>NW_026294492.1:55081701-55154201 GCF_007827085.1 Peromyscus californicus insignis
GCCTGGCTAAGCAGCATATCGCGTGGGTGACCGTGGGGTGGAGGGACACTGCGTGGTGCCTTCGGATGTGGGCAGGTGTGAAGGGCCAGCTCCAGCAGCAGCTCAAGGCGCTGCTCTCAGTGGAGACCTTTGGTGGCCCGGGATCTTGGAATCCCGGCTGAGGCTGGTGTTCTGTACCCACCACAGGCCTGTCTTCCCATTGGGCAGGTAGGCTGGCAGCCCCAGACAGCAGACTGGGGTGACAGTGAGACACCCACCTGCTCATAGGGTATGGGATGTCCTGAGAACCCTGGGTGGTGGCACTGAGGTATCTGCAGGAGGTGACAGCATGCTGCCCTCCCAGGCCAGTGTGACCAAGCTGAGTGCCTGTTTCTGTGGCACAGAGTGGGCAGATGAGCGGAGGAGTAGCCCCAGGGCCTGAGTGGGATGCTAGACACTAGCTCAGTGACAGGTGGGGACTTGAGTGGCCAGAGTAGCTGTGGTGGGAAGAGGACCCAGGATATGTCCACCTGTGCAGTGGCCACCTCCCTCTGCCTCTAGACCTGCTTGCTCCCAGGCTTGGGCCTGGCTGGCAGGAGCCGCCGCCTCCAGTCTCAGCCTGGGGTGGCAGACTTCATGACACTCGATACAGAAATCCATTTCGTGCCCAGGAGAGGCTCGCAGTTCACAGCGGTGGGTGTCGGCTTTAGGTGTGGCTAGCTCAGGACTTTAGCCTTGGTCTCAATCCCAGGCCCCCCCCCCCCCCGCCTGCTCTGCATCCCCGCAGGTCAGTACTAGGAGGGCTGGGTGCTTTGTTGACCCAGCTCTGTCTCCAGACTGCAGAAGGGAGGTCCTGCCTGGTTCTGGCCTCAGGTTCCTTATGTCCCCTGCGCTGCTACCACAGCAGATGGGGAGGGTACTGTTCTGCTTGCCGTGGTAGAGTCTCCTGGGATTAGAGCTGGGGAGTCCAGTCTCGTCCCTGAAGAGTGTAGGGATTTGAGTGCATACATTGGACATTCAAGGCTGTCCAAGACTGTCATGGCTCTGGTGACTTCCATCACCCAACCCTCAATACCACCTTATCGGGCCAGGGTTATCCTGGTTCTCATGGATCTGTAGACAGACGGGTCTGTACTGGCCAGCAGGGATGTGGTGGAAAGGTAAGGCGTTAGTAGAGGCCGTAGAGGAGGGGTTACCCTGGACAGGCCCACAGAGCGCATGGCACATGTAGGACATCCCTAACGTCCATCTGATAGGGTTAGGGCAGTGGTTCTCAACCTTCCTGATACTGCGACCCTGTAATACAGTCCTCATGTTGTGGTAACTTCATGTTTTGTTGTGACTTCATAACTGTAATTTTGCTACTGTCGTGAATTGTAATGGAAAAGTATCTGCATTTCCCAGTGGTCTTAGGTAACCCTTGTGAAAGGGTTGTTCAACCCCCCCTCCCCCCCCACAAGGGATCACAACCCACAGTCACCCACACAGTAGAGAAAGGGGAGGTTGGACCTCTTGAGTGATTGTGCTCCAGCATAGGGGTATTTGAGGTCAATAAGTAATATTAAGTAATCTGTGACTTTTAAAAAATTGGTAGCCAGGTGGTGGTGACACACACCTTTAATCCCAGCACTTGGGAGGCAGAGGCAGGCGGATCTCTGAGTTCCAGGCCAGCTTGGTCTACAGAGTGAGTTCTAGGCCAGCCATGGCTACCCTGCCTCAGGAAACAA
Source organism: Peromyscus californicus insignis (assembly GCF_007827085.1). Classification (NCBI taxonomy): domain Eukaryota; kingdom Metazoa; phylum Chordata; class Mammalia; order Rodentia; family Cricetidae; genus Peromyscus; species Peromyscus californicus. The sequence goes on from NW_026294492.1 coordinate 55,083,408, forward strand.
AAAACAACAAAAATTGTATTTTATTTGTTTATTGTGTGTGAATACATATGGATGTGGGAGCATGCATCCCGCAGTGTGCATGTGGAGGTCAGAACACCTTGCAGGTGTCAGATTGCTCCTTCTATCTTGTGTGTATGTCCTGGGGATCGAACTCAGGTGTCCAGGCTTAGTGGCAAGCACCTGTACTAACTGAGCCGTCTCATGGCCCGTACGTTTTTGTTTTTTCCTTTCTTAACCTGTACTTGAACATCTGGGGTGGTCTCAGCAGGGCATCCTGGGCCCTGAGGGTGTTGAGCAGAGTCCTTGCCTTCCACCCATTCCATGCCAAGAGCTACCCCAGTCCCCAACATGGCCCAGGGTTTCCTGGGTGCAGGGTTACCAGCAAGAGTGGCCATTATCCCTTTCCAGGTGAGGCTACATTTGCCAGGCAGGGCAGCCTGGTCCTGCTGAGGTGCCTGGGCCCCACCAGGGCAGGTCCCTGGAACAGGGCAGAGGTGCCTTGCTGGGGACAATGGCTGTCCTTAGGCGGTGAGATCAGGGCCCTGTCAGTGAGCAGCAGTAGGGTTGGGGTCCCCAAAGGCAGCTTTGAGTCCACGAAACTGCTGGAGCGGGTACAGAGAACCCTTGCAGTGGGGACCTGGGCCAGCTGGGCCCCAAGCAAGCACAGGCAGCCAGGGCCACCCTGTCTGGGAGAGAATGGGTGTCCCTCTGCCCTGCTGACTGCCCTCTCCCCACACCCAGGCCCTGTTTGTGCTTTTTGTGCTGGCCTATATACACATTGTCTTCTCCCGGTCGCCCATCAACTGCTTGGAGCATGTTCGAGATCGATGGCCGCGGGAGGGCGTTCTGAGGGTGGAGGTGCGCCACAACTCAAGCCGGGCACCCGTGGTCCTGCAGTTCTGTGAGGGGGGCCTCAGCGGCCTGGAGCTGGAGCCAGGGGGCCTGGAGCTGGAGGAGGAGGAGGAGGAGCTGACTGTGGAGATGTTCACCAATAGCTCCATCAAGGTGAGCGGTGGGTCACCCACCCAGTGGGCGCTGGGGACTGCCCCCTGCAGGCTCCCTGATAGCTTGGTCCCTGTGCCTGCAGTTTGAGCTGGACATCGAGCCCAAGGTGTTCAAGCCGCCAGGTGGCACAGATGCCCTGAACGACAGCCAGGACTTCCCGTTCCCCGAGACGCCGGCAAAAGGTGTGTGGTCCCCGGCGGCGGCGGCGGGGAAGGTGGCGGGCTGTGCTGAGGGTGGGGCCAGCTGACCCTGTGTCCCTGTCTCTGCAGTGTGGCCGCAGGACGAGTACATTGTGGAGTACTCCCTGGAATACGGCTTCCTGCGGCTGTCGCAGGCCACTCGCCAGCGCCTGAGCATCCCCGTCATGGTGGTCACCCTAGGTGAGGCCCCGGGCGTCCTGGGCGGCTGCGGCTGGGCCGGGGACCGCCCGCCCGCGGGGGCTCCCTGGCCCCCGGGATCAGTATCCGCCCCGTGTACTCACAGACCCCACGCGCGACCAGTGCTTCGGGGACCGCTTTAGCCGCCTGTTGCTGGACGAGTTCCTGGGCTACGATGACATCCTCATGTCGAGTGTGAAGGGCCTGGCGGAGAACGAGGAGAACAAGGGTGGGCTCCGGGAGGAGGGGGGCGGGCGGGCGGGGCGGGGCGCGGCGGCTGCCCCTGCTCACGGCCGCCGCCGCCTCCGCAGGCTTCCTGAGGAACGTGGTGTCCGGGGAGCACTACCGCTTTGTCAGCATGTGGATGGCGCGCACGTCCTACCTGGCGGCCTTCGTCATCATGGTCATCTTTGTGAGTGAGGGAGTGGCTGGCCCCGGGGAGCGCCTGCGGGCTGGGCTCGGCCGGGCTGCCCCTGACCCTGCCCCGCGCCGCCCGCCCGCAGACCCTCAGTGTGTCCATGCTGCTGCGCTACTCGCACCACCAGATCTTCGTCTTCATCGGTGAGTCCCGGCCGGCCGGGGGTGGGGCGGGCTCTCCCCAGGCCCTCACGGGCGGCCGCCCTGTGCCCGCAGTGGACCTGCTGCAGATGCTGGAGATGAACATGGCCATCGCCTTCCCCGCAGCGCCCCTGCTGACCGTCATCCTGGCCCTCGTCGGTGAGGACCCCCGCCGCGCCCCCGCCCCCGCCCCGCCCCGCCCGCGCCAACCCCGCCGCGTGTCCCCGCAGGGATGGAGGCCATCATGTCCGAGTTCTTCAACGACACCACCACGGCCTTCTACATCATCCTCATCGTGTGGCTGGCCGACCAGTACGACGCCATCTGCTGCCACACCAACACCAGCAAGCGGCACTGGCTGAGGTGCGCGGGGCGCGGGGAACCAGGACCGGAGGGGCGGGGCGGTGACCGGGAGGGGCGGGGTCGGGGACCGGAGGGGCGGGGCGGGGACCGGGAGGGGCGGGGCCGGGGACCAGGAGGGGCGGGGTCGGGGACCGGAGGGGCGGGGCGGTGACTGGGAGGGGCGGGGCCGGGGACCGGGCGGGGCGGGGACCGGGGGCGGGGCCTGTCTGGCAGGGCAGCTTCTCCCGCCCCGCAGGTTCTTCTACCTGTACCACTTCGCCTTCTACGCCTACCACTACCGCTTCAACGGGCAGTACAGCAGCCTGGCCCTGGTCACCTCCTGGCTCTTCATCCAGGTGAGGCCCCCACCCCTCCCCGCGTCCCCAGGCCGGTGGCCTCACTGCGGCCGGGCGGCCGGGCGGGCGGCCTCACGGCCTCTCCTGACCCCGCAGCATTCCATGATCTACTTCTTCCACCACTACGAGTTGCCGGCCATCCTGCAGCAGATCCGCATCCAGGAGATGTTGCTGCAGATGCCGCAGCTGGGCCCCGGGACGCCCACGGCGCTGCCCGACGACCTCAACAACAACTCGGGCTCCCCGGCCGCCCCCGACCCCAGCCCTCAGCTGGCGCTGGGCCCCGGCTCCAGCTCCGCGCCCGCCGGCGGGGCACCCGGGCCCGGCTCGCTGGGCGCCGCGGCCTCGGTGTCGGGCAGCGACCTCGGCTGGGTGGCCGAGACGGCCGCCATCATCTCGGACGCCTCCTTCCTGTCGGGGCTGAGCGCCTCGCTGCTGGAGCGGCGGCCGGCGGCCCCCAGCACCCCGGACAGCGCGCGCCCCGACCCCGGGGTCCCTCCGGAGGATGCGCCCGCGCCTGCCGGGTCCTGAAAGCCAGCCGTCACCGGCTCCCGGCGGGGGCCGCGGCCGGAGCCCGAGAGCGCTGTGGTCTGCAGGGAGAGGGGCTGGCGGCGAAGGTTCTGGACGCGGCCGGGACAGGGCAGCGAGGTGCGGTGGGCGCGTGGCCGCCGGCCGCCTGGTGCTCCCCAGTGCCTTCCACACGGCGCCCGCGCGGGCCGAGCGCCCAAGCCCGGACTCGCAGGTGGCGGCTCAGGACGCGGGGCGCACGTTCTACGCTATTTAATTGCAGTGTACAGAGTCGTGTTTGTATATAGAATAAACTGTCGTGGACAGTGCGGCCGCGTGGTCCCTCAGCTTTCCGCGGGTGGCACCTGCAGCAGGCGCAGTGGCCGCAGCCGGGCGCCGTCCCCCAGCCGGGCCCGCAGCTCCCCTCGCCGCAGCAGTGCGCTGCGCAGCCGCTCCCGCGTCGCCTCGATCCGCAGCTCCAGCTCGCGCAGCTCGGCTTGCGGCCCGGGCCCGTTGGAGCAGAGCCTCGGTTCCCCGCCGGCCTCCCCGGTTTCCAGCAGGAAGCGCACGCGCCGCTCCCGTTCCACCGCCCTGCGCACCCGCCTCCAGCGCCCTGCTCCCTCGGCTGCACGCGGCTGCTCCTCGGGCCCGGGGCCGCTAGGACGGAGAGAAGGAGGCGGTGGCCGGTACAGCCGGCCTGGTCCTCGCCCGGGACCCCCGCCCCTGCCGCGTGCTCACCTGCGCTCCTGCTCCGCACTCCCCTGTTGCCCCTCTGGCGTCCCAGTGTTGAGGGCTCGGTGGATCTTCTAGGGACAGACAAGTGTGTCAGTGGGCGCCTGGGCGCCCTCTGCGCCGCCCCGCCCTCCTCTGCTCCTGCCACCTCACCTGGCTCGTGTGGAGCCAGTACTGCAGCTTGTTGCCCCTGCGGATGCGCGGCAGCACCAGGCGGTAGAAGACGTGCTCGCCCAGAGAGCTGAGGAGTGCGCTGCCCAGCCCGAGGCACAGCAGCACGAACAGCCCCGAGAAGTGGTAGACTCCCATCTGCAGCGTCTGCGGACGGCAACAAGGTCCCCACATGGCGTCGGGATGTGGACCCCGGGGCGGGGCAGCTGGGCAGGGAGATCTCTTGAAGGAAGGGGTGCTGGGGCTGTGTAGGGTGAGCAGGAATGCACGCAAGCGTAGCCAGAGCTCCCCACCCTGTGTCTCGGCGCCTGCCCACCTCCGTCACGGCGAACACCCGCTTCCCGCAAGGCACCATCTTGTACCACTTGTCATGGAGCAGGTCAATGAAGCCTGACGACTTGTAGCGGCTGATGAACTCCGACAGGTTGGAGGTGAGCGGCGAGTTCTGGGGCAGCCCTATGCCATAGCCTGGAGAGGTTGAACCGGGTGGGAGGTGGCTCCACGAGAGCTGCGTGCACCCACAGCTGGGGTCCCCGGAACCCCACTACGCACTCACCCTCGATGGCGAAGGGTTTGCCCACGGTGAGCAGCTTGCAATCTGCATCAATGGATACCTCGTAATCCAGTAGCGACTTGTCCATGATGAAGGCGTTGAGCTTGGGTGGGTCACTCCTGTGGGGCAGGATCGTGTAAGGTCAGCAGGCCCTGAGTGGTAGGCAGCCCCCCAACGCCACACAGTGCCCCACAGACTCACGTGAGCATGGCCACTCCGTGTGGAGTGGTGGGTGCGCTGTGGCGCCGCATGTGTGCGTGCATCTCCGGGAAGCTCGCCTTGATGTAGGCCTCTGCGCTGCTCTCCCACACAGTGCCAAAGCGGAATCCTTGGGAAGGGTGGTGCAGCTGTGGAGGAGGAGGAGAGTGATCAGGAGGCAGCCTGGGTGCCCACCAGGGCCTACTAGACTGGGTACTTCTCACTGAGCTCAGATTCAGTACCATCAGCTCCACAGATGCTCCACTTTTGGACCCCAGAGACACGCCATTTCTCTCTGCTCTCACCCCCATTCCCAGCCCTCACCTGGCCACGGCCATAAACCAGTTCAGTGGCTGGAGCATTGGGCAGCACCTAGTTGCAGGGGTAGCCAAGGCTGGGTGTGTGTGGGGGGGGAGGGGGGGTGGTCAGTAGGACACGACCAGCTAGATTCCAAAGAGGGAAGGAGCTGTGAGACATACCATGAACTCCAAAAACATGAAAGGTAAAAATAAAGCCAGATGTGCTTCCGCATGCCTGTCATCCCTGCAGCGGGAGGCAGTTTTTTTAAAGAACTGATGCTTAAAAATGGAGGCCTTGTCAGGGGTGGAGCCCCAGCCTAGAATCCCCCAGGTAGGGGCTGGGGGCGTGGTCAGGGTGGAGCCCCGCCCAGAATCCCCCAGTGAGGGGCTGGGGGCGTGGTCAGGGTGGAACCCCGCCCAGAATCCCCCAGTGAGGGGCTGGGGGCGTGGTCAGGGTGGAGCCCCGCCCAGAATCCCCCAGTGAGGGGCTGGGGTCTAGTCTATACCCGGCATGGGACAAGGACATGGATTCCATTTCCAGCACTGCAATTAAGTGAGTCTCCAGAGAAGGGCGTGTGCTGGAGACAGTCACCCGCAGTTCCTGCTGAACGCAGTGCCCATCCCACCCTGGCCACAACCCTTGACCCCTCAGCTTTCCCAGCCCCCACCTTGGGGTCATGGATTCCAGACAGCTCCTCAAAGGTCTTGTCCCCAACCATGACGGCAGCCAGGTTGGCCGTGTAGCTGGACAGCACCAACAGGCAGAAGATTGCCCAGAGGTTCATGAGGAAGCGTCCGGTAGGGCATTTGGGCGTCTTGCTGGAGACCGTGCGTCCGAAGAGGATGGCATAACAGAGGTTGAGTGCGGAGGAGTAGGAGAAGACAGTACCACGGTTGCGGCCGCGTGGCGTGAGCCCATAGGGGCTTCGCCATTCGTACAGGGTAAGGAAGAGCGCCGTGAGATGCAGGGCGGCAAAGACGCCCACCCACATGGACCAGTGCAGGGGCCACATGAAGGCCCCGATGGGCGAGGCTGTGTCCCGTGTGCGCACCATGATGCCCAGGCTGGTGGAGAAGAATGGGCTGGTGAAATCCACCACCTGGGAGCGAGCCGAATTGATACTGAAGCTGGTCACAGCCATGTGTGCCCGGCCAGCCAGCAGGTCGCCCACCAGGCCTGTCCAGCGTCCATCACGCAGGGCCCCGTATTTGCCATCGCCCACAATATAGAGCTCAAAATCGAAGGCCAGGTCCTCGGCCAGCCGTTCCAGCAGGTCGATGCAGTAGCCGTAACAACATCTCCGTAGTGAGCGGGGTACTGAGCCATTGGCCAGCGCTGCAAACAGCGCGTCCAGCCTGGCCGAATCATTGGTGCCCGGGTCTAGACACAGCTGCCCAGCCGGGCACTGCCCATCTTCATCGGATTCCCTGGTGAAAACAAATGGGTGTTCCACCAGAGTTACCACCCGCAGCTTCGGCCGCACCTGGGTGCCAGATGGAGATGGGACACGGACAGCCGCTGCCCCTGGCTCGAAGTCCAGATGTCCATCCTGCCAGCTGCCCACTGTTGCCCAGGCTGGGCCACCCAGTGGGTCGCGGCGCAAGCTCCACACCTTGAAATGCCGAGACACGTGCACCTGAGAGGAGCTTGTCACCCACACAGCCCCTGTGCGGCCCTGGAAGGAGGTGTTGCCCAGAAATCTGGGGAATATAAAGGGTAGGGATTGTCATAAATCTGAGAGACCCGCCTCTCACTCAGCTAGCACCCGCCTGGAATCCACGGGAGCTCTAGTCCTGAGGCTGCAGGGACAACCACCCGACCCTCTAGGTTCTATTCCTACTGGGGCACCCACCCCCTGACACACAGGGGGCAGTGCCAGCTGTGGGCCTGGCCTCTTGCCCCTAAGCTGGACCCTACTCACCGAGCCAAGGTGTGCCCGGACGACTCGGATCCAACTGGTTTCAGGTCCTCACAGCCGACCGCAGCTTGAAGCAAGGCACGCTCTGGGTGTGCAAGGGCCATGCTGCCCAGTGCTCGAGCCACAAGCTCCACCGTGTCGTGGACGGCAGCTTCCAGGGAGGGTCGTTTGATTTCTCCCAGGGCCAGTACCCCAGGTGGCAGGCCAGCTGTGGGCAGTGCCTCAGCAGGCAACGGTGTGCCCAGTAACCACTGGGGACCCGGTGGCGCAGCCTCGAGGACCTCATGTGCACGGGCAGCACTGCAGCCGAGGAGGACAGCTGCAGACACGAGACTCTCCCCTCCCTCCAGGGCCCCGAGCAGGGCCAGTCCGGCCCGAAGGCCGTCATTCCCGCCGTCCAGCCGGCTCAGGTCCAGTACGAACTTTGGGGCCTGACCAGCACGACTAGTCCAGAGTGTCACGAGGCCACCAGGGTCCCGGACGCGGCAGAGCACTAGAGCAATGTCCTCCCAGGCGTGTGCCTGTAACAGGGACACCAGCACATCCAGGATGGTCTCCAGGGGACTGGCCCAGTCCAGCTGCAGATGGAACGGAGTCTGGGGAGAGGTGGTTCCAGTCAGGGCTGGATGTCACCTACCCTGCCTCCTTCGGTGGCTCCCCAGTACTGCTCTGCCGGCCCCTTAGGCTGATCGTGACCTTGCTGCATAATTAAGGACAAGCGTGGACCCATGATCCCCCTACCTCTGGGATGTCACCCTGAGATGACAAGCATGTACTGCTGCTTCCAGTGTATGCCACGCTGAGATGGAACCCAGGATTTCAGGCGTACTGGACAAGCGTTTTACCAAAAGAACCCTGTCCCCAGCCCTCCCGTGTTTTATTTACATATAGCTTTCAACCAGCTACAATACCCTGCCCTTTCCACGTCGATCAACTCCTATACATCCTTCAAGACCCAGCTCTGTTGTCCCTTCTCTATAGACCAGGGAGAACCTTGCACCTCTCCCGAGTTCTCCCAAACTTGGGTTTCTGCTCTCTCTGTCTCTGTCTCTCTCTGTGTCTCTGTCACTTCCCATTTCAGTCCTGACCTAGTCCCACCCCACCCGCTCAGGAGTCCCTTGGTACATTCAGAAAGTTCTTAGGGGTTTGTGTTGCACATTTGGAATACACAGCAGCCCTGGCAGACACCGAACAACCGCTGGGTGCTGCCGAGCAGGGGCACGTTGCTGAGGAGCATAGAAGGGTGCCACTCTCTGGCCAACCCCAGGGGAGCCAGGCCTGGCTCAGAGGCTGGAGGCACAGGTGGGTGCCGATTCCAGAGCAGGGGCAGCTTCAGCTCCAGTCTTGAGCTCCCACTAGACCAGGGGTCCTTGGGGGGATACAGGGAACCCAGGGACATGGGTCACTGACCCTCCCCTGGGGCTAGGGTCTCCCTGGATGAAACTTCATGACAGGTTAGTGAGGAGGACCTCAGGTCTCCCATGTCCCAGGGTCCCTAGCCCTGGTGGGGCCTTCTGTTGGCCTGCCTTGGTCCGGAGTGAGACCAGCTTGCCCAGAGCCAGCTGCAGATACACGCGGCCCTATCTGAAGAAACAACCTGGTCAGGGGGCGAGGCGCACGCCTTTAATCCCAGCGCTCGGGAGGCAGAGGCAGGTGGATTTCTGTAAGTTCAGGGGTAGCCTGGTCTACACAGTGAGAGGCTGTCTCAAAACATTAAGTAATTAAAAAATAATAATAGAAGACCTAGCGAGGATGGGTCACATGGAAGTGGGGGTGGCCAGCGCTGCCCTGGGGCTGGAGGCCACCAGAGAGCTGTGGGTAGGGAGTTCCTGGCCTGTAGGGCCCCTGGGAGGGAAAGACGGACTTCTGGAAGGATTTCCCACACTGGCTAAGCCCAGGGAGAGGAGAGTGGAGCACCCTCCTAGCCAAGGCGTGCTTGCGAGAGAAGGGCTGGAACAGGGGTCCTCTCCATCACCTGGCTGGAGAAGTGTGGGGCTCCGGGTTGCTTCCCATCCCCGCGCCCCAGGGTCCCCCACGCCCGCCCGCCGCGTACCGGGGCTCCGAGGGGCGCACGCGCCTCCCTCCGCAGGACGCTCAGCACCGGGGTCTCCGTGGCCGCTGCCAGGAACTGCAGCAGCCGCAGCTCGGGCCGCGCCTCGGGGAAGGCTACCGAGGCCACCACGCCGGGCGGTGTCAGGACCTGGCACAGACCTCGGGCCAGCGACGCGGGGGTCCCGGGCAGGGGACGCGACGGCCACCAGTTCCAGACTCAGGTTGTGCGGCAGCCGCGGCGCGGGGACGGCCAGGGCGGCCAGGACGCGGGCGCGGGCGGCGGGCGCGCGGGGCAGGAGCGCAGCCAGTCTCACGGAGCCGCCGGAGCCCCCGGCACGCGTGGCAACCCCGCAGGGCTGAGGGTGACCGCGCACCACCCGGGACCCCAGCGCCAGCGCCAGGCCGAGCCACAGCGCACGCACAGACTCCATCCCGAAGTTGCCACTGTGCGCGGGGAGAAGGGACACCTGGGACAGCCCGCTCCCGTCCCTCCTGCGGGTCCCGGCGTCCACTGAAGGAGGAGCTGGGCAGCTGCCTGGGTTTGCTGTGGCTCACAGGGCAGGGCTGGGTAATGCCTCCCACGGCCCAGACGGGAACTCCCAGAGCAGTCTCGACTAGCTCAATACTGTGTGCACCCTGGGGGAAACTGAGGCAGGCACATCTGGTGGAAATCTGTAAGGTAGATCTGCCCTCCAGCCCTGGCAGCAATCTTGAGTTACAAACTTAAAAGACAAAACAAACAAGCAAACAAAATCAAAAACCCTGTATTTGTCTTGGGTTTCTGGGGGAAGGTGCATTCCACAGCCAGTGTGGGGACAGCTTTTGGGGGTCTGTCTCTCCCTGTGGGTCCTGAGGATCGAAGTGGGGTCCTCAGACTTGGCAGCAAGCATATTTACCTACTGAGCTATTTTTGGGGCTTTTGTTCTCTTTTAAAATATTTATTATTATTGGCGCACGCCTTTACTCCCAGCACTCCGGAGGCAGAGGCAGGCAGATCTCTGAGTTTGAGGCCACCCTGGTCTACGGAGTGAGTTCCAGGACAGCCTGGGATACACAAAGACCCTGTCTTGAAAAACCAAAAATTATTAGTAGTAATATTCATTTGAGAGAGGGTTTCATCACATAGCCTTGATTGGTCTGGAACTCAGAGATCCACCTGGCTCTGCCTCCGTAGTGCTGGGGTTCAATGGTTCTTGTGTGGGGGTGGGTGCTCTCAGGGACCACTGGACCTCCTGGAGCTGGATATGAGCCATTCAGCATGAGTGCTCGGAACCAAAGTCAAGTTCTCTGCGAAAGCAATCAGAACTAACCACAGAGCAATCTTTCTGGCCTCCAGAACGCTTTGACCTTCACGATCCAGTGTCAAATGCCCTGCTGTGAAAAACCCAGAATACACATCACATCCCTCCCACAGGCTCATCTTCCTATTGGCTCATTTAGGGACCACTGGCCCCTCTCAGTTCAGGGAGGATAAGGGTAGACCCAGTTCAGTTACTCCTGCCTCTCAGGGGCTTGCATACAGCAGGCCTTCCATAACTGCTTGAGCAATTGCTTACACTTCCCTCCTCCACCACTCCAGAACCGTCTCGAGCGCCCAGTTTTCTTGGTCCCCCAACTCAACTGACTCGGGGTCCACTCGTGTGGCCTGTAGGATCAGGGACCAAAGGCTTCCCCAGCAAGGAGGCTCCTGCCGGGAATCTGTGGTCTGTCCTCACAGGCAGGGCAAATATGGCATTCTCCCAAGATCATGCGCGGCGGCAGCCCGCTGCAGGGAACACTCAGCCCTGATGAATGAATCTACACTCACCACCCCACCACCCCCAAATCCTCATTCTCCTTGCAGAGCCAGCATTAAAGGAAAAACATCCATCAAGCAAATAAAAATGCCAGCAAGACAGACTGCACTTTGAGCTGCCTTTTAATGAGACGGCTTGGCTCTGAGGATGGCGGCTGTCTCGGCGCTCGGCCAGGGCTCCAAGGTACATCAGGTTAGGGGTCCATCAGGGTTGGGGCCACCACGTCATTTCAGGGATGCTCAGGGCACTCTCCCTGAGGCTGAAGTGCCACCAGCCTCATCCCCTTGGAGTCCTCTGAAATCTGCCCTTGTCCACAATGCCAGCTGGTACTCTTTCAGTCTACAAACAGTCCTGGACGTCGGTTCTGTTCAGTCCACTGAACACGAGGCAGATGGATTGCAGCCTGTCAGGATTCACTACCATTCCTAACGGAAGGGCAGAGTGGGACCTTCCACTCCAGCTGAATGAAAAGAAGTGCACGCAAGACTTGTTTTTGGATAGGGAGAGCCTCACAAAGTACCAATTTATCCCCAAGAACCCTGTTCTGGACATTTCATGTCACGGAGTCCCGCAGTGTGTGTGGCACTTTGTGCCCAGCTTTCTCATTGGGCTTGTGTCCTCAAGGTCCCTCCACACTGCGTCCACTTCCCTCCCGTGGGCACGGGGGCTGTGCTGGCCTTTGCCTCCACCCTGTCTCTCCCGTCACATGAGGAGGTCTGCGGGGTCTTAGTCCAGGCTGCCCCAGTGCTCAGGAGACTGGGAACATGGGCCTTTCTGCAGCTTGGCATTCAACCAGCCTGGTAACTATGACAGCTGAGTCCCAAGGACAACTCTTGTTTCTCATGACCCCAGAGGAGCCAGTCAGCATGGCAGGTGGAGGCAGCACCATCGGGGGAACGGGAGGTTAGGCCAGGGGGATCCCGAGTTCAGGCCAGCCACAGCCGGTGAGCAGTGTGTGTGGCAATGCAGGGCACGCGCACACACACACACACACAATCCCAGGCGTAGGCAGCAACATGAACTCCCAAGGAGGGGACTCTTGAGTTCACCTTCGTCTTAGGAAATCTCCAGAGGCCTCTGGGGAGCTGGGAACCTATGGCTGGTAGAGTCCCTGTGTGCCGGCCTCTCCCCAAACCTCAACAAGCCCCGGAATGGTGGGAGGGCTCAGGGTACCTGGGCCAAGAATGCAAAGACCCAGCTCAGTGGGTACACTGAGGAAAGTGTGGCTCCTCAGAGTATGGTTACTTCTTGCCACCAGGTGCCGTCCAGGAGCGGATGTCCCGAGGGCACAGCGACAGGGTTCCGGTGTGAGGTCAGCATTGGCTCCCACCCGCGCTACGGCGGAGACAGCCCTGCTAAATCACACGGATTTTCTGGATCGTTAGGCAGGGCTGTCAGTTGAGTGCGGCTTTCTGGAAGGTTCTGTGGGTATCTGGGCTGAACTCCAGGCTACGGCTGGCAGCAGACCCAGGACAGTATGTGGAGACTGAGCTATGGATGCCCATGAGGGGCTGGTGGCTGCCTGGCTGGCCCTTGTGCGCAGGGGCTCTGCACCGTCAGCCCCTCACCTACCCCACCCTACCCCAGGGTCCTCTGGCTCAGTGCACACCATGTCCCCAAGGTGTGAGGCCCCCCAACCAAGCCCCGGCCCCTCAGGGACACAACAGTCGAGACATCAGCTTCTTTGTCCATTCTTTGTTAAAACACCAGCCCACAGGCCGACGGCAAGTGTTTCTGTCACTTAGAGGGCCGCGTGATGATGCGCGTGGAGAAGTCGAAGAGGTCCCGGTTGATCTTGCGCAGACTGCGCACCTCCTCCTCCAGCTCCAACACACGCGCTGGCAGCATCTGATTGCCCAGCATGTTCTGCAGGGAGAGGGCCGTGTGGGCGGGGCTGCTCCTGCCTGACCCACCAGGCCCCGCCCACAGCCGGGACGAACCCCGCCCACCTTCGCCATGTAGCCGGACAGCACCGCCTGCAGCCGCTCCAGCCGCTCCAGGTAGGTCGGCTCAGTGCCCTGCAAAGTAGCATGGCCACCGCTGTGCCTGCCCCCGGGGGAGCCAGCCTCCTCCACAGGTTCACAGTCGGGGGAGGGGGGCTGGGGCCTGTGGCAGCCAGGCCACACCAGGTCCTCACCCTGTCCGCCACCCTCTGTGGAAGGGCCCGACGCACCCTGGCCTATGTGGGGTGCCAGTGAGGTCGGGGTGTGAACGCTGGGCAGAAGCCCCTCACAGCTCCCATGCCCAGCTGCTTTCTAAGGCTCCCCATCTCCTGACCTCAGGCTGCCCCAAGGGTCTATCCTGCTCTATTCTTCATCAACCAAGTGACCTGGTCACACGATGGGAGCAATATGACAGTCACCTTCTGAACGTGGGCTGAGGCACTCTGTGCCTTTGGACAGAAGTCGCCCGTGGGGACAGGTGCCAAGTGTGGCGTGGCAGTGGGTGTCAATGACCTCGCGGCAAGGACTCGGGCCATTAAAGGTTGGCGCCGGCACTAGGGGGACTCTAGGGGATGGAATGTTCTGGAAGTGGCTGAGTGGGCGGCATGCAGGCCTCGTGGTGGGTCCTACCTGCAGGTGGAGCCCTAGCTGCAGGCGCAGGCCCCCACCCTGGGCCTCATCTCCATGCTCAGCACCAAGCAGGTGCTTGTTGAAGTGGGGCAGGGGCAGGCTGGGCCTGAATTCAGGGTTCAGCATGCTGGGCGGGGCCAGCACGATGGCGGCATTGGTCACCGGACCTGAGGGACACACCAAAACCCAACATCAGGGCCTGGCTGGCGGGACAGGGCTCTGCCTCACCCAGAGCGGCACACACCTTTGAGGGTGACGGTCCGCAGGCACTGTTTGCTCTTCACGTCCCACAGACGCACCGACTCGTCCTGGGAGCCCGAGAGGAGGACGCTGCCATCCGTGGACACCGACAGGCACGTCACTTGGTTCCTGGGACAGGTGGGTGGGGTTGGGTGCTGCATGGGTGTGGACTGCGCCCACCCCACCCGGCTGAGGTGACTACCTGTGCCCCTTGAAGACCTTCCCCGTGTTCTGTTCGGGCCGGAAGCTGTGTTCTCTCTGTCCAGGCTGTCAGTGGAGACAAGTTGTCAGTGTCTGGGATGTGGGGCACCTACTGTACGGCCCCTCAGCCCCTGGCGGCCACTCACCCAGCTGTACAGGTCCACCTGGAAGATGGAACCATCGCTGCCGCCACAGAACACATGATGCTCAGCCAGGTCCATGGTCACAGAAGTGACGCCCACGTCAAACAAGACAGACAGAAGCAGGTCTCCCGAGGAGATGGCCCAGAGCTGCAGGGATGGAAGGCCTGGCACCATGGGCATCCAGGCACACAGCCAAGCCAGGGAGCCGGGACGGCTGAGGGCCCTGGCACCACCCTGCCCATGCTACAAGCCTCCAAACCCACCACAGACGCACAGGCTGTGCTGGCTGGTGGTGTGGGCACCTCAGCTGCTGCAGGACCCAAGCCCCAGTCAGGGAAATTAAGTCACCAAGGCTGGGTTAAGTGCTCCTGGGCAGAGGCAAGGGTGAGTCTCTGAGTTCCAGGCTAGTCTGGTCTATATACCAAGCTCCAGGCAATCCGTGGCTACACAGGGAGACAGTCTCAAAAAAGAAAGAAAGAAGACCATCTCAAAATAAAAGATGAAAGAGGGTGGGGGCGGGGCTCAGGTAGAGGCCTGGGTTCCATCTCTAACACTGTGCCAGTAACAAACAAACAGCCCCAAAACGCCAAGGGCAGCCGGCCACTGCAGCGTGGCCGAGTGGGAATTTCCAGCAGACAGGCTAGACCGTCCATCTCTGGGTGTCCTTGGTCGGGCACAGGGATTATGGGCTGTCTGGAACCGAGGCAGCCAGCACAGGGGGAGGCCAACCTCCCTCTCTCCTAGTTGAGAGCCAGTGGCTGGCAGGAATTCATGGGTCCAGGCTGGGGACGCTACCTTCATGGTCTGATCCAGCGAAGCGGTGGCCACCCGGGCCATGGGGCCTCCGAAACCGCAGTGCAGGTCTGTGATCGGGAGCGTGTGGTGGGACCAGACATGCCTTGGGGCGAGGATCCTGGATGGGTCTGCCTGCAGCACACTGGGGACAGGAGCAGTGAGGCCGTGGAGAATGTCCCTGGCCTGCCTCAAGCCCGTGCATGGGACACCCCAACAGTTTCCAGCCCAGGCCCGTCTTGCCCTGAGGCCCCCAGAGCCTTTTTGTGCAGATTCCTGGCATGTGTCCTACCTGCAGAGGTTCCAGACCAGCACCAGGCAGTCCTTGCCCCCTGAGACAAAGTGACTGCTGTCACCGGTGAACTTAAGACACGACACGTCCTGGTAGTGACGGCTGAGGATGACCAGGAGGTTCCCAGTGGAGACCTGAGACAGACCAGGCACCGGTCAGGGGTGACAAAGGCTGAACCACTCCACAAGAACCCTGTCCACCTTCTCTCGGGCCACTGGTGGACAGAACCAGGTTGAGGCAAGGATCCTCGTCACCATGCACTTGGCCAGGACTGGCTGTGCCCCCACCCTGTACCCAGAAAAGGGGGATGCAAGTTTCCTGTGTCCTCTGAGCCCCAGGGGAGCCTAAGCTTGGTCATGTCTAAGGCCAGCTAATCCAGGGGATGTCTTGGAGGCCTCTGCTGGCACAGGATGTGTGAGATCATCACAATGCAGCAGAAGGTCGCTGCTGCACGTGTCCCCTATGGTTTGGGAGGCTGAGGCACAGCTGAGTCTGAGGTTAACCTCAGCTACACAAGAACCGATTAGAAAACCAAAGGAAACAGCAACAGGTCCTTGCAGGGAGAGTGTGGCTGCCTCTGGATCACCTGGATCTAAAGCCGGGATCTGTCCATTCCAACACAGGACAGGCAGGGGCAGTGTGGAGAGCTCGGGCCTGTGTTGGGGGGAGGCAGACTTCAGCCCTGCCCCTGGTGGTGAGGCCCCGGCTCCAGGCCAAGGGTGCTGTTTCTGCTGGGCGTCTGGGTAACTCGGGGTGGGGAGGGGGAGCATGGCCACCTACACGCCAACACCACAAGGGGTCTGTGGCTCATTGTCACTGACAGCGGAACCTCAGCCCCACAGGCTCCCGCTGCCACACAGGTGCAGAGACTTCCGGGTCCCCCTTGAGTCCCTCACCCCAGCCTTGAGCCCAGGAGTCTGTGGGACTGTGCAGCGCCCCCTGGTGGCCACAGTTCAGAGTGCTTAGTGTGGGGCAGCAGCCACCTGCCAGCCTGTCAGCAAGAGGAGGCCCCCAGCGAGGAGTGGGGGGATCCCAGCACTTGGGACGAAGAGGCAGGTGGATCTCTGTGAGTTCGAGGCCAGCCTGGGCTACAGAGTGAGTTCCAGGACAGCCAGGGCTACACAGAGAAACCCTGTCTAGGGGGTGCGGGAGTGGTTGGGGGTGGGGACCCAAGAGAGCAGCTGAGTGGGAGAGTACAGGCATGATGGGAGCCCTGGGCTCCACCCCAGCACCACAGCAGCCAGGCACTGCCATCCCAGCACTGGGGTAGTGGTGACAGGAGGATTTGGAACTCTAGGGCTAACAATGAGTTCAAGGCCAGCCTGGGCTACGTGAGGCCCTGCCTCACAAAGCACAGTAGGACTAAGGAATGGCTCAGGGGGTGACGCCACGGCTCCAGTCTCCAGAACCCATGGGAAGCGCGGTGACTGTCTACGGCACCCCTGCAGGGAGGCGGCAATCGCAGATAAAAGTCTCGGCCGCTTGGACGGTGAGACACATGGCCCCACAGGACGGAAGGCAAGGACCAACAACTGAAGCTGCCCTCCTGACATGGGCACCTTCGCACGGAGTGCGCGTACAGGGAACCCAAGAACGCAGAAAAGGACGGTCCAGATGTGCCCTTCGTAGACAGCTGCACAACCTAGGTGGATCCCTCCTGTGAGGCCCATGAAACCCTGGTCTTGGCCTCCCAGCCTCAGAATCTTGGCCTTAGAATGACATGGTGGCCCTGGGACGGTCTGGACGAAGATGAAACCGGAGCGGCAGAAACATGGCCCACCTCAGCTCCGTGCAGCCAGCACCCTCCACCGAGGGCCAGGCCACAGCCTAGAACCCTGACTCCTCCAGGCTCTCATGGCCAAGGTCATTAACTGGGCCCAACATGGAGCCAGGCCGCTGGGGCCAACAAAAGACTGAAGACTGACCTGACCTTGGGAAGCAGGGTGAGGGCGTTGGCATCTCCAGCCGTGACCACGAGGCAAAGGCGGCTGGCTACCACAGGGTCTGCATGGGTTCTGTTTTTGTTGTTGGTGGTGGGGTTTTGTTTGTTTCGTTTTTGAGGCAGGGTTTTTCTGTGTAGCCCTGGCTGTCCTGGAACTCACTCTGTAGACCAGGCTGGTCTCGAACTCACAGAGATCCACCTGCCTCTTCGTCCCAAGTGCTGGGATTAAAGGTGTGTGCCACCACTGCCTGGCAATAGTTTTATGTTTTAAAAGATTTTATTTTTAAATTTGTGTATCTAGGGGTACCCTCAGAGGTCAGATGAATGGGCTAAGTTCCCTGCAGCTACAGACAGTTGTGAGTCACCATGTGGGTGCTGGGGACTGAACCCGGGTTCTCTGAGGAGCAGCCAGTGGGTACTTTTATGCTGAGCCGTCCTGGAGTCCGATCAATAGTTTTTAAAAACTCTGTATTTTTCAGGTTTATTTTCTTTGTGAGTGTTTTGCCTGCATGTACATATGTGTACGAGGTACATGCCTGGTGCCCATCCAGGTCAGAAGGTGTCAGATCCCCTAGAACTGACATTATGGATGGTCGTTGGCCATCATGTGGGTGCTGGGAATCGAACCCAGGTCCTCTGTAAGAGCAACATGTGTTCTTAACCACAGGAGCGTTCTCTCGGCTGTTGACTAAGGATGTTAATTGTTATGTTGTCAAGTTCCTGCTTCCTGCCCTGACTTCCCTCAATATACGCTGTAATATAATATAACATCATAATATAATAAGCCAAACAGACAGCTTCTTCCCCTACATTGCTTCTGGTCAGTGTTTTGTCAAGAGAAAGCAAGCTAGAACACTCCCCGTTCTAAGTCTCTTTCTTGGTTTCCCACACAGTTGGGGACAGAACCAGGGCCACCTCAGAATAAGGTGTGTGCTGCACCCCAGTCACGATGAATTAGGACCTAATGTCACACTTAGGTCTCAGAAGTCATGGGTAAGATCTCCAAGGCTGGCCGGGCGGTGGTGGTGCACCACCCAGCACTCGGGAGGCAGAGAGAGGCGGATCTCTGTGAGTTCGAGGCCAGCCTGGTCTACAGAGTGAGTTCCAGGACAGGCACCAAAACTACACACAGAAACCCTGTGTTGAAAAAAAAAAAAAGATCTCCAAGGCCACCTGCCGCCGTCAGCCTGGACACTAACCACAGGTTACTCTTCAGCATTCCCAAGGGACACACACAGGTAACAAGCTGTTCTCACCTCCCACAGGTAGATGCTCTCTGCAATTCCTGCCAGGACATACAGGCCGTTGGGTGCTGTGGTCAGACAGGTGACCGGCCCAGGACACATGATTTTCTGTTGGAGTTGGTCCTAGGGACACAGAATACAGGACAAGCCATGTGAGCATCGGGAAGAGCGAAGGGCTGGTGAAGTACAGAGCAAGAGGAAGGAGTGGGGTGGACAGAATCCCCGGTGAGGGCAGGGTCGGGGCTCAGTAGTAGGGGGTCCTACCCGACATGGAGGATCTGGGTTCCAGAAATTTAAGAAACAAAAAACCCCCAGGCTTCAGCCAGTCCTGATGGTGAAGATCCGTGACCCTTTAAGAGGGTAACAAGAGCCGGGCGGTGGTGGCGCACGCCTTGAATTCGAGCACTCGGGAGGCAGAGGCAGGAGGATCTGTGAGTTCGAGGCGAGGCCAGCCTGGTCTGGAGAAAGTTCCAGGGCAGCCTGGGCTAACAGGAAGACCCTGTCCCGAACACCTCCCTCCAAAATGAGGGTAATGGGAGCATGGGCCACCAGTCTATCTCGACCCAAGAGCTCTGATCTGTCAGGCCGTCTAAAAGCACGACTTCTAACGGGCCCCATCTTCCTTTCTGTATCAAAATTAGCGCTCCTTCGACGAGGAAGTGTGCAAACGCTGATGCCCCGCAGCTCTTCATCTGAGCATGCGCCTAGCAATCTCAGGGCGCCTTTGCTCTGGCAGCCCGGGGGGAGGGCGAGACCCTCGGCCCGCCAGTACGATTGCATCACACAGCACCCCGGTCGCCGTGACCCTAGCTGCAGCGCGCCCGAGTGCTCGCGGCTGCCCCTCGGCCCCCACGGGTGCTGAGGCCCCGCACCTTGCGCTGCAGCTCCCAGGCGCAGATGTAGTTCTTGCCTTGCTGAGCCGCCAGCAGGTACTCGCCATTGAGCAGCGCCAGGCCCCGCGGCCCCGCTTGGCCGCCGCGGTAGGTGAGCAGGTTGGCGCCCGAATGAAGTTCCCACACCACGCAGCTCCACAGCTGCGCCGCGGAGTCCGTACACACCGCCACTTCCATGGGCGCCGCCATCTTGCCCGGCCAGCCCCGCCCCTGGATCCCGTCGTCCTTAGCGAGACTCTCAAAATGGCTCCTGGCGGGCTAGAGCGGCACTTGAGCACCTCCTGGCGGCCGACCTGGAGGCCTACGCGTGCGCAGTCGTTTCACCGGGTCGAGGAGGCGGGGCTGTCCTGCGCTCACCGGCTCCGCCGGGCCTAGACGGTCGCGTAAGCGCTGCGGGCGGGGTGATGGGCGCATGCGCGCGGTGTTCGCGGCGGAGGGGCGGAAGCGGCCTCCGGTTTCTCGGTCCCGTGTAGGGTAGCGCTGCGGTGAGGGCGGAGACGCACGACCTGCACATGCGTACAAGGCCGGCTGCTGGGCGCGAACCTTGCGAGACAGCGCCACGCCGGCTGGCGCAGCCCCAAACCTCGTCGACCCGGCTCCTGCGCATGCGTACAAGGCCGACCGCGCCAGGAGCTGGCCGCTCTGCGCACGCGCGCCTCTGCTCGCCCCTGGAAGATGCTCCGGCTGCCTGTTCGTGGGGATCGGCTTTTGGACCCCAGTTTAGAAGCGACGGTTGTACTCAGTGACTAGAGATTTTCGCTGGACGGTTCTGCTGATGATTCAAACTTTTAGAGTCGTGTTTTTCCTCTCGAGACACTCTCGCCCTGGAACTCGCGGCAGCTCTCCTGCCTCAGCTTCCTGCCTGCTGAGATGACAACCATGTGTCACCATGGCCAGCTTACTTTTTCATCTTTGTTTTAAGGCAAAGAAATATAAACAACTGACCTTTGTACTTTATTTAGACCCAAAGGAATTAGTGACTGCGTGTAGGATCAGGCTGCATACACACGTCTGGCCAGGGCGTCGCTCTCGGTGATTAAACGCTTACTGATCGACCCACGTCCGTCATCGATTTGCCTCCTCTTTGACCTTTCCTCTTTGGAGTCATAAATTTCAAATTTGTATTTGGTTCACTCGGTGTAGACCCAACAAGTCAATCTCTAGCCAAACAGCCGTTAGCCGCGAGTCACAGCCTGCTGGCCACGGGCCAGATCTAAAACCAAGGGGGTTTTGTTGTTGTTTTGTTTTTTACCTAATGCGTTGTTAGCAAAGGAGAATGGATGCAAGTGTTGAATCTTGCAGCCGCGGATGTGGCCGCCGGGAGCACTTCACCAG
Source organism: Peromyscus californicus insignis (assembly GCF_007827085.1). NCBI lineage: Eukaryota > Metazoa > Chordata > Mammalia > Rodentia > Cricetidae > Peromyscus > Peromyscus californicus. The sequence continues at coordinate 55,103,928 of NW_026294492.1, forward strand.
CCGGGGCTGCAGGACTGGCCGCCGGGTGAGGTTCTGAGCTGGGTCTAGGAGGGGAGGGGGAAGGGAGGTGCTCGTGACAGTGAGTGGAGAGTGCCACTCAATGTGGCCACCAGATGGCAGGCGCAGGCTGCGGGGACAGGGAGGACTCCGAGGAGATCCACCTGGGGCCTACAAGGGTGTCTCAAGAGAAGGCACACACTTTGAACAAGAAAGGGGCGCAGGCAAAGGTCCTGGGGCAGAGGAGAGGATGTGGAGCTCCGTTTGAAAGCACTGGAGGACACAGCCTGTTACTCTGTCATGGGAGGGAGGGAATCCATCTCCCAGGAATCCTGTAACCCAGGTTGTCCTTACACTCCAGATTCTCCGCCTCAACTTCCTGAGACCTAGGTCGCAGCTACTTTTAATGCTAAAGTGTGAATAAGAAGAGAAGTGGCCAGCTGTGGAGACTCGGTGGGTAATAGCCCTTGCTACTCTTGCAGAGGACCCAGGTTCAGTTCCCAGCACCCACACCAGCGTGGCTCACAATCACCAGTAACTCCAGCTCCAGGGATCTGATACCTTTGGCACTCAAAGGCACCTGCATGCAAGCAAATGTCACCCACACAGATACATGCAGATAAAATTAAAAATAATTAAAATAAGGGACACAGGACCGGGCTGGAGAGATGGCTCAGAGGTTGAAGCACTGGCTGTTCTTCCAGAGGACCTGAGTTCAATTCCCAGCAGCCACATGATGGTTTACAGCCATCTGTAATGAAATCTGGTGCCCTCTTCTGGCCTGCAGGGATGCAGACAGAACACTGTATGCATAATAAATAAATAAAATAAAAAAAGAGATAGAGAGACACAGGACCTGGGCTCAGAACAAGAGAAATGGGATTGGGGACAGATGGTAGAGGGTTGGCCTCGCATGCATGAAGCCCTGGGGTCCACCCCTAGCACCACAGAAAACAGGTATGGTGGCAGTGGGTATCATCCCAAGCACATGGGATCTGGAGTTTGAGGTCATCTTGGGTTACTTGGTGAGCTCGAGGCCAGCCTGGGCTACATGAGACCCTGTGTCAAATTTTTAAAAACATTCAAAAATAAAGATATAGGCGATAATTTTTTTTTTTTTTTTTTTTTTTTTTTTTTTTTTTTTTTTTTTTGGTTTTTTCGAGACAGGGTTTCTCTGTGTAGCTTTGCGCCTTTCCTGGAACTCACTTGGTAGCCCAGGCTGGCCTCGAACTCACAGAGATCCGCCTGGCTCTGCCTCCCGAGTGCTGGGATTAAAGGCGTGCGCCACCATCGCCCGGCAATAGGCGATAATCTTAAAGCCTGGGTTCAGTCCTCAGCAGGAAGGCTGGGGTGCCAAGGGTCACCTTGGGGATTGAACTTGGTTGTGAGTCCCTCTTGTCAACTGTGAGCGGTGGGAGAGGCCTTTGTACAACTCCAGGCCTCTGTTTCCCTGATCCCTAAGGGAGTTGCTAGGAAGACCCATGGATGACAGTTTCATGTGCCTCCAGCCCCATGTACAGCCTTATCTGGGTAGGTCAGGCCCAGGAGTTTCTTCAATCTCCATTCTAGGATGCCCGGCAGGGGCCAAGCCTGCTGGCCAGCAGCTGGGGCAGGCCTCTCTTGCAGCAGCCCAGCCCTGGAGACTTGGCCACTGTCCTTCCCTGGGGGTGGGGTTAGAGGTCAGCCCGCCCCCAGCGGCCACTGGAATGAGGACAGTCTAGTTGTGTCAGCTCTGAAGACAAAGCCACACTTGGGCGTCCAGGACCACCCAGTTACTAGACCTCTGGGAAAGTGGAGGGTACAGCAGGGTATGGGGGAGCTAGATCAGGGGAAACTGAGGCATCCCCCATATTTCTCCACTTTCTCCCCTGTGGAATCCACAAACCAGCCCACCATCTGGGAACTCCTCAGAGGCTGACAGTGGACCGCCAAGAGGAGGGAGGTCTTACTGACTCCCCTCAAATTCTGTTCTGCCGATCAGAACAGTTTTGTGGGTCACTGGGTGGGACCTTGCTGCACGGACTCTGAGAAGCAGCCCAGGGCTGTGCAGCCTCAGGGCCACTCAGTTCCCTCCCTGATGCTCTTTGGCTAAGGAATGAAAAGAAACAGGACCAGCCAAGCCAGTTTGCCTGAAAGATGCCTTAAAAAAAAATTGCTGGTCTTTGCCCCCCCCCCCCCCCACGCACAGTGCTGGGGCAAGTGGGTGACATACGTCCCTCCTTGGAGCAAGGTTGTTTTCAGTTCTGTCAGTAACTTGGGGAGGGACCAGCCGGGGCCAGACTTGGGCAGAGCAGGCAGGACGAGAGTCAGGTGGCCGAGGTCGGGGCCTGTCCACCTGGCCTCAATTACCTTGACTCACTCGGTCTCCTGAGTCCCCTGGGTGTGGGGCTGCCATCCAGTCCAGGGATCCTCTCTCCACTCCAATCCTTGAGCTGTCACTGCCTGTCAGGATGCCCCCAGCAAGCCTCTCTCTGGTGCCCACTGAGGCACACCACAGCACCAAGTGGTCAGGCTGGGGGTGGCGGCTCGGCCCGTGCCTTGGATCCCAGTTTTCTGGAGGTTGGGGCCCCGGTGCACCTGAGCCTGGGGCGGGGGAGGGGTGTGTCTGTCTCCAGGACCCTGCTGCCACCGGGAGCTCTGGTCCCTGGGGTGACAGGTGGGCAGGACACAGAGCTGGGGTGGGGGTGGGGAGCCCCAGGGAGTTAGCAGGCGTCCAAGGTGGCCTCCACCTGGCTGCTGGGGAGGGAGAGGTGTGAATGTCACATGCAACTAGCCCAAGGGACAAAGATGGACGATAACGTCCCAAGGTGAGCTGCGGGTGGGGACAGAGGGAATGGCCTGTGCAAAGGTCCTGAGGCAGGCCAGGCCTGCAGTTCACATCATTCATCCCAGCACCTAGGAGGTGTGAGCCACCACAGCCTGGCCTTTTTTTTTCTTCTTCTTTTTCCTTTTTTTTTTCTAAAGCAAGAAAAGCAGCAGCAGCCAGGGAGATGTTGGCAGGCAGGACACTCATGCCCCAGTCTAACCTGAGTTCAATCCCCAGGACCCGCACAGCGGAAGGAGAGACCCAACCTCCAACAGTCATCTTCAGAACCCCACTAGGGCCGCCCTGCACGCAGCACCCCCTGCACGCAGCACCCCCTGCACACAACACACAGACCTGAAGCAGAAGGAAAAACGGACACTGACCGGAGCAGACCTCCTCCACACGCTCCGTGCCTGAGCTCCACTCATGTGCCCTGGGGTCCCCTCCACACCCCCCCCACCCCCCACCCCCCCAACCCCAAAACTACCACGGAGTCGCTCTTTCACGGAAGTGTCTCAACTTTTTAATCTCACCGATTTACAGGGTTACAATCGCATTAAATATGTCTGAGGTTTAAATACAATTCACAATAAGGTCATAAAATGTAAACTTTCAGTGTATTTTTTTTTAATTTCAAAAATCACACTTCTTTTTTTGTTGTTGTTGTGTATGAGTTTTCCTGTTAGTAGCTGAACTTTCCTGAATATTCCGCACAGCTGTGACCGTTGCAGGCCACAGCCCGGCAGGAACTGACCATGAGGCCTGACCAGAGGTAGAAAGCAGTTTTTACTTTTTTATTGTTTTTTTTTTTTTTTAAATCCACTTATTTTTTTCATTTTACCTGAGTTGGTGTGCGACCCACACGCTGTCGGACAAGCCCCTCCCACCCCAAGAAACTAAAAAGTTCACATGTTCTGAACAAAACAGCTCAGCTCACCTTTACCCAGAAGGAAAAATAAAATCCACAAAAGCCAATAAGTGGGGGTGGGGAAAAAAAGTGTGTAAAAACAATTAAAAAAAAGGAAAAAAAATCCTATAAGACTATACAGATGTATAACTCTCAAAAAACACTAACTTAGCTGTCCCAAGCCCCATGCCCACCCACCCACTGCAGCTGGACAGACAGACAGACAGACAGACGGCCTGGTGGCCAGCAGAAGGGCCACCAGGAAGGTTATAGAAACAGCCTGTCCCTGGGAAGGTTCTAGAAACAGCCTGTGCCTGCCCTTAGACCCTCTTTGCCCTGAGTTTGGGGGGTCTAACCTGCCCCCACCCCAAGCCCTGAGGTGCTGGGTGGACAGTGACCATGTCCAACCCTCTCCTTGCTCTAGCTTGCATAACAAATGCCAACTGCACCCAATGCCAAGGGCCGGGTGGGGCAACTGAGGCACAGACAGGCCCGTGGAGGGTTACTGAGCACGTCCAGCAGAGGACAGCCCCCCCCCTACAATCACAGAGCCCTGGTGGGCAAGGTCCCCTGAGTCAGGATCAGGTGCTTTCTGGCCACTCACAGAGCCCCAGACACAAGTGGACATCAGGACACCCCGTCCCCACTGTGGACTCGAGCAGGTGACCAGAAAAATGGGTGACCCGGGTGCATTTTTTTTTTCTTTTTTGGCATCAAAAGACCTGAGGTAGAAAGAAACATGCCTTGGGTGTGCCCACCAAGGCAACCCCCGTCTCCCCAAGCCAGGTACACACGGAGGCTGACTTTACACAAGGTTGCCAGAGGGGATAAAGACCCTCCACACCCGTGACCAGGAATGATTGTGCGGCTAAAACAGTGGCCCCGAAATGGGGCAGGCAGAAGCTTCCAGAAGGAAAAGTTGAGATTCCACCTCCCCCCCGAGTGAGCCTTCCCTCCTGGAAGGATGGAAGGGGGGTGTCAACAACCCTGAGAGGAAGGAAGAGGGTCTGCTCCCCACAGCCCAGACCGAGAAGTGGGGTGACAGGGGACTCAGGACTCCTGGGACCTTAGGACAAGCAGGTCCCAGCTCTCACCACCAGTGACCAAGTCCCCAAGTCCAGGACCGGTCCCCCAATCCAGCGGGAGATTACATCATTTCTGCCCTGGTGGCTCCAGCCAAAATGAAATGCAATTTTCTTTTTTCTTTCTTTTTCTTGAGACAGGGTCTCATGTAGCTTGGAATTTACTGTATCGACCAGGCTGGCCTACTCACAGAGTGCTGGGATTGAAGGTGTGTGCTACGGCCCCCAGCCTCATCTTACTTTGCTTTGTTAAGACAGGGTTTCAAGTAGCCTAGGCTGGCCTCAACCTCCATATGTAGCCAAGGATACATCCTCCTGCCTCATCCTCCCAAGAGCCAAGATGACAGACGCACACCACCATGCCCAGTTTGGCTGGACCGTGGTATGGAGACACAGACCAAGGACCAGGATCCTTCCTGGTCATACTCAACTGCTGCCCCAGCAAGGGCGTGACACAGGCACCAGGCACGTCTCGGTTCGAATCCTCGCCCTGAGGTAGGCCTGGCGCACCCCGTCTCCCCTAGAAGCAACCTGTCCAGGCAGAGAGTCCAGACCTTCATCCCTGAGACACACGGGGCCACTGGATTCCGTGTGCTGCTCCCCTACCCGTTTCTAGAACATTCCGTGTCCTGGGTAAGCAATCCAGGTCGCTGAACGATGGAGCCGTGGGCAGAGCCCAGCGTGACAGAACTGTGGAATTTGCTGACAGCCCCATCTGGCCCTGTCGCGGTGCCGAGTCAGGGTCACCACAGCACACCGCAGGGGCTCTGCGGTGACAGGGGCAGGGGACTGTGGCTGGTACTTTTGCTTCTTTAAAAACAAAAACAAAAACAAAACAAAACAAACCTGTTTCCCTGAATGAACACAAATATATAATATACAGACAGGACTCTTTCTAAGATCCTATCACCGCCCTCAAGGAGAGAATAGAATATTTACAGAATCGGAAACCCCAAAACTTTTTTTTTTTTTTAAAAATTGCATCTGAATGTTGAGATCTTGTTTAAAAAGAAAAAAAATTCATAACTTCCCAGGAGAATGAAACAAAACAATGATCCTGGCTCCGGCGTGGTTGGTTTTCCCAGAAGGAACCACCATGGTTAAGGACCGAGAACCAAAAAAAAAAAAAAAGAGAGAGAACACACAGTGCTGGGATTCATGAGGTAAATAGACGTGCTTGAACTGAGCTGGTCAAGCCGGACCCCCATGGAAGCCTCTGGAAAGGTGGCCTCCTGCCTGGAGGTTGCCTTGGTGGCCCTTGTCAAATCCATTTCTCGGAGTCTCCAAAACCTGAGAGATTCAAGTGTTCTTTGCCCTGATTTATTAAATCTGTTTCTCTATCTATCTATCTCTCTATATATGTATATATATAAAATTCTCTCTCCTCGGCGTCAGTGTGGCTCCCTGGAATTCTGCCCGGCCCACTGGGGTTCTTCCGACGTCCCAGGTCCTCGTGTGGCCGTGGTCCCCGTGGTGAGCGGGCAGCTATACGACTTGATTTCCTTTAAGGCAAGGAGTTATTTGAGGTAGAAGATGTAGGGGGCGCGGACACCCCGGCCAGCCCCACCTGGCCGCCGCTGGTCCCACCGCTGCTGGCTCCTGTCCGGCTACCCACGGTGTTGTTGGTACCGATGCCGCTGATGCCACCTTTGCTGGGGGCGGAGGGTGGCGTGGGGGGCGGTGGCTGAGCAAACAGCACCCCTGGGACAAGGACAAAGGGAAGGACTCGTCACAGGTCCGGGCTCGTCAACTGAACAGTAGGATGTGTGGAGCACAGCACAGGCCCGTGACCCCAGCAACTCGGGAAACTGAGGCAGGAGATCACGGGGTGAGGCCAGCCCGGGCGACAGAGGGAGTTTAAGGCCCTGTCTCAAAAGATTGGTACGAGGTCTGGCGAGAGAAGATGGATACCCTGAGTTTGATCCCCAGGACCCACCGTGGAAGGAGAAAACTGACTCCCACAGTTGTCCTTTGACCCCGAGTCACCCAGGACTTGACGGCAGAGCCACGGTGGTGGCCGCGGTGGGCTGGAGGTGGGGGGACCCTCGTGCTTACCTGTGTACACGATACCGTTCATCTCCACTGACATGCTAATACTGTTGCTGCCGTTGGCACTGTCCTGGCGGCTCTCGGAGGCTGTGGAGACAAGATCCACCACTCAGGTCAGAGGTACACCTGGGGACTGGCTTGCTTCCTGTCTGCCTCCTCTATGAGGCCTTTTTAAAATCTTTGGTGGGGTTATTTATTCATTTACTATTTATTTTTTATGACCGGGTATCACGACGTAGCTCAGGCTAGCCTTGAACTCACCATCCTCCTGCTTCAATCTCCTGCTGGGATAACAGGTATGCCCCACCATGTGAGATCTCAAGGAGTCCACGTGAAACAAATTCTGATGAATGCTAACACCTCCTTGGAACTTGCAGATAGACTCAGTTTTTCACATGAAGTAGCCCTGGATGACCCTTTTCTGATTGATTTGCCAGCACTCTTTACATAGAATGGCTCCAAGGCACTTCTTTTCTGCCCTGCACACATGGAATGTGGGGGATCCCAAGCTCAGGGTACCTTGGCTATTGATCCGGATGTTCATGGGCAGCTGGGCTGTCATGGCCAGGAAGTTCTGCTGCAGAGCTCGCTGCATGAGGCGTTGTTGCTCATCGGCAACCAGGGCCATCTTTTTCTCCGGAGGCTCAGTGGATTCCAGCTTCTCCCGGAGCTGCTCCAGGGCAGCCGCCTGGGCTGCCACAGCTGCCTGGGCTGCTGCGGCTTGCACAGCAGCTGCTTGGGCTGCCACGACGGGATGGCCAGCCAAAGACACCGGCAGGCGGCCTGGGACCGTGATGGGGATGGCGGATTCTTCCTCTAGACAGAAGAAGAGCAAACAGTCAGGAGGGTCCTGGGGAAACGCTGGCCACCACGGTGGGAGGTGAGCCTGTGAAAACAGTAAAGCCTGTACTCCACGCTCCCCAGGTTTTTGTTTTAAAGTCTCATGTAGCCCAGGCTGGCCTCACACTCTGTAGCTAAGGACGACTCTGAAGTCCTGATCCACCTCCCTCCCAAGTGCTGGGATGACGGGTGAACGCCACCACATCTCGCTCATACGGGGTTGGAACGGCACCCAGGGCTTCTGGCTCACTGGGAAAGCACTCGCTATCCACTGGGCTGCCGCCTGAGCACTGTGTGAGTGCTGGGAAGAACATAGGAGCCTTGGCCGAGAAGACCACTGCCATCAACCCGACCTCGGACGTCCACACAGACGAGGACTTTCCTCTTAAGAACACACGGACCTGGGCCTCCCACTCTGACAGGCAAGCCAGCCTCAGAAAGAATTAACGAGTTGCCCAGGGGTACCCAGCATTAGATTTAGGGTGGTTCAGGGGTCAAAGCGTCAAGACGGACACTCTGCCCATGTCTGGTGGGTCTGGTATGAGCCAGAGGTCTCAAGAGCTCAGAAGGAAACAGAAGTGACCAGTTAGTAATGTTTGCCATGCACAAGAGACTGACGCTGCGCTGATAAGCGATGCTAGATTCAGAAAGGGGTACAGTGCTCAACTGATAATGTCTGCCCTCATGTGGCTAGGAAAACCTGGATTCAATTAGTAATGTCTGCTGCAGGCAGAAGACAGACACACCATACTGCAGATAGGGGACTGCAGAGCAGGAGTTGACTAGTAATGTCTGCCTTGGGAACAGACAGGGATGGATGGGAGAACTCCTTCCCACCATAAACCACTTAGGTTTATCACGGTTACCCAGAGAAATAAGAGGATAACCTCATTCCCTCACATGATTCACCTTTCTTGATCTTGGGTGCCGGGGTGATGGAGCTGCCATTGGTGCTGGCGGCAAGGCCCAGGGAAGTCACTGGTAGCTTGGGTGAGGACAGCATGTTGTGGGCTCCACTGGGTGAGTAGGCAAAGAGTGAGCCCCCGAAGCTCTGGCGCCGGCCCTCTCTACGGTTGCTGTCGATGGCGGCCTGGAGCTCATTGGGGCTGCTCAGGCCTCGTCGCTCACACTCGTAGGGGTAAAGGTACTTCATGTACCTGTGGACAGGGAACAGGATGACACTGGAGACGACCAGGAGTGTCACCCTGCCACGAGCATCCTCAGGGAGGGGATGCATTATCTCAGGAGGGAGGTGTTGGGCTATCTCAGGAGGGAGATGGGGAGGAGGTGGTCTATCTCAGGAGGTGGTGGGCTATCTCAGGAGGAGGTAGTCTATCTCAGGAGGTGGTGGGCTATCTCAGGAGGAGGTGGGCTATCTCAGGAGGAGGTAGTCTATCTCAGGAGGAGGTGGTCTATCTCAGGAGGTGGCGGGCTATCTCAGGAGGAGGTGGTCTATCTCAGGAGGTGGCGGGCTATCTCAGGAGGAGGTAGTCTATCTCAGGAGGTGGCGGGCTATCTCAGGAGGTGGCGGGCTATCTCAGGAGGAGGCGGTCTATCTCAGGAGGTGGTGGGCTATCTCAGGAGGAGGCGGGCTATCTCAGGAGGAGGTGGGCTATCTCAGGAGGAGGCGGGCTATCTCAGGAGGAGGTGGGCTATCTCAGGAGGTGGCGGGCTATCTCAGAAGGAGGAGGTCTATCTCAGGAGGGAGGAGGTGGTCTATTTCAGGAGGTGTTGGGCTATCTCAGGAGGGAGATGGTGAGGAGGTGGTCTATCTCAGGAGGTGTTGGGCTATCTCAGGAGGGAGACGGTGAGGAGGTGGTCTATCTCAGGAGGTGTCGGGCTATCTCAGAAGGAGGTGGTCTATCTCAGGAGGTCTAGGGCTATCTCAGGAGGGAGATGGTGAGGAGGTGGTCTATCTCAGGAGGTGTTGGGCTATCTCAGGAGGGAGATGGTGAGGAGGCGGGCTATCTCAGTAGGAGGCGGTCTATCTCAGGAGGGAGGAGGTGGTCTATTTCAGGAGGAGGCGGTGCGCTATCTCAGGAGGAGGGGGTCTATCTCAGGAGGAGGCGGGCTATCTCAGGAGGTGGGCAGCCCGGCACTCACTGTGTCCGCAGCGTGAAGGCGGCGCTGGTGATGGAGGTGGGCAGGTTGAGCCCCTTGGTGATCTCCCGCCACAGCTTCTTGTTGATGACCTCCACGAGGCCGCCCTTCTCGGTCACCAGCACGTACAGCATGAACAGGTCCAGGACCTGCTTGGCCATGATGGGGATCCGGTTCACGGGCGTGCCTGCGGGATGTCGGGGAGGGGCTGCTGAAAGCAGGCGGCTGGGGGGGGTCATGGGAGTCATGCAGGGGTCATAGGGGTCAGGCGGGGGCTCTGGTGGCCACACACTCAGTCCCCTGAATATCTTCCAGAGCGGCATCACCCTGGGTAATACCCCTGCTTGCCTCAGTTTCCCCAAGGGCAAGGGAGGGGGTTGGAAGAGAGGCCGGTGGCCATCTTGGGGACATGGGAGACTTCAGGGCCCTGGTTATTCCCACTCTGGGTCTCCAAACAACCACAGTGCCTCCCCAGGGCCCTTCCCGCTCAGCCCTGTCCTCCTCGGCGTCCCCGAGTGTGGCAGACTCCAGTGGGGGTGGGGAGGGCTCGGCTAACAGGATTTTCAGTTTAAGAAGCAGGAACATCCATCTTGCATCGAGTGACACCCTGGCCCCCTCTTCATCCCTCAAAACCTCGCCTCCTATGACATCCATTTCCCAAGCCTGCTACAGACAGGGCCCTGCACCTTTCTGCCAACTGGACACCCAGAGTTTTGGTTTTGTTTGTTTGTTTGTTTGTTTGAGACAGAGTCTCTATATATAGCCCCGGCTGTCCTGGATCTCGCTCTGTAGCCCAGGCTGGCCTCGAACTCACAGAGATCCACCTGCCTCTGCCTCCCGAGTGCTGAGAATAAAAACGCCACTACCATCTGGTGACTCCCAGAGATTTTTCATGTCCCCAACTCTAAGTCCTGTCTATGAGGTTCTAGGCTCGGAGACCTTCCCCACCATCCTCATCCTCACCATCTGGGACCCAGCAAGCACTCGATAGAGAACACCGGAGACTGCCTGGCCCCACCCCAGCCACGGATACAGTGACCATTCATCTCTGTCTCAGAGAGGGGACACCTCTACCCCCTTTACTGATGGGGAAACTGAGGCTCCAGGGCCTGGCTCCTCTGTCCCAGGGACTCCGTGGCCCTAGAAAGCCAGCCCTGGGAGACCCACCCCCTATTCTTAGCCACTTCCTGCCTCTCCCAAGTTGCAAAAACTCCCCAGTTTGAGTCAAGCGGAGTCCAGGGCAGCCGTGGGGAGGTGGGTCTCAAACCCACCACCCTGTTCACCCAGCTCAGCCCCAGAGGGAGACCAGGAGGTGGGCAGGCCCGTCTCAGCCAGTGGAGGAGGAAGTTTATATGAAGTCTAGGAATGCAATGGAGGGCTGAGGCCGGGGTGAAGGAAGGGTGGGGGACCTGGCAGGGGCACAGGCAGGACACCTCCCCCCATTTCCCGTCTCCAGAGACTTCTGAGGGAAATTTGTTCCAAGGTCCTTGCTTTTCTGATGCCAGGAGTCATCTGTCCACAAGAGGGGACCCACCCGTGGGCGGTAGGTTGTGCTGACTGGGTGAGCCTGGCGGTCTGAATACCAGCTCCGAAACACCAAAGACCTCAGAAGAAAGTACCCGAGGTGGCAGCGGACCAGGGGTTTTGAGGGATACACAGGAGTCTGTTGGTCTGACTTGGTGAGGGAGGCAGGGGTAAAGGCAGACTTTCACAGCCCTTTGTGGTCAGTGACTGCACCACAGCATGGAGGTCCCTGGCCTTGCTGACCCCATTATGGTGGGGGTGGTGAATAGGATGGTCAGCTCTGTGGCCTGGAGGCAGCTGGAGGCCTCCTGCTGTGTGAGGGGCTCAGGCAGGTGGGGACACCCGATAACAGAGGGAGGGGAGATCTCTCCGGCCACATGGAGGGCAGCAGGGCTGGACCGAACTAACGAACACAGCTGGGCTCTGCGGATAGCACCGGGGCATCCCCACACCCACAGGGACCCGCAGGCCCCAACCCGACGCCGAGGGGTTAACTCAGAGGCCACTGGGCCAGGCCGAGGGATCAGGAGGCCACAGTACCCCTTCTCTCTCTGCCTTCCGGTGGGCAGGCCTGGAGGCTTGTGTTTACAGAAGCTGGCTCAGCCATGGCCAGCCTGGCCGGCCTCAGGTCCCCTCTCCGCCCCTTCCTGCTCCGGAGCTGAAGCCTCGACCCTCCTTGGGCCTCAGTTTCCTCCCTTAGAACACGGGGACTGTAACCACCCAGACGGTCCCACCCTGAGGGAGAGTGAGTCCCCCAGGGTCCCCATCCACCTGGATCTGGGGACAGCCACAGAGTCTGGGGAGCACTCCCTCACGGGAGGACCGTCCTGCTCCCCCACCACACCCTCCTGCCCTGGGAGGCGCTCACCCCGCTTCTGCATGAAGCTGAACAGGTCGTCTAGGAACTCCTTCCTCTTGGGGTCCGTGTCCAGTTCATAGAGCTGCAGACAGAGAGGGATGGGTCAGCGGGCGGGAGGGACGTGTCCCCACCGTGGGGGATGGGGCAGTCACAGGCGCTCAGCCGACCCCACGCACCACAAGCCGCAGACAAGGCTGACCCCCTCGACGGCACGCAGGGGTCACTAACCAATGCCCCCACCCCGGGGGTCAGAAGGGAGACAGGCGTTCTCAGTCCGGGTCCCCAAAGTCCCGGGATGGGTCCTTCCCACCTCTCCCAGCATTAGGAGCTCTGGGCATTGCCCCACAAGGAAACTGAGGCACAGTGTCACTGACAGCTGCCGACTCCTGAGCACCTGGAGTCCCCCGTCTGCCCACCCAGGCTGTGGTGGTGGGTGATGCGGGCACCGCTGTCCCGGGAGTGAGTCCTGGGGGCCCCGATCCTGGGACTCACTGGCCGGGCCGGGGAAGTGGAGCGGAGATAATTAGAATGCTCAGCTGAATACCAGGCTTCAAATTAACCACCAGGAATGCAGCTGGCTGGACGGCGGGGGGCCTCCAAACCACCAATTACACCTGGGTCTGCATAATCCATCATCTCAGCTCCAAAGGGGTGCGGGCCTCGAGCCTCGGAGCGGGCCGCTGGGGCCGTCCCCCACCATCCTTCCAACAACAGTGCCCCCCCAGGACTCAGCTTCTCCATCTGCTCAATGGACACCGTGGGCAGCCTTCCCAGGCAGGAGCCTAGTCCAGGCCTCTGGCCCGGGTGGCCGTGGCTGTCAGCCGCCCGGCTTCGTCTGCGCCCCACCCTGGCCAGCCAGCGCCAGACTGGCCGGCCCACATTCCTAAGTCCCGGGAGGCCGCTCTCCCTCCCCAGGCTGCCTGCGGGGTGCGGGGCACTGCAGGGAGCCGGCCGCCCTCCCTGCACAGGGCCTCTGGGTGCCGCACACAAGCACCCGGCCAGCGGGAGTCCTCCACACCTTCCCAAGGGGGTCCTGCCTTCCTTCGCTGGGGAGCACACGGCAGGGAGAGCGCGGATCCACGGGTGTGTGCGCCCCGTACACAGCAATCACTTAATAAATGATCTCTTCAAGGGGCTGCCCGGGCAGGGCATGGATGGTCAGATGGGACCGGGGTGTGGTTAGAGCCCCCAACACTGGAGACACAGGAAGGAGTCCCACCCCTGAGAGGGCCTGAGGCCCCGTGCAGGCCCCAGGCGTGGACCCTTTCCTGGACAAGGGGCAGTCTCCAGGGTCCACCCTCTTGGCCGCCCCCACAAGGGACCGTCAGAGCCTCCTTCCTCAGTTTCCCCATCTTCTTCGCCGGAAAGCACAAGACCACAGCACAACCGTCTGAGGGTCTGGCTCAGTGGGTGTAGCACACGCCCAACACTCGCCACCCCATAAACCGGGGATCTTTGTGGTACACACCGGTTATGGCAGCATTCAGGAGGTGGAGGCGGGAGGGTCAGGAGTTCAAAGCCAGCCTGGGTTACATGAGACCCTGTCTCAAAACAAAACTGTTACCCCCCAAACAACACTTCCATCTTGAGCTTCAAAGCTTTGGTGCCTTGGGGGAGGGGAAACTGAGGCTCACTGCAGCCAGCGGCTGCCTCACAAGGGAAGGGCACCGTGGATGCCCGCTTTAACAGGAGATGCCGAGGGACCGACCGGTTGGTGGCCGTGCCCGGTCAGACGTCTGCAAGGACAGGACAGCAATTCAAAGCCATAAATGGGGGACCCACAAGGATCCCCCAGCTGCCTGTGGGGGGAGGGTCAACAACAAAGACAGGCCATAAAAGGCCGGGTTTTATGGAAACCTGGCCCTCCTTCTGGCGGTCCTCTGGGAAGGGCGCATCCCACCCTGATGAACAGGCTCTCGGGGACAGTGTCCAGCTCCCCGCTTCAGCAGCAGCTAGTGTCCAGGCCCCTCCTGGTCACTGGCCCAGCACCGTGAGAGGCTTTTCCTGCCCAGTTTTCTTGTCTGGAATCAGAGCACACAGCAGTTGTCTAATAAATGCTCATTAAATATGCATGGTTTCTCAGGCCTTGTGGAGACGCTCCACCCTCTGCCCTGTGGTCCTGGCCGCCCACAATCACTCTGCTTCGTCTGCAAACTGGCTTCAGGTTGCCAGGACAGAGGCATACAGCAGGCACTTACTAAGTGAACACTGCCCTTTCTCCCCTCCCTTTCCTGTCATCCAAACAGTTCCTTCTTAGGAATGTAAACATGTCTCCTGCTCTACAACCCTGGCTCACGCTGTCCAGCCTCCTCTGCTCTTACTGGGGAGACCTTTCTCTTTGGGTGGGGTTTGGGGGTTGTTTGTTTGTTTTTTGCTTTTTTTGAGACAGGGTTTCTCTGTGTAGCCCTGCCTGTCCTGGAACTCACTCTGTAGACCAGGCTGGCCTCTCCTGCCTCCGCCTCCCGAGTGCCGGGATTAAAGGCGTGCTGGCTCTTGTTTTTTCCTTTATAGGGACCTTTTGACCGTTTTTTTGTTGGTGAATTGTCTGCAAACGGTCAAACCTGGAACTCCTGAAGCCCTCTTGCTCCTTCCTCCTGAGAGCTGGGGCGACAGGCCTGAGCGGTCACCACAAGCACCCCTTCCAGAGCTGGCTGGCCCTGGGGCCCAGGTGCCCACGGTCACATCCCATCTGTAGGTTTCTGTTCTGACCACACCTGGGCAGCCAGGGCCGTTCCCACAAGGGCCCAGGGCGGTGTCCTCAGAGCCGAGGGGCCCCGGCTGTCCCCAGCCGTAAAAAAAAACTGCTCTGTGTGTGTGTGTGTGTGTGTGTGTGTGTGTGCATGTGTGGGAGGCCCCTGAGAAAACCTTTGTCCCCCAGACTGTGGCAGCCCAGGCCCCCTGCTGGCTCCCCAGGGCTCCAAAGTCCACTGGGCCCCACCTGGGACGGGTGCCAGGCAGGGTGGACCCCAGGAACGAAGACATTCTGGTAGGGCCTGGCCTGGCCCCGGCCCCAGCTTGGACACTCCCTACAGTCACTCTGGGGCACAGCAGGAGACAGAGAGACTGACTGTGGCCTGGGTTTGGCACCCCGGGCTCTGTGGGAGGTGCAGGACTAGCTGATGGGACAGCTGGGGTTTTTCTTTTTTCTTTCTGAGAGGGGCCCGCGAGCCCAGGCTGGCCTCACCTGAGGCCTTCCTGACTCATCTCAGTCCAGCAGTGCTGGGACCACAGGCGGCAGCCACTCCAAAGCCGCTGGGAAGGCTTTTTCAAGGCACCTTCACACCTGCTGGGGGGACTCATGCTGTTTTCCTCTTTGGTGCTCAGAAAATGTGGATCAGATTTGAGTCAGCACTCCCGCCCCCAGGTGAGGGGACAACCCAGAAAGCCATCTGGGGACACAGAGACCTTGAAGGCCTTGGGGAGTCTCCGCCCGACAGGCAGGAATGAATGAATGAATGAATGAGTCTCCCTGGGCGCACCTTCTCTCCGTGTGGAGTTTGTAGAAAGGGCTTTTTTTGACTGGGGGTGGTAGGAGGCCAGCACTTGGGCGGCAGAGGCAGGAGAATCTCTGTGAGTTCAAGGCCAGCCTGGTCTACAGAGTGAGTTCCAGGACGGTCAGGGCTGCACAGAGAGACCCTGTCTTGAAATAGAAACGGCTGGAGAGATGGCTCAGGGGTTAAGAGCACTGGCTGCTCTTCCAGAGGACCCGGGGTTCAGTTCCCAGCAACCATGTGGAGGTTCAAAACCATCCTTAACTCCAGTTCCAAGAGACCTGATGCCCTCTTCTGACTCTGGAGATCACACACACACACACACACACACACACACACACACACACACAATTTTAAAAGCCCTTTTTTGGATAACATTATGCATATAAATCTGAGATCACATATAATCACACATCTCTATCTACTTCCAGAACATTCCACCACACAAAAGGAAACAGTCCATTCCTTCTCTAGCCCGACACCCATGTGCTGACTTCTCCACTCTGCATTGGCCTGCTTGGGCATTTTCACACACTGTAAGGTCTTCTGTGTCTGGGTCTCTCACTGATCACAGTGTCCACCTGGTCCTCCACACTGTAGTGTGCCCTGGGCGGGGGGCCTCACTCCTGTTCCTGGCTAAGTAATATTCCAGTGTATGGATGGACCACACTCTGTGTCCATCACTCACCTGTCTCTGGGCTGCAGGAGCCATTACCCTTGCCACATTCTTCGAGGATCTTGATTATTTTGTGTCTTTTGGCCTCTGGATAAGACATGACTCATGTCTATAACCAACATGCAAACCATGGCCACGATATGCCTCCCTCGCCTGCATAAACTCCCAACCCGGCCAGGACAGTCATTCAAACACTTCCTTCTCCCAGCTGCCCATGGAAGAGGGGCTTGGACAAGCTTCGGCACTGGGCCACACGACTCCCCCTCTCCCTCCCCATCAGCCCAGTCAGTCCTGCTGCCCTCCATCATGGGAGTCTCTTCTCTTGGAAGCTCACAGTACTTGGCCACATGGGTCTCTTGGATGTCTCTACACAGCCCTGCCCCAGGGCCACCCCATGTCCCTCCTCCCACCTCAGGGAGGCCCTGGGCACCAAGATGACTCCTTCTTGGGGGGTAGTCCAAAGCCTCCCCTGGGCAGACACACCCATTCTGCCACTGAGGAGTGCTCAGGACTCACCGGGAACCTACTCTTCACTTGGGGAAACTGAGGCAGAGGTGATCTGTGAACAGGTGCCGGGGACCAGCTGAGCACTCCACTGGTCCTTGTCCATGGAGACCTGGGGTGAGGTGTGTGGAGGCCCACAGAGGTTTCCTAGTGAGATATGAGCTACCGGGTGTTTGGAAGGGTCCGCATGCGGCTGTGCGCTGTGCTTTGATCTAGCGAGGGAGGTCTTTTGTCCTGCCCCTTGGCATTCCTTTAAAAAGCCCTTCAGTGGAGATAAGGATCCAGGTCCTCCTGAGCTATCCTGTGCTTCTGTCTGTCTCTCTCCACTCTAAATTTCTATCAAAATACTTCTCACTTCTTCCCTCAGGAGTACCCTGGGGTAAAAGTGGGGTCTCCCACAGTGGTGGTGCACATCTATCATCCTAGCACCTGGGAGGCTGAGGCAGGAGGATGGCCATGACTTCCAGGCCAGCCAGGGATACACAGGGAGACCCTGTCTCAAAACAAACTTGAGTCCATCCCAGCGTGGAGAGGCCAGAGCAGGAGGGTCAGGAGTTCAAGGCTAGACCTTGAAGTTCAAGTCTGAGGTCAGCCTATGCTATATCAGACCCCATCTCAAAACACAAGATAAAGTAATAAAACCGAAAGACGGTGTTTTTCCAGTGGGAAAGGGCACAGAAGGACTGGCTGCACATATCCCGAGAGGCAGAGCCATAGAGACGCCTGGGATAGACTGCACGGTCGAGAAATCCATGGACAAACGAAGAGAGGGCTCAGTGGGACCGAGAGACAGCAGTCGATGGGTGGCCACCTGCTTGTCTCTGCATGCCTCAGTTTACCCACCATAGCATGGGTTCACAGTGGCCAGGAGGTAGGGGGAGGCAGCAGGCCAGAGCACAGGGAAGTCAAGTTGGGGATCTGGGGTTGCTATGTTCATATTTGGAAATCCCTGGGGTTTTGCTGCCATTATTGAACAGTTTCTGTATATGAGGCCAATGATACCTGGTTACATTTACAACCACACAAAAGGACCAGGCCAGCAGCAGAGCCAAATTACGACATTGGGAAGATGGGGTAACCTAATGATGGCAGAGGACTATCGCCCAGCTACGCAGAAGACCAAGGCAGGGGGATAGCAAGTTCAAGGCAACTGTCTCAAAATGAAAAGAGAGGTTAAACATGGGTGGAGCCCCGCCTAGAATCCCCAGTGAGGGGCTGGGGGCGTGGTCATGGTGGAGCCCCGCCCAGAATCCCCAGTGAGGGGCTGGGGGCGTGGTCAGGGTGGAGCCCCGCCCAGAATCCCAGTGTGGGGTTGGGGGCGTGGTCATGGTGGAGCCCCGCCCAGAATCCCCCAGTGAGGGGCTGGAGGCGTGGTCATGGTGGAGCCCCGCCCAGAATCCCCAGTGAGGGGCCGGGGGCGTGGTCAGGGTGGAGCCCCGCCTAGAATCCCCAGTGAGGGGCTGGAGGCGTGGTCATGGTGGAGCCCCGCCCAGAATCCCCGGTGAGGGGCTGGGGGCGTGGTCAGGGTGGAGCCCCGCCTAGAATCCCCCAGTGAGGGGCTGGGGGCGTGGTCAGGGTGGAGCCCCGCCTAGAATCCCCCAGTGAGCGGCTGGGGGCGTGGTCATGGTGGAGCCCCACCTAGAATCCCCCAGTGAGGGGCTGGGGGCGTGGCCAGGGTGGAGCCCAGCCTAGAATCCCCCAGTGAGGGGTGGATCATGCATGGTCAGGGGTGAGTAGTTAGTTAGTTACCTAACGGGTAACCTCTGGGTCTCTTCCCAGAAACTGATGTTGGGGGATGGGAGCACCAAGCACTGTGGGGGAGAACAGCCATCCCAGAAACTCTGAACACAGCAAGGGCATCATGAATGTGCCACCTCCCGCTGTCCCAGCTCTTGGGCTCTTGGGTCCATATGGTGGCCTCAGGGTGCACCTGAGCACTAGGGGCTTCCCCTCCAAGCTGGCCACCCGGCTCTTTCATTTCCCGTCAGTTCTGTGGGCACCGGGGGCCACCTCTGGCTCTCAGGAAATTGGGGAAGTGATTCTGGGCTGGGCCAAACATCTGTCTGCTCAGCTGCCTCCTACGGAGGGAGGCAGGTCCCTCGCCCCTCAGCACACACCGGGTGCCCCACCCACGAGGCAGATATTAATAGCTCTTCTGAAATGACCACTCGGAGCCACGGGGCGGCGGCCACAGAGGCTGGCCGCTGGGGTCCTGACTGCAGGGGAACTTGCAGACCTCCAACCCGCCTTTCCCTCCTGAGCAGATTACAGGTCTGGCCCTGGCCACCTTGGAACCTCAGCCTCTTTCTCTGTGAAGGGAGGGGGCTGTGCCCAGAGTTTCCAGGTTGAAAACAAGCGTCACGTACACAGCAAAGGTCAAACCCAGGGAAGTCGGCCAGGCGGGGAACAAAACCGCTCAGGTGCTAGCCTGCTTTACCCCCGGGAAACAGACACGGGGGTTAGGCTGCCCTGGGACCAACATGGAGGCAGTGGCCAGGACCGGCGTACCGGTCAGAAAGTGCAAAGAAGGCTGGGTGGAAAAGCCCCAAGGTGACCTCCCTAAACCCCAATACAGAAGCAAAATAAACCAAGCAAGAGCCAAGATGGAGGCCTCCAGAGACGCGGTGGAATCTCACGGAGATCAGAGAAGGATGATTCAAAGATCAGAAAGATGCCAACCACTGTGGCACAACTCGGTGATCCCAGCTACTGGGGAGGTTGAGGCAGGAGGATCACAGTAAGTCCAGGATGACCTAGGACACTTAGTGAGACCCTGTCTCAAAATGCAGAGTGAAAAAAATGTGTTGGGGCGTGGTCAGGGTGGAGCCCCGCCCAGAATCCCCCAGTGAGGGGCTGGGGGCGTGGTCAGGGTGGAGCCCCGCCTAGAATCCCCCAGTTGCCTGGTTTCTCCAGCTATATTCCTGTACAACCCTGGAAATCCTAGAAGGGTTTCCTGTTAGCCATTGTGTACTTGAGGGCCCCTGGCTGTCACACTGGATTCTCAGGACAGGACTTGGGGACAGGTGTCCCTTCCCTGGCTGCACAATAGGAGACAGACTGTAGCTTATATCCTAAGACAGAAATGGGGGTCCCTCTTCCATTTAGAATTCCTGCTGGAGCCGGGCGGTGGTGGCGCACGCCTTTAATCCCAGCACTCGGGAGGCAGAGGCAGGCGGATCTCTGTGAGTTCGAGGCCAGCCTGGACTACAGAGTGAGATCCAGGACAGGCACCAAAACTATACAGAGAAACCCTGTTTTGAAAAACAAACAAACAAACAAAAGAATTCCTGCTGGAGTGTCCCCACATTGTGAGCCAAGAGCAGGCGAAATCCAGCCCAAGGAGGTGGCTCCAAACATCCACTTCCCGCTGCAGGGAGCGCCCATCACACATTAGCAACAGCATCACTGGAAAATGCAGGGTGGATAAACACAGATAAATACCGCCAGCGCCCATTCCACGGCCCGTGCCTTTGCTATGGGAGCCGGATGTGGAGGCAGACAAACACTCATTAACCAGATCCTGACCAAGTGTCAGCGGCCAGCTGTGCTCTGGACGGCAGTCCTGTCTGTTTTACAGAGGGGGAAACTGAGGCTGGGAGGAGAAATGAGTGAGTGTTAGGGGAAGATGTGGCCTTGGGGACAGAGCAGGGCAGACAGACAAGATGGCAGGTGAGTGAACCTCCTCCCAGCATGCCCTGGGGTGACTGGATAAATCAGTCTCCATCCCCTGACCCCCATCTGGCAACATCACAGACCCAGCCTGTGGCTCTGGGGTTCTATCAACAGGTCTGAAAAAGCCACGTATCAAGGCTACACACAAGGTCACGGATCACCCGGCCTGGATGCAGATGCAGGGCACAGCTGGGCACACAGCAGACTCCCTCAGCCAGCCATGGGACACACCCATCTCCCCCAGACAGAACAGTGGCAGACAGACCCATCCCATCTGCCTGCCCCAGGGCACCCCACAGGGTCCCCTACAGCAGGGTTCTTTTTTGTTGGTTTGTTTAGACAGGGTTTCTCTGTGTAGCCCTGACTGTCTTGGGATTTGATCCCTTAGAAGGGAAGTCCCTTCTAGGATTTCGGGGGCTCTACAGGAATATAGCTAGGGAAAGCAGGCTGGCCTCGAACCCACAGAGATCCGCCTGCCTCTGCCTCCTGAGTGCTGGGATTAAAGGTGTGTGTCACCTTACAGCAGGGTTCTTGAATGTGACTCCACAGTGTACAAAAGGTACTCCACTAATACTCATGGAAGCTGGCCAGGACTCAGACACACGAGACATAAAAGACCTAGAAGGTCCACTCCTGCCCAGAGAGTCACCCTCCTGCCTTCACCTCCCCAGTGCTGAGATGGATGACACATGAGTTATCAGGAGCATGCTGGCTGAGTGCTCCGCCCAGTAAGCCCCAGCTCCTTATCTGTGGTGTCTGGAGCTGAGAATCACTGTGTGGCCCAGCTTCAAAATGGCAATCCTTAGCCAGGCAGTGGTCATTAATCCCAGCCCTCGGGAGGCAGAGGCAGGTGGTTCTCTGTGAGTTCGAGGCCAGCCTGATCTACAGAGTGAGATCCAGGAAAGTTTCAGATCAGCCAGGACCACACAGAGAAACTCAGTTTTGAAAAACCAAAAGATAGAGGAATGAATGAATGAATGAATGACTGGCAATCCTCCTTCCTCAGCTGCCAGGAAAGTTCCAGGACAGGCAGGGCTACACAGAGAAACTGTTTCAAAAAATCAAAAGATAGACAAATAAATAAATAAATGGCAATCCTCCTTCCTCAGCTGCCTGAGGTAGAATGGGTGTGTGTGAAGTTGGGCTCTGATGGGGGGCGGGGGCGACTGTCACAGTGCGCACGTCTACCAGGGCCTGTGACCAGAAGCAGATCCCCAGGGGTGGCCGAGGGGCTGACTCCACCAGCCTGCCATCCACCCCCTTGAGGACCCACAGACCCTGGCCCGGCCCCGACCACGGGGCAAGGCCGTGTCCCCAGACCAGGCCCTTCAATGGACACATTAGTTACCGTTTAACCCTGTGACCCCCAATTGTCCCCTGGCCATGCGCAGCCAGGCGAGCCGGGAAGGGGCGGGCCATCGCCACCCCAAGTGTGCCGCCCACCAGGCCACGCCGGGCTAGTTCTGAGAATGGAAGAGCTTGGTCATGCTTGACAGCCATCGGGGGCCACACGGGGGGCTGAGAGCTGTCTCTCCAAGAGACATGTCTGCTACAGCCTGTGGTCCCTCCCTGGCTAAAGACAACCGTCTGCACGAGTTGACAGGCCCCCACAAAAAACAGGCCTTAGCGGCAAGCCCCAGCACTGGCTCCATCCACGCCTGTTCCCACAGGCGCCGCCTTGGCCCGGCCAAGGCAGGCCCACGGGGCAGCGGCTGGCAGCTGACCGGCATGTGCCCAGGGAGTTTTAGAACTAGTGACCAGAACCAGGAGCCCTGTAAGGTGACAGTTAACAGTATCTCACTACTACCATGTTCTCAGACCGGGGTGGGTGTGCACCTTGCCCCAGAGGTGCACACAAACACACAGACACATAGATACACAAACACACAGACAGACACATAGATACACAAACACACAGACAGACACATAGATACACAAACACACAGACAGACACATAGATACACACACACACAGACACATAGATACACAAACACACAGACACATAGACACATAGATACACAAACACACAGACACATAGATACACAAACACAGACACATAGATACACAAACACACAGACACAGAGACACATAGATACACAAACACACAGACACAGAGACACATAGATACACAAACACACAGACACATAGATACACAAACACACTCACACAAAGACACATAGATACACAAACACACACAGACACATAGATACACACACACACAGACACATAGATACACACACATACAGACACATAGATACACAAACACACACACAGACACATAGATACACAAACACACAGACACAGAGACACATAGATACACAAACACACTCACACGCACAGACACACAAACACACTCACAGACACATGAACAGATACACACACAGACACAGACACACAGACACAAACACACACACACTCACAGACACAGACACATGAACAGATACACACACAGACAGACACCCTGACACATAATTGGCCCAAGGGACAGACATGCATGAAGATGCTATGCTGGAGATCTGCCTGCCTGGCCGGCCCAGTGCGGTCCCCGCAACCACAGTCACAAAAGCCATGGAAACCACCCGCGAGTCTCATGGCCGCCTGTCCCCACGTCCAGTGCACACTCAGCCACCACACCCTCGGCTTCGGGATGGCAGCTTCGGGGACACCGCTCCGTCTGCCGTGGCGTGTATTATTAGAAAGCGTGGGGCGGGACAGCGCTTGGCAACGGGTCACAGGGTGGGGAGCCTAGCCGGTGGCGGTGACCCGGTGGCCGAGTTGGCGGCACAGGGACCAGATAAGGTTCTTCCGGCTGAGTCAGCGTGGTTCCCGGGGGTTGGCACGGGCCGGGGCGCGGTGCCAGGGCTGGCGGGCGGGCACCCTCCTGGGCCTGCCACAGCTCGCTGGCTGGGCGCCAGCAGCCACAGCGACTTTGATGAGGCTGCCCGGGGGCTTCCCGACACCTCCAGTCTCTGAATCCCCGGCACACGGGGCTCCTGAGCCCCAGGAAGACTCTGGGCCGGGGCCGGCCGCCAACACTGGATGTCAGCCCAGAGACAAACATGCCCCAGACATCGACGAGGACAGTTATGACAACTCTACCCTCGGAACCAGGAGCCCGACCTCTGGGCTGGGCTAGTACCCAGGTGTCTGGGGCTCCAGAGAATGCCAGCTCCCCCTTCCCCTTCTGGCCCCACTGGCCCCCGCCTCCGAGTCCACCTGGTACCTCTCTCCTTCTCCACTGCCCACCAAAGCTAGCTAATTCTGGTTTTCTAGAATGTTCTCCTAGAAGAAGACCCTGTTTTTCTTGCCTGGTCAGTGAACTCTTAAGACGCTCAACAAAGGCCCGGCCACTATGTCCCTTCCCCCACAGCCCTGTCCCCCAGGCAAGACAGGGAGCAATCTACCCACCTCCTCCCCAGTCTTCACACCTTGTGGCCCCAGAGGGCTCACAGTGTCACCTAGAAGAAGAGCACGTGTGAGCAGCCCGCACTGGACGCTATCAGTAGCCATGAAAGCCCCGCCTGGGGCAGACGCGCCAGGTGACAGGGACAGCCTCACGTGAGGTGGCTGGAGACAGACCTGTCAGCCTCGCCCAAAGGTCCCACCTCTAACACCTGGCTGGCTGTCCATTTCCCTGTGTGAGGGAGGAGGCGAAGGGGAAAGTCACCGCAGCTGCCCTCTGACCAGAGGCCTCCCTGGACAGGCCCCATTTCCCCTCTCTACTGGAATGCTGTCCCCTGTCCTGAATTAGAAGGCGGCGATAGCGGAGGGGGCAAGATGGCTGAGAGGGTAAAGGAGCTTACAGGCCACCCTGGGACCTCAGTCCAGTGCCCCCACCCAGACCCACACAAAAGAAGGTGAGACCTGACTCCTCTAAATTGTCCTCGGACCTACACATGGTTGTGACACACGCCCCCGCCCATGCAAAAGTAAATTAAAAAAATGTTTAAAAAAATTTGTTTAATGTGTTGTGGTTTGGAAGAGGGGGGGTGGAAGGGTGTGCCTGGGACCCCAGCTCTCTGGAGACTGAGGTAGGAGGATGGAGAGTTCTGGGCCAGCCTGAGCTAAAGCACCAGGTTCCGGAGTCTAGATGTGAGACCAATGCTTGTCCCCTGACCTGCCGGGGACTCACTGTGTCATCGAGGGACAGCAAGGTTCGGTGAAGTCACCCGCTTTCTCTAAAACCCTGTACGTGTCCATCCATCCACCCTGGGCCAGATTCCAAAGAGGGCTGGGGGCAGTGAGTCCTTCCTACACAGGACTATGACCATCCCGTGCCTCAGTTTCCCCTCCACGGTCCCTTCCTTGCAGAACGAATGAGGATCCCACTAACTTTTCTTTCTTTGCAACAGGGTCTCGGGAACCCACTACATAGCTCAGGTATGAACTTCTGATCTTCCTGCCTCCAACTCCCAATGCTGAATGAGAGATATGCACCACCATGCCTGGGGTGGGAACGCAGGGCCTTGTGCACTCTAGGCCAGAGCTTTCCCGTTTGTTCATTTTTGAGACAGGGTTTGGCTCTGTAGCCCAGGCTGGCCTTGAACTCCCTGACGCGCCTGATTCAACCTCCCCTGCGCTGGGGTGACAGGTCTGAGCTGCTGCAGTGGGTTTCCTTTCTGCATGTCTGGGGTCAGGCGCGGGTTACCCGGTGAGCAGGAGGGGATGGGTGAGGACGTGGAAGAACAGGGCCTGTACATGGGGAACTTGGACAGACAGCCGCCGTCCACACAGCTCCTAATAGGCACCTTCCCATCACCGTTCTACCCAGCAATTTCACTCCAGGCACACACCCAAGAGGAACAAGAACAGACCCATGGGAAGCTGCAGAGCCCAAAGGTGGAAACAGCCCTGCATCCCGCACAGATGGGCGCGCAGAGCAGTCCACCCACACGCCAGAGTACTGCACAGCCACGAACAGGAATCTGACACACCTCGGAGCGGAGGGCACTGTGCTGCTCGGTGAGACGTGACAGGCCCCGCGGTGTGGGTCTCTGCCACAGAAGTGTCCAGAACAGGGGACATAAACACTGGGAGTTGTGTGGGTGACATGCTGTGGGTGGAGCTGGGGAGACTGAAACACTCTCAGCTTGAGTTTTTGTTTGTGATCTTGAATCGGTGAATGAGCTAAAAGTCAGGCATGGTGCATGCCTGTTATCCCATGACCCAGGAGGCTGAGGCAGGAGAGCAGCCCTGGGCTGAACAGCAAGACCCAGCCTCAAAAACACAAAAACAAAAACGAAACAAAACCCAGGTGTGGTGGTGCGTGCCTTTAGTCCCAGCACTCGGGAGGCAGAGGCAGAGGAGTCTCTGAGTTTGATTGAGGCCAGCCTGAGCTACAGAGAGAAGACCAGTGAGTTCCAGGACAGCCAGGGCTACCCAGAGAAACTCTGTCTCAGAGAAACAACAGAAATCCTCATAAAAGATTGCCAGCTTGAAAAATCCCAGCAAGGCCACTCCGAGCCCGGGTGTGGCCCTGGGGGGACAGGAAAGCTGCAGGATGTGCGTCCAAATGCCAGGAGGCCCAGATCCTAATCACAGCCACTGACCCCCCCACACCCCCCTCCACCCACCCCCACCCCCCGCGTACCATCCGCAGACCCACAGTCCGGGGCGGATCCCAGCTGTCTAGGCTCAGCTGGTGGAAGCCAGCTGTGGCCAAGACTGGGAAGGAAGAGAGGGAGACAGTGCCAAGTGGCCGGCCAGCCAGCACCGCCACGTGCCAGGAAGGGAGCGGGGCAGACGCCAGAGTCAACACAGGCCGGGCCTGGGGCTGACATCTGTGGGGCTGGCTGGGCCACTGCTGACACGGGCTGTACAGGTGCCAGCCAGCGGGCGGAAGGGGGAACCTTCCACAGAGAGGTGGAAAGGAGTCCTGCACCACGGAGGAGGGACTGGCTCCTGCCAACATCGTCCCCAAACCCAGCCGTCATGCCCCTAATACACAGGGCTCTCCAGGACCCTTCTCTGGCTGTTTTCTACCCAGAGACCCTCCTTCTTCGGCTTTCCCAGCCCTAGGGGTAACGGATGCAACCGGGCCGCCTGGCTTTTTTGTGGGCCCGTGGGATCCGAACGCAGGTCCTCACGTTTGCATTTTTACCCAGCGAGTCATCCCCCCCCCCCCCCGCACATTTCTCTATATGTCCAGCGACCTTGGTGTTTTTCTCTATTCGCGCATGAGACCAAATATGAGCTGCGGCTCCCTGTCCCTCCGTCCTCAGTTTCCCCATCTCCAGCTGCACAAAAGCCCCCTCACAGGCTGTGTCTCTGCACGACCTCTGACCCTGACCCAGGATATCCCCCCCGAAAGGTCCCGACAATGGCTCCTGAGGCCCTCCTTTGTCTGGCTGCACTGGGGGCTGGGGTCGGGGCAGTCAACCCCGGCCCTCTTGCCCTTTTTATGCCGATCCAGTGTGGAGCCGGGAGGTCTGGGAGGGTGCACAGGGGACACCTCCGGATCTGTGACCCTACGCCGTGACACAGCGGGACGGGGGTGTCTCACTTGCTTGGCGCTGGGGTCTGCGGAGAGCTATATCCAGGCACCGGCGACCTCAGGAAGATGAATAAAGTCAGCTTGCCGTCAAAGCGGCAGGCGATGCCAGTTCAAGGGCACAAACCTTGAGAACTCACAACCAGAGCCCCACTCTGGGCGACAAGACATGTCAACTCCTTTGTAAAATGAACACAGAATGGCCCCAGCTGCTTCTGTACTGGACAGGGAAACCAAGGCACAGAGTGAGGTGGAGCCCACACACACCCAGCCAAACACAAATACTTTTATGCCTGGTGTGTTTAGCGAGAACCTCCTGGGGGGTGGGAGGCACAGTCCGTAAGCCCACAGCCAGCTCCAGGCCCAGGGTAGGAAAGGGTCACACCCAGGAGCAGTGACGTCCATTTGACAGGCCAGCTGGCAGCCTGCCCAACACACACCTAGCAAGCCAGGGCGAAAAGCAGAGACGGAGGGAGGGCGAGGCCGCCCCACCCAGCCCAGGCCCTGTCTCAGCAGGTCCCGCAAGGGCACAGGGGGTTAACTCCTCTCAGTTCCTCGAAACTAGTCTTTGTGCTCCAGGGCCCTCGCATGGCTGTGCCACCAGAACGCCATCTGCCCTGTCTTGGCCACAAGTACTCGACCCTAACCTAACCTGAGCCCCCTGGGCGCCTCAGCTCAGCGGCTTCCCAGGCTCTTCCGTGTCAAAGGGGACCCCAGGCCTGTTCCTCGAGGGCCCCCAACAGCAGAGCTCAGGTCACCTCCTGAAGCTGTCCTGATCAGCTCTGTCACCCAGGGAACATCTGGAGTCCTCAGCCAACCTCTGGGGCTACCTCTTGGCTACACACAAGACTTGGCCCTGGAGCCAGCCCGGGAGCTGGTTTCCACCCTGGCCACACACCCAGGGGTCGGCTGGGCCAGCTGGCCGGGCTAGAACGCAGGCCCCAGCCCGGCAGGCCAACCATCTGGTTTCCATCGGCCTGCGGACTTCAAAGGCTCCCTGCCGGCCACTTCCTCCAGCTTGGCCGCCTGCAGGGAAGGGCCAGGGCGGTCTGAGCTTCCTCCATGCCCCTCCCGGGGCCCAGGAAACCTATGTGGGGGTTCCACAGACACCTCCTGCCTAGCCAACCAACACACCAGCACCCCTGGAACCGTCCGCCACGAGCCTCGATGCTCCCGCTCCTGCTGGCTCCGTACATTCACAGCTCTAAGTGTCCCTCGGCACCACCCTGGACCAGGATTGCCATGGCACCCTAGCCCCCTGGGCACCGTAGCTCGGGCCGCATGCTCTATGAACCCCACAGCTCTCCAGAGCTGACTCCACATCCTTGCTTCAGGTTGCCAAGCCACCCGACGTGTGCTGCGCATGAGCGTGTAAACCAGAGACGAACACCGCGTGCCTTCCTCTACGCTCTCCATGCTACTGTTTGAGGCAGGGTCTCTCGGTGAACCCGGGGCTCACTGTCTCCGCTAAGCTGCCTGCCAGTGAGCCCCATCTCCCGGGGCTGCAAACACACACCCTGGGCCTGGTGTTTTGTATGGGTGCTGGGGGTCGGAACTCAATCTTCACGCTGGCACAGCTCTTAACCCACCAGGCCATCCCCCAGCACCAAGCCACCTTTCTACCGAGGAGGACGCAGCAGAGCCCCACACTGTCCTCAAAGTTCCTGGTGCCTCATGGTCCCCCCCCCCCGGGGGGGCCTCGCCCTGGCCTGTGTACCTCAGCCACACACAGGATCTAAGCTGGGCCTCCCCAGGATCCCGCAGAGCCCATCCCAGCAACAGGACAGGGGTGTGTGTTGGGGGTGTGTGTGTTGCGGGGGTGGGCAATCAAAGGCCCCGGAGGGCTGGACCCGAGCGCATGGCCTACCTGTTTGAACTGCTCCTCAAACGTCCAGTCTCCGTGGTCTGGTGGTGGCATCTGGGACGCCGTGTGAGCGGGGTGGGCCGGGCCAGGTCCCAGGCGCTCAGGACCGCCCAGCACTCGGGGACCACCATCTCCACGGAAAGACTGAGCAGGTTGGGCCTTGCGGGCGAAGAGGCTTGCAGAGCCCAGGCTGGCAGACCCCGGGGGGCCCAGGCCCTCTTCCTCCTCCTCCTCCTCCTCTTCCTCGAAGCCATCCTCCTCTTCCTCCTCCTCTTCCTCCTCCCCCAGCTCTTCCAGCTCTTGCTCTTCCCACTTGGGCTTCCTGCAAAGAGTACAAGGCACCCTCAGTCATGGGGACGGGCAGGCACCACCTGACCTCAGTGGCCAGGCCAGTTCCACCCGCTGCCCCTGCCTCAGTCTCTCTCTCTGCAAACCCACAAGGCCTCTCAGGTACCAGGTGGGTCCCTGGCCACACCCCAGTCTTCCCCCTGAACAAGCTCTTCTTACAAAGGGCCCCAACACATCTCCTCAACGGCTCTGCCCCCAGGATCTTTGCACATGTGGTTCCTAGTGCCAGACTCGCTGTAAACAGTTTCCCGTCACTCTTCAGGTACGTTCTGTGAAAACTCACCCCCCCCCCCACACACACACACACCGCAGTCCAATTTTCTTGGCAGCATTTGGCACAACCCCAGAGCTCGCTGAGTCTCAGGATCCCCATGTGGCGGCCCCTCAAGGAAGACAGGTCCACTCAGCAAACACTTGCTCAGCCCCGCAGGGTCCCCTCGGTCACCCTCGCTGGCTCCCACTTTTCAAATGCATGAAAAACGTCGGATGCTGCTGTCCCGAACCCCAACTCACATGTCGTCATCAGAGCCCATGTCCAACAGATGTCCATCTCCTTCAGCGAGTCCTGGTCCCTCCTGGCCTCTTCCCCGCAGGGTGGGTGAGCTCAGAGTCCCTTCCCGGGCTGTGTCTTCGTCTTCAGAGCCGGGAGGCCTGTCCTCGGAGTCACCGGGAGAGGACGGGTGTCCCAGGCCGGCAGCCGCGGCTCGCATGGCCGCCAGCGCGGCCATCTGCGTCCTATGCATCCGGGCATTCTCAGGCTCCCTGTCCTCCTCTGTTATGGCAGTCCGAGCACGGACACCGGTGGGCTCGGGCGGTGGCGGGGGGGTGGCGGCTGCCGGGCCTCCAGTTCCTGCCGGGCACGCTGCTGCCTCTGAATGAGGGTCTCCATCACGGCCTGCAGCTTCATGGCCCTGCGGGCCGGGCCACCCCGGGCACCAGGGGTGGGCGGTGGGGGTGGCCCCTGCGGGGAAGGGTCTTGGCCGCACTGCAGCGTGGGGACCTCGGGGTTGCCGGGACAGTGCAGGGTGGCGGCCGGCAGGGGCAGGGGCCGCCGACTCAGGCTGAGGGCTGGTGGGGCATGCCAGGGACGGCCAACGGGCTCCTTGTCGTCACGTCAGGCACCCAGGGGCAGATACTGGTGTCAGGCTCATTCAAGCGCTTGCAGACACCTGGGGAAAACACAGCAAGAGATGAGGTCAGACCACACCTGAGCCCCACGGACGCCCTTCCTCCAGAAGTCCACAGCAAAGGCTGATGGGAGAGTCCCTCACACCTGCTGGGGCGTGCTCTGCCTATCCACCTGTCTGCAGGTTTGTGGGGACCCGGATCACTGCAGTGGAAGCCTGGGGAATCTCTGGTCCCCTCCAGTTAGGCCCACCAGGGACACCGTGGGTGATTGTCCCCAAAGCAAACTGTGGGGGAGGGGCCTGGTGTCCTGGCTTTCTTATTGGCTGTGCCCCTGTTCTAGACCCTGGGGTGCCTCTGGGTTCTGGATTCTGACTCTATGTTCCACATGTTGCTTAGCCTGAGAGGCCCCGAGAACCCCCGGCCAAGATGACCTATTTGCTGTGTACGAGGCCTGGGCGAATGCCTCCCTCTACAATGTCACTTTCTAGAGATCCCTCAGCTGCCCCCTGGGCCTTGATCTGTCCACCTATGTGGCACCAGGGCCACCGTGTCACGCTTTGGAGAACCAGCACAGGGTGGGCACCGTGCAGGTGGTGGGGGAGGGGGGGTACCGGGGAGGACGGCTGTGCCGCAGACGGGGGAAACAAAGTTCAGGAGTTCACCAGGCTGGGTTGGGCGGGGTATGAGAGTCCTGTGCTGCTCTCTTGAGTCTGGGGTCACCAGTTTATAGGGCTCCATGGGAGAGGGGGGCGGTAAATGTCCCAGAATACAGCACTCTGCCTGGCCAGAGGGCCCTTCTGGGCCTCCCAGAAGCCAGCAGGGCATCCAGGTCCCACCTTGCCCCAGGCCACACCCTCCTTCCCCCCCCACCCCCCCATAAGTCGCCAATAAAACAGAGGGAGGAACCCAGAAGGCCTGAAATCAAGGGACCAGGGAGAAGGAGAAAGTTTAGTCCACCTCCCAGACTAAGGTCGCCCTCAGCCTAACCTGAACCCCAAAGTCCATACTGACCCCAGAACTGACCCCCAGAACTGAGGAGGAGGTACGGCTGAGGGTCCTGGCTGCCGTCCAGGGACATTCTGGTCACCTGGCCCTCCCTCCACGGGACCCCTGCAGTGCAAACCCTCGAGGTCTTCATGGAAAACGGGAAGTCTGCGGTCCCCTTCCCTAGACATCTGCCACCCAAACCATGGGGTAGAGCTGTGGCAGGTGGGTGGCCCCCGGGGCCCTGTCAGTCTAGGATTCCCAAGACAGGAAGATGTCAGAGGCGCAGGCACTGGAGTGACCATCCCAGCCTACACACACACACACACACACACACACACACACACACACACAGTCCCTCCACACCCTGCGGCTGCTGGTCACCCTGTCCACCAGACCCAAGAACTGCTGAAGGGGGCATTTCTGGACACTGTCTGGCTTGGTCCATCACCCTTCCCCCACCTCTGACAACTTGGAGCTGAGCACACCCCCCTACGGAAATGCTGAAAGCGACGCCCCCTCTTTGGGGTGGGGTGGGGGGACCCACAAGGAAAAGGCTAGAGGAAGCCCCTGTCCCAGACTCCCGTCCCCACTCCCAGGCCTGCTTGGTTTAATGACCCTTCCTGGTGGAGGGGTGGGGGAGGGGAAGAGGCAGGCCTCCACTGCTGGGGCTGGTAGTGGGTGGAGGGGGGTAGGTGGGAACCCCAGAGCTGCCCCTAGGCCAGTCTGGACACCCCCCCCCCCCAGGGGTACCATTACCCCTGAGCTTATGTGGCCATCCTTGGAGGGCCCTGCCGACTAGCTCTTTGTCTTTCCTTGCCCCCCAACCTCAATTTATGACATTCTCACAGAGAGAGAGGGTGACCAGGACTTGGTGGCTGGTGATTGTGGGGGATCTGGCTGGGGTGGGGACTGGGAGGAGACCCGGAGCCACACCTCATCCCCCACCACCTCCAGGCTTCAGCAGAGAGAGAGAGAGAGAGAGAGAGAGAGAGAGAGAGAGAGAGAGAGAGAGAGAGAGAGAGAGAGGTCACTAGCTCGGCCAGGCCTTGCAAAACACGGTTATTTGGAGTTGTGCAAGGCCAGGGCCCGAGGGTGGCGAAAGGGGCCCCTCTCTCCTCCCAGGGAGGTGGAGGGGGAAGGGCAGGGGCTGGGGAGGGGGCCGGTAAAGAGGGCACCGTGGCCCAGCTCACCAGGAGACGTGTGCAAAAACACATTCCAGCAAGTCCTAGTAGTCTGAGGACAAATATAAAACCACAACAACACAAACGAACAGAAACCCCTAACGTAGTCGGGATTTCAAAGGCTTCTTGGAAAGAGCGAGCTCCGGGGGGTGGGGGGGAGCCCCTGCTGCCCAAGTCGTAAAAAACGGAAGATGTTTGACAAACCCGCTGCGAGTTGACACACACGCGTGCACTCCGAGCTTCCTGCTCCCTCCTTTTGTGTCGGGGGTGGGGAGGGCCCTGGGACCCTGCGGGCGGGCTCTGGGTGGGTGCACCCTGCGGGGGTAGAGGGGACCCCAGTGGGGGGCACTGGCGCTTGGGACCGAAGGGGGAGGGACGGCGGACCCCGTCGGGCACAGGTTTGGAGAAGAAATAGAACTGAAGGCACCGGGGCGTGGCGGCGCGCCCGGCCTGGGATTTCCCCAGAGCACTTGGGAAGGGAAGCTGAGGCAGGGGGATGGCCTCGAGTTCCAGGCCGGTCTGCGCTTTAAGCGGAGCTCTAGGTCAGCCTGGACTACGGAGTGAGATCCTAGCTCCAAACATTACAAAAACATTTTCTTTTAAAGAAGAAAAGGCAAAATGAAGCCCCCAGAGCGCAGCTCCCAGCCCCCGCGCGCGTGTACACACACACACACACACACGCGCGCGCACACACACGCACGCACACACGCGCGCACGCACACACCCCGGGTCGTTTCCTTCCGCCAGGGGACCGCGCGCACTCGCGACCCCTGCGCGCCTGAACACTCGCGTACCGGATGAAGGTCTCCAAGGTCTACGGCCGCGACAGCCGTCCCAAGCCTGATCCGGTCGAGTCACCTACCCAGCCCTACACCCCCCCCACCACGCGCGTCTCTGCCTAACTTCGGGGACCCCGCAATTGTCGGTTTCCAGGGTGCCCTACGCTGGCACCCCTAGGGGAGATGGCTGGAGCCGCGCTGCAAAGGGCCTTCCCCACCGCTCGGGGTGGCCCGGGGGGCGCATGCCCGGGTGCCCGGAGTCCAGCCCAGAGTCCAACCCGGTGGTGGCCTCCGGTGGCCTCTCGCCCACTTGGCCTCCCCCTGGTGCCCGGTGCGCGCTCCTGGCTCCGGGGTCACCCGCCTCACCGAGTCTCCAGGCCGCGTCTACACCTCCATCCGTCCGGATCGGATAGGGATGAGGTCTCCGCGCGCGACCGGCCCCCCCGCCCCGCCCCTCCCCCACCCGGCAGACGAATCGCCGTGTGACAAATTGCTCTCAGATGCAAATACCTCGCCGGTGATTCAGCAGCCCCGGGGACGCAGGAGGAGGTGGTGGGTGTCTCTCCACGGTTCCCCTTTCCGAGCTTTCCCAGGACACCTCCCTGGGGTGCCCCCCTCTCCAACTCAATCCGAGGACGTCCACGGTGGGAGGAGGTGGAGGGGAGCTGGAAAGCCGCGGCCGAGTGGACGGAAATTTTCAGGTCGCGGCCCCTTTAAATGATAATAAATAATAAAAGGAAGGGGGAACCGAACCGAGGGCTGCCCCGCCCCTAGCTTAGGGACTGTGCGCAAAGTGCACGGCGCAGCTCGAGGCGCAGAGGCCGCGAGCGGGAGGGCGGGTCTGCGAGCGCCCCACCGAGGGGCGTCCAGAAGAGTGACCGAGGCTCTCCATCCCGCCCCTGCGCGGAAGCCCCCTGGGTCCGCGGTCGTGTCCCGGTCTCACCCGGAACGGGAGATGGATCAGCCGAGCTCGGAGCTGGACCTCCTGCCCACTACGTTACCCAAACCTCTCCAGCGTGGGGCTCCACGTCTCAGAAATGGGATTAAAAACCCGGGAGAGGCCTGAGCTGCGGGGGCGGGGACGCTGGGGGGGGCCGGGCTGCGGACGTTGCGGGGGGGGGGGGGGTGCGCTGCGTGCGCAAAAGCACGGAGTTGGGCTGCGCGCGCGTTCGAGGAAATGCGAGGAACCGTGACGACCCCGCCTAGGAGCGAGGGGCAGGAGGTCCAGCCTTTCACATCTCAGTGAAGCGCCTGCTGGGACCCGCCCTGTGCATCTCGGCGGAGTGCAGGCTTCTGAGGCCCGCATTCTGCGGGATGGGAAACTGAGGCACGCTGTGAGCTCAGCTGAGAGCTGAGGCGACCCTAGTGGGTCACGCCCGTGCTCAGGGCGGCCCTCCACTCCTGCAAGCTCCCCACGGGTGGTGCTCGGGTCCCTGGCTGGACTGTTGCGGGGCTCCCGAGCAGCCTGCCCCTCAAAAGTCACTTGGAGGGAGGGGGCGAGTCTGGACCAGTCCCCCGGAGTCCGGCCTAGAACCCGAGAGTGCAGCAGGTGCTCGGAACCTGGGCCCTCGAGGCGCAGGGATGCAGGTGGCAAACTTCACCTTCAAACCCGCGGACACCTTGACCTGTTAGGGCGTGGCCCCGGGGTGGGGCTGGGCCTGCACGCGCGCCCCGGTCCTCCTCCAGCATCACACCCACCGGCTTGCAGATATTTCTCTCTCAACCTGTGCGATGAGCACACTGATCCTAACTCTGAACATCTCGTGGGTCCCCTGTCAGTTTGGACAACCCTGACCCTAGTGCCTAGCTAATGAACGCAGCCAAAATTACATCCGCTACTTTGTGTGTGTGTGTGTGTGTGTGTGTGTGTGAGAGTGTGAGTGTGTGTGACGTGTGTGTGTGTGACATATGTGTGTGTGACATTGTGAGTGTGTGTGTGACATATGTGTGTGTGACGTGTGTGTGACATATGTGTGTGTGACGTGTGTGTGTGTGACATATGTGTGTGTGTGACATTGTGAGTGTGTGTGACGTGTGTGTGTGACATATGTGTGTGTGACGTGTGTGTGAGTGTGTGTGTGAGAGTGTGAGTGTGTGTGACGTGTGTGTGACATATGTGTGTGTGTGACATTGTGAGTGTGTGTGTGACATATGTGTGTGTGACGTGTGTGTGTGTGTGTGTGCGCGCGCGCGCCCCCCGAGTCTAACCACGCACTACATGCGCAGCCCTAGCTGGCTGTGTAGACACACTGGGCTTGAACTCACGGAGCCCTGCCTGCCTGCGCCTCCATGAGTGCTGGGATGAAAAAGCATGTGCTACCACGCCTGGCAAAATAATATTTTTAAATTACTTTTTATTTATTTGTGTGTTGTGTCTGGGTGTCTGTGCGCGGATGGGGAGAGGAGGTCAGAGGACAACTGAGTGGAGTCTGTTCTCTCCCTCCACCTTGTGTGATCCTGGGTATCCAGCTCAGGAGGCCGCTCCTTAGCCCTGTTCGCGGCCCCTAGGACACCGTCCTTAGTACTTCTTTAATAGCCTCTTTAAAGACAAATGCCACAATCTGCTGTTTCCATTTATGGCAAGGGTATCTAGCCGAGGGTCCAGGTGGCGAGCATAAGGACCGACTTCCTAGGACCAGCAGGATACATCCCTGGGGTCCTGAACCCATCAGACTGGTTCCGTGAGGCGTGCGCGCCCCCTGCAGGGCACCAGAGGAACTGCGTCCAGGTAGAGCGCAGCATGGCCGTGAGTGGCCGCCAGGTGGTGCCATTGCACCTAAAAAGCAGTCCCCCAAGTGAGGTTTGGAGAAACTGAGGCCTGAAGTCATTTTCTCCTACACAGATTTTCTGTGCAGACGAGGTGTGAACGTGTAGCCCGTGATGGCTTTGAACTCATGACCCTTCTGCCTCTGGTTTTTTGTTTTGTTTTTTAAATATTATTTACTTATTTCATGCGCGTTCATGTTTTGCCTGTGAAGGGGTCAGATCCCGGAAACGGGAGCTGTAGGCAGTTAGGGTTGGGACTTGAACTCGCATCCTGTGCAAGAGCATCCAGTGCTCTTAACCACTGAGCCATCTCTCCAGCCCCCTGCTGCACGAAGTTAAATTTCCTAAAAGGGGCAGTGCACATGGCCACATCATTTTCCTTCCCTCCTTCCTTCCTTTCTCTTTTTGTTTTTGTTTGTTTTTCAAAACAGGATTTCCCTGTGTCGCTCTGCCTGTCCTGGAACTCACTCTGTAGACCAGGCTGGCCCTGAACCCATAGAGACCTGCCTGCTTCTGCCTCCTGAGTGCTGGGACCAAAGGCGTGGGCCAGCACCTCTGTTTTTGAATGTGGATTTGTGACCTTTCCCGTAGTGCCCCCCACCCCGTGCACGCGCGCGCGCGCGCGCACACACACACACACACACACACACACACACACACACACCCGAAAACCTCCTTCCCAACAGGTGGCAGGATACGGACCCTGGGGATAGATTACTTTCAGAACGGATTTGTAATTTGGTGGTGACTGTCTGGAGGTGATAAAGTTGGAAGCCGGGGCCTGATTGGAGGAAGTGTGTTTCTGGGGGTGAGGCAGATCTTGTCCCTTGCTTCCTTCTGCTTCCTGGCCACCCTGTGAGCGACTGTGTGTGCTCCGTTTCATCCTCCTTCCGTGATGGTCAGCCCACCAGGGCCAGGCAGAGCCAAAATGACTTCCTTCTTCCGACTGTTTCCTCCTGGGAAATGGCTCAGTTGATGGTGTGCTCGCCTTGCAAGTGTGGGGACCCTGGTAGAAACCCAGGCCTGATGGGGTGCTCAGCACTGGACATGAGGCAGGGGGATCCCGGGGGCTCCAGGCCAGCCAGTCTAGAGGGATCACTAAGTTCTGGTGCAGAGAGAGACCCTGCCTCCATAGCGAGGTGCAGCCAGGCGGTGCACTCCCTCTCCTTTGGTCCCTGTCAGTTCCAGGCCAACATGACGACTTCCCTGCCTGTCAGGGCTACAGGGTGGGACAAGCTCTCAGAACTAACTACCACGAGTGTTCTTAACCCTCTGTGGTTAAGAACACTGGCTGCTCTCGAAGAGGAGCCAGGTTTGATTCCCAGCACCCACATGGGGGCCCACAACCATTTCTAACTCCAGTCCCAGGGGATCCCACATCTGGCCTTTGTCAGCAACCTGATGGGGGTGCTGGGGAGGGAACATGGGTTCTCTAGAAGAATAGGATGAACCCTTAACTGCTGAGGGGCTCTCTATCTATCTATCTATCTATCTATCTATCTATCTATCTATCTATCTATATTCCTGAGACAGGGTTTCTCTGTGCAGCCCTGACTGTCCTGGAACTCACTCTGTAGACCAGGCTGGCCTCAAATTTTGAGATCTCCCTGCCTCTGCCTCCCGAGTGCTGGGGTTAAAGGTGTGCACCACCACACAGGGTCCTGCTTTTTGCTTTTGGTACCCTGTCTCATCAAGCCAGGCTGTCCTGGAACACTGTGGAGCTGAGGATGACCCTGGACTCCAGTCCTTCTGTGGTGTGACGGTCGTGGTGTATGGTAACTGGTGTGTGCTGGATTTTTGTTTTCAAATTTAAATATCATAAGAAGTACACATAATCTTACATTCTTTCTTTATTTTTTTTTTTCTGATGTTAGGACCTTGTCTCAAAATAGAAAACAAAAGCTGGGCTTGGTGGATTAGGTCCCAAGGTCATGGCCGGAGGATCAGGGTCAGCCTCAGCTACACAGAGTTGGAGGCCAGCCTGGGCTACGTGAGACCCTGTTTTACAATGGGTAGGGGAAAGGAAAAAGAGGTTGGGTATTTAGCTTAGCGGTCCAGCACTTGCCTAATAAGCACAAAGTCCCGAAGTAGATGCGGAAAGTGGGGACATCAATCTTCAAACGCTGTAGAGTATAGAGCAGTATCACAACCACAGCAAAAACCACGGCCCACGGGCCGAACCGAAGAAGAGAAGGCGGTTTACACGGGTTACCCGGGTTACCCGGGACACAGACTAAGCTTTTAACTACTGAACCCCGGCTGGATTGTCCCAGAGGGATTAGCTCAGCGTGGGGCGGCATGTTCACGCAGGACGCACAGCGAGCGCGCAGCAGGGTTCCCGGGTTCGGGCGTCCTGACGCCGGCCTGTCGCCCCGCCAGGCCGTGCGGCACGGTGTGGGTTGGGGCTCGGTCCGAGAGTGCGGAGCCGTGGGGCCGGCGCTGGCGTCGTCGCGGGCCGCACGGGCACACTCGGCAGAAGGCCTGTCTGAAGTGTGAGCCCAGGAAGGCGTAGAGCAGCGGATTGAGCGCCGAGTTGCTGTAGGACATGCAGTGAGCCCAGATCTTGAGCGCGTAGGCGGCGTAGCTGCGAGGGTGCCAAGCCCCCGCGGGGCCCAGGGCTTGGAGCACCAGGAACAGCTGGATCGGGCCCCAGCAGGCGGCGAAGAGCAGGACCACAGCGGCCACCAGCCGCGAGACCTTGGTGCGCACCGCTCCGGCGCGCTGTGCCAGCAGCCGTCCCTGGTGACCCAGGGGTATCAATGGGAGGGGACAGGACCCCCTCCGAGATCCCTCCAGGGACCCCCACCACATGCATACACAGTCCGGGCTCTGATTCCCCCACTGCCGCCTCTCCAACCCCGCCTGGGTTCCCCCACGTGCGCACATATACCCCAGGCTCCGATTCCCCCCAGCAGCCCCTCCGTCCTACCCCGGGTCCCCCCCAACGCACATGCACACACAGTAGGGGCTCCGAAATGCCCCCTAGTGTCCCTCCACCCCCACCATGGGTCCTCCCACACATACAGTCCGGACTCCAATCCCCTCCAGCAGCCGCTCCATCTGCACCATGGGTGCCCGCCCGCGCGCGAACACACACACACACACACACACACACACACACACACACACACACACACACCAGGCTCCGACCGCTCCCCCAGATGCCCCCCTCCCCCCGAGTCTCCCGCACCTGCAGGGCGCCGTCAGCGGGCGCGGGGCGCACAGCAGCACGGCCCAGGTGGCGCAGCATGGCCCCGTAGCAGGCGCAGGTAGCCAGCAAGGGCAGCAGGTACAGAGCCAGCAGGTTGTAGAGCGCGAAGGCGCGCTCCAGGGCGCGGCTGGGAAAGGCCTCGCTGCAGTAGGTGCGAGGCCCCTGCGACAGGCGGTGCAGGGCCAGCACCGGGGCGGACACGGCTGCAGAACCTGTGCCACCCGCCCGCCCAGGACACGCACCGTGGCCGGAGAGTGGGGACACGCCCCACTCAGGAGCCAGGGTCTCCCCGCCACCCCGCCGCCTCCCGCCAAGCCAGGCCCGGACCTTGTCTGCGCCCCTGCCCGCCCCCGCCCTCGTCCCCACTCCGAAGCGCACTCACCCACCCAGATGCTGAGGCTGACGGCCAGGGCCAGGCGCGGAGTGCGGCGGTGCAGGGCGCGCAGCGGGAAGACAGTCACGTACCAGCGGTCCACGCTCATGGCCGTCAGGGTGGCGCACGTGGCTTGCACTGACACCTGGGAAAGCCAAGGACTGAGTGTGGGCCCCGCCAGTGCCACGACGTATCTGACCACTCAGGGGTACACGAACACGTTCCGGGAGAAGCAGCCTGGGTTGAAGGGACCTGAAAACCGGAGGGCCGGGAGGGAGGGGACACTGGGGTCTGTTAGGCTCCCGAACACCTAGACTCGCCAACTGTCCAGTCTCAGGCCTTTCGCACGGCGGCCACACGGTGCGCCTGCATTCTGGGGGTGTCCAGGCCTGACCACCCCTCCTGGCCCACACCAGGCTCTGATCCTGCCCTGCAAGACAGACCGCTCGGCGGTTAGCACACCGGCTGCCCCTGCAGAGGGCCGGGTTCGGTTCCCGGCACCCACATGGGGCTCACGACCGCCCGTGACAGTTCTGGGGACACGACGCCCCCTCCCGGCCCCTGCAGGTACTGCACACCCACACACACACGTGAAATAAAAATTCATTTAAAGGGCGCACGCCTGTAATCCCCCGCACTCGGGAGGCAGAGCCAGGCGGGTCTCTGAGTTCTAGGCCAGCCCGGGCTACAGAGACGCTGATTCAGAAACCTAAAATAAATAAATAAAAGACCTCGCCTCATTTCTGATCACGACCCCACCCTGTGCACCCCAGACCCTGGCCTACACCCACCCCCGGGCTCCGGTGCTGCCCACGCCCTGACCCAGCCTCTCTCCCCCCAGAGCACACGCCCAGCTCTCGGCCCCACCCGCACCAGACTCTGCCCCGGCGGACCCCATTCCTGCTCCCCAGCTCCTTACTTCCTGCTCCCCGGCTCGCCCCCCACCCCAGCCGGCGCACCTGCTGGATGTAGTTGACGAACTTGCACATGAAGTCTCCCAGCACCCAGGCGGGCAGCGGATAGAGGAGCGCCGTGAAGGGGACGCAGCAGAGCAGGAAAGTGACGTCTGTGGCCGCCAGGTTGGCTACAGGTTGGGGACACGCGGGCGGTTGGGCACCCAGAGCTCCCGACCCGGGCCCCTGGCCTCTCCATCCCGGCTGGAGGGACCCCCGACCCCGGCGCGCGCGCGCACACACGCACACACACACACACACACGCGCGCGCACACACACACACGCACACACGCGCGCGCACACACACACACGCACACACGCGCGCACGCACACACACACGCGCGCGCGCGCGCACACACACACACACACACACACACACACACACACACACACACACACACACGCGCACACACACACGCGCGCACACTTTCCACCAGAAAAGCGAGGCGCCCTTCTCCACCTTCCCTGCGCTCTTTCCCCGCAGCCGCGGGTGTCTTCGGCCTCAGCTTCCCCATCTCTGAGCTAGACAGCGGGTGGCCCCAGGCTGCGTTAGGGCGTCCCCCCCCCACACACCTCCCCTTCTTTCCAGAGGACGGGCACCTGTGGAAGCGGCCACGTCTCCTTGCCTCGTCGCCACCCCCCCCCCCTTAGCACTTCTCCAGATGTGACAGCAGCCTTCCAAGGACAGGGTGAGGCGGGACGCACGGCGCGGGGAGTCCGGGGGGCCCTGCGCCCACCGGGGGGGGGGAACCCCAGGAAGGCGCGCACTCACCGATGTAGAAGTTGGTCACCGTCCGCATGTGCTTGTGGCGGCAGATGACGTAGATGACCAGCGAGTTCCCGACCAGCCCCAGCAACATGAGCGCCGCGAAGAACAGGGGGACCAGCCAGGCGTCCAGGGGCCTGGGCGCCGCGCCCGGGCCGTCCGAGGCGTTGGC
Source organism: Peromyscus californicus insignis (assembly GCF_007827085.1). Classification (NCBI taxonomy): domain Eukaryota; kingdom Metazoa; phylum Chordata; class Mammalia; order Rodentia; family Cricetidae; genus Peromyscus; species Peromyscus californicus. The sequence continues at coordinate 55,145,453 of NW_026294492.1, forward strand.
ACCGCAACCTGGGCATCCCGACGCGTTGGCCGGAGCCCACCAGGTCGTGTTGGGACCCAAGGGCGCCTCGGTAGCCATGCCCGGCCGCCCTCCTCCTCCTCCTCCTCCTCCAGGCAGCCTTCGCGGATTGAGTCCCGGGACTGCGGGGACTGAGGAAGACGGACCCCGCTCCTCCTCCTCCTCCTCGGGGCCGCCCTCCCGGGGTGCCGGCGCCCGGGGCTCCGCGGCCGGCGGCGCAGGGGGCTGGGACGTGGCTCCTCCGCCAGCCGCCTGGCAGCGGCCACTCTTATACCCCGCGCCCCCCCTCGGACCCGCCTTCCCGTCGCCCTGCGCAGGAACCGCGCCGGAGCCCTGCGCGCGCTCGCCCTCCCCAGAGCCCGGAGGAGGAGGAGGGAGGGCGCTGGGCACCGCGCAGGGGAGGGGTCGCCGCCCTCTCTCGCAGGGGCCAGCTGCGGCCAGGCGAGGGGCCCAGGCCCGCCGTCCGCAGAAGCCCCAGGGGAGGGTCCCCGGGGTTTGTCCCCAGGACGGCGGGAGCCCTATGAGGCTTCGGGACAGGGGAGGGACCCTCGGTTCCGTTTGGCTGACGCTGATGGTCCCGAGGCGCCCCCTCTAACTGGCCCCCAGTGGCCCGTTCCTGTTGGGGGAGTGGGCATGGGCACCGTGGAAACGGTCAGCAGGAGCCGTGGGGCACTGACCTCAGTCACACCGTGGCACCCCCTGCTCAGTGTGTCTCAGAGGCTGCCTAGGGGCCCCGAGACGTTAGCCTCGGCAAGCCACCGGAATACTATGCAGCAGGGAAAAAGTAAAACGAACTGAAGGAGGGGACGGAAGGTGCGGCTCGGTGGCGGTGTATGCACCTCCTCCTATGTGTGAGGTCAGCCCCGCACTGAGCGGGGGCTCAAAGGAGGCGGGGGAGCAAACAGGAAGCAGCCCTGGAGATTCCGGACAATCCCCCGCCGGGCGAGATGCAGGCTGGGGGTTCTAGAATGCACCCCTTCTCCGCCCCGTCCCCCGAGCCGGATTCCTGCGCGCAGGCCTCGCTTCACCCGAAGCCTCGGAGCCGACGCCGACTTTTAACTAACGAAAGTCGTTTATTTTTAATGGACGAAGGCGTGCGCCGCTCCCCGCAGCCCAGGCTGGCCCTCGACTTGCTGTTGGTTGAGGACTTTCAACATCTGATCCTCCTGCCTCTGCTAACCAGTGCTGGGAGCTCAGGTGTGCGCCGCACCTGCCCTCCCCCCCAAGCCAATCCTGTAGCCCAGGCTGGCCCGGAACTCTCATGATTCTCCTGCCTCCGCCCTCTCCACCAGGCTGGCTCAGACCGGCTGGGGGCGGCTTCCTTCTCGACCTCGGTCCCCGCCGGGCCCGTCACCCCGGGCCGTCCCCCGGGCGCGCGCCCCTCCCCGCGCCCCCGCCCCAGGAGCCGGTCGCAGCTCCGCAGTCGCCTCCCGGCCGCGGTGCCCCACCCTCTCCCCCCGGGCGGCCCGGACTCCGTCCTCAGCCCGCTGGGTGACCCCGCTCGGCGTCTGCGGAGGGGGAAACCGAGGCAGGGCGTGCGGACCGCCCAGGCTGCTCCGGGGCCGTCCCCGCCCCGACCGCCGCAGACTCCGCCCCGCGCGTCACTTCCTCCGCGGCCTCGGGCCGGGCTGCGACTGCGGCTGCAGGCCATGGTGGCTCTGGACGACCCTAACGGCGGCCCGGAGGCGACCCCCGGCGCGGAGACCAGGCTGTGAGCAGGGCCGGGGGGCTGGGCCTCTTCCTGGGCTCCCTCCTCCCCGGGCTGGGGTCTCCTCCTCCTCCCCGGGCTGGGGTCTCCTCTTCCTCCTCCTCCTCCTCCTCCTCCTCCTCCTCCTCCTCCTCCCCAGCCTGGGGTCTCCTCTTCCTCCTCCTCCCCAGCCTGGGGTCTCCTCTTCCTCCTCCTCCTCCTCTTCCTCCTCCTCCTCCTCCCCAGCCTGGGGTCTCCTCCTCCTCCTCCCCAGCCTGGGGTCTCCTCCTCCTCCTCCTCCTCCTCTTCCTCCTCCTCCTCCTCCCCAGCCTGGGGTCTCCTCTTCCTCCTCCCCAGCCTGGGGTCTCCTCTTCCTCCTCCCCAGCCTGGGGTCTCCTCCTCCTCCTCCCCAGCCTGGGGTCTCCTCTTCCTCCTCCCCAGCCTGGGGTCTCCTCCTCCTCCCCAGCCTGGGGTCTCCTCTTCCTCCTCCTCCCCAGCCTGGGGTCTCCTCTTCCTCCTCCCCAGCCTGGGGTCTCCTCTTCCTCCTCCCCAGCCTGGGGTCTCCTCCTCCTCCCCAGCCTGGGGTCTCCTCTTCCTCCTCCCCAGCCTGGGTTCTCCTTCTCCTCCTCCTCCCCAGCCTGGAGTCGTCGTGTCCAGTCCGTCTCCCCCCCCACCCCCACCCCCGCTGGGGTCTCCTCCTCCTCCTCCTCCCCAGCCTAGGGTCTCCTCTTCCTCCTCCTCCTCCTCCTCCTCCTCCTCCTCCTCCTCCTCCTCCTCCCCAGCCTGGGGTCTCCTCTTCCTCCTCCTCCTCCCCGGGCTGGGGTCTCCTCCTCCTCCTCCTCCTCCTCCTCCTCCTCCTCCTCCTCCCCAGCCTGGAGTCGTCGTGTCCCGTCTGTCTCCCCCCCCCCACCCCCGGGGTCTCCTCCTCTGGTCCCTCCTCTTGTCTTCCTCCACCCCCCCACCCCTATGGATGTGTTCTCTCTCCACCCACACCCCTTTCTCTGGCTGCTCACCACAGACCACACCCATCCCCACCTCTGCTCTATGGGGACCCGCTCTATGGGACCCGCTCTATGGGGACCCGCTCTATGGGGACCCACTCTATGGGGACCCCCTCTATGGGGACCCCCACTCTATGGGACCCACTCTATGGGACCCCACTCTATGCGACCCCGCTCTATGGGACCCCACTCTATGGGGACCCGCTCTATGGGACCCACTCTATGGGGACCCGCTCTATGGGGACCCGCTCTATGGGACCCCACTCTATGCGACCCCGCTCTATGGGACCCCACTCTATGGGACCCACTCTATGGGACCCCACTCTATGGGACCCACTCTATGGGACCCCACTCTATGCGACCCCGCTCTATGGGACCCCACTCTATGGGGACCCGCTCTATGGGACCCCCACTCTATGGGACCCGCTCTATGGGGACCCGCTCTATGGGGACCCCCACTCTATGGGGACCCGCTCTATGGGACTTCCACTCTATGGGACCCGCTCTATGGGACCCACTCTATGGGGACCCCCACTCTATGGGACCCGCTCTATGGGACCCACTCTATGGGGACCCCCACTCTATGGGGACCCCCACTCTATGGGATCCCCACTCTATGGGGACCCACTCTATGGGGACTCCCACTCTATGGGGACCCGCTCTATGAGGACCCCGCTCTATGGGGACTCCCACTCTATGGGGACCCACTCTATGGGACCCCTGCTCTATGGGGACCCACTCTATGGGACCCCCGCTCTATGGGGACTCCCACTCTATGGGACCCCCACTCTATGGGGACTCCCACTCTATGGGACCCCCACTCTATGGGACCCCACTCTATGGGACCCCCGCTCTATGGGGACTCCCACTCTATGGGACCCCACTCTATGGGACCCCCACTCTGGGACCCCACTCTATGGGACCCCACTCTATGCGACCCCGCTCTATGGGGACCCGCTCTATGGGGACCCGCTCTATGGCCCACAGGCGCCTGGGCATTTTCCCGGTCCCTCCCTTCGTGCCGGTGGCTGAGGTGGAATGGCCCTGGAGTGCCACCGCTGCCCGCCACCCTCTGAGGGTCCCCGTCCCCTCCGCTGCTCTGGCAGTGATCACTGTGTCTGTGGGAAGTGGTCTAGCCTGGAGCAGCGGGTGTGGCACCCTGGCTTATGTGGGTACTCAGGAATCCGGGTCCTCTGACCCCGGGCCCTGTGTGACGAGAGCTGGCTTGGCCTCCCGCTAGGCCGCTGAGCCTTTCTGTGCCTTGGTTTCCCCTGTCTGTGAATGTGTGGACAGAGGCCCCTCTTCTGAGTCGTGGGGAAGGAGAGGGGGACGACACAGGTCGGGTTGGGACCCACAAAGCTTGCTCCCGTGGGGTCCAGCAATCTGGGGTCCTGTTTGATTCCACCCTTGCCTGTTGGATTTACTTTATTTTTTTATTCATTCAATAACTATATTTATGATATTAATTACATTAACTGTATTGATTTGCACTCATGATATTATGTCCTGATACTGCTGTCCATTTGTGGGGCTTTTCCATCACACACAACAGATTCTGTACTCAGGAAATCATAGCTCTATATTCCTTTCTTCTCCAGCTTGAGATAACATCTAATCTTTCTGTCTCTATGAATTTGTATATTCTATATATTTCATGTAATACAATTCTATAGTGTTTGTCCTTTTTTTAATGTAAAAACAGTTTATGTATAACTGCAGGAGAAATACACAGACAGCTTGAATATAAAAACAGGCTATAATTTAAAAATCCAGGGTTATTTTAAACAGTAAGATATTTTCTCAGTAGAAAATAGTATAAATGATAACTTTTCCCAAAAAGCCCTTTTGAGCCAAATAATAGCTGGATTATATATATAAATGTTGATTAGATTCCGGGACACAGAAGAGACCTATTTTCATCTGTTCAGAGAGCTGTTTTATTAAGTTGTGTAGGTGAGATTCCTATCCATCTTCCCTTCACTGATTTACGGCAGACATTTTTCTATAGGCTAATCCATAGTCTAAAACGCTCTGCTCCCGTGGGGTCCAGCAATCCGGGGTCCTGTTTGGTTCCACCTTGGCCTGTTGGATTTATTTTATTTTTTTAAAACATGTTTTTACATGTGTGGGCATTTTGTGTGCACACAGTGTATGTATATACGCACGCCATGTGTGCAGTACCCGCGGAGGCCGTAAGGGGGCGTCGGGTACCCAGAACTGGAGTCCCGGGCGGTTGTGAGCCCCATGTGGGTCCTCCGCAGGGGCAGCCGGTGCGCTAACCGCTGAGCTCGCCGCTGAGCAGCGTCTCTCCAGGCCTTGTTCTGTTTTGTTTGTTTGACTCAGGGCCCTGCGTAGCCCAGGCTGGCCTCAGGCCCTCTGTGCAGCCGAGGATGACCTTCGGCTCCTGATCCTTCCCTGCCTCAGCCTTCTGGGACCGCGCCTAGCTACCTTACTGTGGCTCTGGTGTAAATAAGTCTATGTTTTGGTGAATTACTTCCCATCAGGGCCTCACCCAGGTGTCCACCTGCCTGCTGGGTGTTGGGGGCGGGCGCTGAGTCACCTCCGCCCTGCTTCCTGTTGGGGAACCGGGTTCTCTGCCGTTCCTTCCGGGAGCGTTAGCCAAAGGAGGTGTGCTGTGCCGGGGTGTGTCTAGGCCAGCCAGTCCCATTGCCCAACCAGCAGCATGCAAAAAAGGCTGTGTTCCCCAAACCCCGCTGACTTGCTGACTTGCGCCCCTGCCCTGTGCCCTGGCCACCCTCCCAGGTCCTGGTCACACTCTGAGGCGTCAGACACTCTGGGCCCTCAGCCCCAGTTTCTGTGACGTGGCCGGGTTATGGGGAAGGAATCTTCGCTCCACAAACTGCAGGGGTTCAGTTGGTTCAGTCCGTCCTGTGGCTTGTGGGCTGCCTGCTGGACAGGGGTGCCGTGAGGGCTCCAGGGGCGTCTGCTCATTGGACCGGCCTGGCCGCCGCCTGGGAGGTGGCATCTGGACGCAAACCAGAGTCAGGCGGAACCAGGGGAGGCCAAGGCTTGCAGGCTTCGCAAGTTTGAGTCCGGGGGACCCTTCTGTCCCCGGGAGCCCTTGGGGCCCGCAAGAGGCGGGGATGTCCCCACGGCCCTTAGAACTGAGCACTGACCCCAGCTGCAGGCCGAGAGCATGGGGGCCTTGCCCGAGCGGGACCCAGGTTCACGTCCGTCCGTCCGTCCTTCTGTCCGTGCGTGCGCCGCCGCGTCAGTCCGTCCCTCCTTCCTGCAGGACAGCCGCGGTTTGTTATCAGCCTGCGCCAGCTGCCGGGGTGCGGCTGTCAAGGCCCGGGGGTGAAGCCAGGGCCGAAGTGGCCCGGCCTCAGACCTCAGAGTCCACATCAGGCCCCCCCGGGGCCGGTAGGGAGTTGGTAGCTGGCGGTCCCTCCGCCGGAGGGTGGGCTCACCCTGCTGGGGGGACCCAGGCGGGCGTCCCCCCCAGTCCCCAGGGACCCCTGCGCTGCAGCCGCTGGAGGCCCGGCGGTGGGGACCCCACCAGAGCTGAAGCTGCGGGCTCCAGCCCTGCAAGGCCCCCCGGGATGCATGCGCCCCAGGCTGAGCCTGCCACCCTGTCTGATGGTCCTCCCGGTGGTCCTCCCGCCCCCCTGTCTCCCTGTGGCTCTGGCCCTGCTGAGGGCTGGGCTGACTGCTGGGTGCCAGGCTCATCCCTTCCCAGGATTAGCTCCATCTTCAAGAGTGAGCTCTGGGGGTGGGCGGGGGGCAGAGGGGGCGGCATGGCCTCCCTCACCCCTGCCTGTCACCTGGAGACCCTGCGCCTCTTCCCTGGTTTACAGGGCGAGGGGGAAAGGGTCCACTTCTGGGGGGGGTGGAAGGGGCCACCGCCGCTCTGTGTGCCTGGGGCTCGGGCCTTCCCTTCTCGGAGCCTCAGTTTACCCCTCTTGCATAGTAACCCGTGTCCTGGATTCCATGGGGCCAGGTCCCGACGCACGGGGGCCTGGGGTGGGGAGGGGACACCGAGCAGGCCCGCCTGGGCCCTGACGCCCCCTCCCCTGGCCCGCAGGCCCCTCCCCGGCTGCCTGCCCACGCTCGGCGGCTCACAGGTGAAGAGGGTCTCGGCCTCCAGGCGCAAGCAACATTTTATCAACCAGGCCGTGCGGAACTCGGACCTGGTGCCCAAAGCCAAGGGACGGAAGAGTCTGCAGCGCTTGGAGAACAGTAAGCGGGGAGCCGGGCGTGTGTCGGCCTTAGGCTTCCCTTGCTGGGGTCGCCCACTGGCCAGGCATCGGAGTAAGGGCTTCAGAGGGTTGCCTAGGAGTTCGGTAAGGCAAGGAGAGCAAGATGGGGTGCTGGAGACCGGCTGGGTAAAAAGGAAGACAGTGGGGGTGAGTGGGGACCCCAGACCCCGCCTCAGCCCACGGACCCTCGGTCCCTTCAGCCCGGTACCTCCTCACACTGCTGGAGACGGCTGGGGGTCCGCCAGGCCCGGAAGACGGGGACGGGACTCCGCCCGCGGCGCCGGGCATCTTCGCAGAGGCCTGCAGCAATGCCACCTACGTGGAGGTGAGACGCGGGCCCGCGCAGCCCGGGGCGTGCCCGCCCTCCCTGTCGGACTGGGGGACCCGGCGGCCCGGCGGCGGTGGCCGTGCCTGCTGAGCTCCTGTGTACCCCCTCGGGCCCCACCCGAGCGGGAGGGACATTCGCGGGTGGGCTCCTGTGCGCCCGTGTGTCCAGTGCGGAGGCGGACCCGGGGGCCTCGGGGCTAGCCTGCGCCCTGTCTTCCAGGTCTGGAATGATTTTATGAACCGCTCAGGAGAGGAGCAAGAGCGAGTGCTCCGCTACCTGGAGGATGAGGGTCAGGGCAAGAGGAGGCGCGGGCCTGGCCGTGGGGAGGACCGGCGGAGAGGTGGGGCCCGGCTGGGGGCGGGGCCTGGGTGGGTGGGGCCTGGCCGTGGGGAGGACCGGCGGGGAGGTGGGGCCCGGCTGGGGGCGGGGCCTGGCCGTGGGGAGGACCGGCGGAGAGGTGGGGCCCGGCTGGGGGCGGGGCCTGGCGGGGGCGGGGCCCGGCTGTGGGGAGGACCGGCGGAGAGGTGGGGCCCAGCTGGGGGCGGGGCCTGGCCGTGGGGAGGACCGGCGGAGAGGTGGGGCCCGGCTGGGGGCGGGGCCTGGTCGTGGGGAGGGCCGGCGGAGAGGTGGGGCCCGGCTGGGGGCGGGGCCTGGTCGTGGGGAGGGCCGGCGGAGAGGTGGGGCCCGGTGGGGGCGGGGCCTGGCTGTGGGGAGGACCGGCGGGGAGGTGGGGCCCGGGTGGGGGCGGGGCCTGGCGGGGGTGGGGCCCGGCTGGGGGCGGGGCCCGGGCTCACCTGGCCCCGCCCCTTGCACCTTCACAGAGGACCCCGCCTTCACACCTCATGAGTGTTTCCGGCGCATCAGCCGTCGCCTGCGGTCTGTGCTCAAGCGCAGCCGCATCCCGATGGTGAGTGGCCCCATCTTCTCGGCCTTTCCGAGTTGTTGTTGGAATCTAGATGGTCTTTTAATGGAAAACCCCGAGCAGGTACCAGGGGAAAGCTGAGAGGTCAGAGAAGCAGCAGCTGCCAGGGTTTACGACATCCTCAGCTAAAGAGAGCGGGGTCCTGTCTCCTCGTGCACCTTCCTCTGCCCAGACACCCCTCCCTGGATTACAGGGGTGTGCTTCCCGAGCTCTGCACCTTCCCCTGCCCAGACACCCCTCCCTGGATTACAGGGGTGTGTGCTTCCCCAGCTCTGCACCTTCCTCTGCCCAGACACCCCTCCCTGGATTACAGGGGTGTGTGCTTCCCGAGCTCTGCACCTTCCTCTGCCCAGACACCCCTCCCTGGATTACAGGGGTGTGTGCTTCCCCAGCTCTGCACCTTCCTCTGCCCAGACACCCCTCCCTGGATTACAGGGGTGTGCTTCCCGAGCTCTGCACCTTCCTCTGCCCAGACACCCCTCCCTGGATTACAGGGGTGTGTGCTTCCCGAGCTCTGCACCTTCCTCTGCCCAGACACCCCTCCCTGGATTACAGGGGTGTGCTTCCCCAGCT
>NW_026294492.1:55159201-55184201 GCF_007827085.1 Peromyscus californicus insignis
TTAGAGAAGCCAGGAAAAGCAATCACTGTCCTCCAAGTGTTGGTGCCTCTGAGAGGGACCTGTGGCCGACAGGAGGAGCAGGAGCACACAGGGAGGGGCGAGACGGGAATCTGGGGCGCTGTGAGCCACACGGCCCTCTCCCGCTCCCCTCCATTGCAGACATGACACATATGATCCACATCCTGGACACGGAACATCCCTGGGAAGTGCACTCCGTCAGCTCTGGCCACAGCGAGGCCATCACCTGCCTGGAATGGGACCAGTCAGGTGAGGCCCCGAAGTTCACTCTCAGACCCTGAGCAGTACTAAGTCCGGGGGTGCGGGGTGCCGTTGACCTGTCCATCAGGCGGGCTCCTGATGCACCCCTGCCACCACAGGCTCCCGGCTGCTGTCAGCCGATGCTGATGGGCAGATCAAGTGTTGGAGCATGGCTGACCACCTGGCCAACAGCTGGGGGAGCTCCGTGGGCAGCCAGGTGGAGGGGGACCCCATCGTGGCTCTGTCTTGGCTGCACAACGGTGTAAAGCTGGCTCTGCACGTGGAGAAGGTGAGTGCCCCCGGTGCTGAGGGGCTGCTGGGGTGGAGCTGTGAGCGGCTAGCCCGCTCTTCCTCACTGCCCTCAGCATTCTGTCATGCTCCAGGCCCAGCTCACGGTGCGCCTGTTTGCAGTTACCTGTCAGTGACTGCGGTCCCTGAGCACCTGTCCCCATAAACATGCCTAACTACGGCTGTTGTCCCCGGGCCTCCCCTTTTGCTGATGGTCCTGTACAGTGACCCTGTTTAACAGACAGCTGCAGCTAGTGGCATCCTAGAGGTCAGCCAGTGAGGAGTGAGTACCCTGAGTTAGACTCGGGGCATCTGAGAGTCCATTTCCTCAATCATGGAGGGGAGCAGGCAGCCTGTGAGGAAGGGGACATGGCCAGGCCTCGGTTCCATGATTGTACAGGTCCTTGGAGCCCAGCAGCTTCCACTTGCCTGCTGAGGCCACTCCCACCTGGAGCAGGCTTTCCTGGGCCACCAACCAGCCCCCAAATCATGACAAGGGACCATTATTAGTCACTAATGCTCGGCCTTAGCTTGGGCTTGTCCCACCAGCTCTTATGACTTAGTTTAACCTGCTTCTCTTCATCTACACTTTGCCTCGGGGCTTTTTGCCTTTCTTTCATTCTGTATGTCCTGCTCTGCATGGCTGGCTGGCGGCTGCCTGGCCCTGGGTGTCTCCTTCTTCTTGCCTAGATTCCTCCTCCTACTTAGTCTCTCTGCCCGCCAGCCCCACCTATCCCTCCTCTGCCTGGCTGTTGGCCGTTCAGCTTTTTATTAGTCAAATCAGGAGCCTTAGGCAGGCAAGGTGAAACAGCAACACATCTTTACATCGTTAAGGTAATATTCCACAACACCCACCCAATACAACTCTTAAAAAAAAGGCAGATGCCGGGCGGCGGTGGCGCACACCTTTAATCCCAGCACTCGGGAGGCAGAGGCAGGCGGATCTCTGTGAGTTCAAGGCCAGCCTGGGCTGCAGAGTGAGATCTAGGACAGGCAGGGCTACACAGAGAAACCCTGCCTCGAAAAAACAAAGACTGGACCTGGTGGCCCAGACCAATCCCAGCCTCAGGAAGCAAATAGCTCTCTCCGAGATTGAGGCCAGCCTAGTGTACATATCCAGGCCCAGGCCAACCAGGGCTAACAGTGACACTCTGTCTCCCACATTTAATGTGGGGGCTGGAGAGGTTGCTCAGTGGTTTGAGCATTGGCTCCCCTGCAGAGGGCCTGGGTTACACCCCCAGCACCCGCGGGGCTAACAGCCATGTGTAACTGCAGCTCCAAGGGGTCCAACCCTCTTCTGACCTCATGGATACCTTACCTATGTGGTGTGTACATATGTGTCCAGCGAAAACACTCAAACACACAAGAGATAATAAATCTTTTTTTTCTTTTCCAGTTTTTGGTTTTTTTGTTTTTGGTTTAATTGTAGCGCTGGCTATCCTGGATCTCGCTCTGTAGCCCAGGCTGGCCTCGAACTCAGAGATCCATCTGCCTCTGCCTCCCAAGTGCTGGGATTAAAGGCGTGGGCCACTTTATAAATAGTGCACTCAGCTATAAGTCTTAAAACATTAATGTAAAAAAAAAGAGTCGACTGTAGTGGTGCACACCTTTAATCCCAGCACTCGGGAGGCAGAGGCAGGTGGATCTCTGAGTTCGAGGCCAACCTGGGCTACAGGGCAAGATCCAGGGAAGGTGCAAAGCTACACAGAGAAACCCTGTCTCGAAAAACCAAAGGAAAAAACAAATAGTTTTATTGAGCTAGTCATGGTAGTGCATGCTTGTCATCTCAGCAGTTGGAAGGCTGAGGCAGGAGGATCGTAACTTTGAGTCCAGCCTGGGCCATGTGCCCTGTGTCAGACAAGGTGTGGTTTGTATGTGATTACACCCGTTGGGAGCACAGACTGCAAGGCCCAGAGTGGCTGGTGCTGAGGGGACTCGGGATGCATGCCGCCCCACCTGCTCCTCAGTGAAGTTGCAGTGGCACCACAGCCCAGCGCCATCTGCATCCCACGGCCTCTGCTGCAAAGGCAGAGACCGTGAGGTCAGGACAGAGAGAGTGAAGTACCAAGTTTGATCCCCTGAGAGAAATGTCACTGCTTGTGCGTCACAGAAGAGGAGACTGAGCGTCAGGGGCCCCCCTGCAGCTCTCCTGCCACACTGTTGCTCTGTGCTCGTGGGGGACATAGAAGGTGGGCCCCCAGGAGCTGAGCAAGTCCTTCCTCCCACTTCCCCTTCCTGCAGTCGGGCGCCTCCAGCTTCGGGGAGAAGTTCTCGCGAGTGAAATTCTCTCCTTCGCTCACGCTGTTTGGTGGCAAGCCCATGGAGGGTTGGATTGCGGTGACGGTCAGTGGCCTGGTGACTGTGTCCCTGCTGAAGCCGAGCGGGCAGGTGCTGACGTCCACCGAGAGCCTGTGTCGGCTGCGTGGCCGGGTGGCGCTGGCCGACATCGCCTTCACGGGCGGCGGGAACATCGTGGTAGCTGCCGCAGACGGCAGCAGTGCGTCACCCGTGAAGTTCTACAAGGTGTGCGTGAGCGTGGTGAGCGAGAAGTGCCGCATAGACACCGAGATCCTGCCCTCCCTGTTCATGCGCTGTACCACCGACCCCAACCGCAAGGACAGGTTCCCCGCCATCACACACCTCAAGTTCCTGGCCCGAGACATGTCTGAGCAGGTCAGTGAGCTGCATCCCTAACTCAGCCAGCCATGGCTTGTCCTGGAGGCAGAATCTGACAGGGCCTGCAGGGGCAGGGAAGGTCCCTCCTGGTGGACACCTGGGCCAGCGTCCAGAGGCCCTGCATCCCTTGGCTTGTGACCTCTTCCTCGGCCTTCAGCGCTGGCACAGTGTCTTCTCACCGTCCTTCCTACCTCACAATCCCTCGGTGAAACCAGGCTCTGGTTGGTCCAGGCAAGTCCCCAGCTCAGGGTCCTCAGCTCGAGTCCCTGTCCTGAGTCCCTTCTGCCTGTCTGGGGATGCATCCTGACCTGTCTTTGGGACTCTCGCCCCCCTGGTTAGGGTTCACCTGGGTTCCTACTGCACTCGTGAATTCACAGGGCCCGCACTTCTTGAAGGCCCTGGCATACTGTGCTGATAGCACTGTGTGGACCCAGCACTGGAGGATGCAGATGAGGCGTGGGAGGCAGGTGCCCCGGCCGGGGACAGCCGTTCCACTGTGTCCTCACCGAGCCCCGTCCCCAGGTGCTCCTGTGCGCATCCAGCCAGAGCAGCAGCCTGGTGGAGTGTTGGTCCCTGCGGAAGGAGGGTCTGCCTGTGAACAACATCTTCCAGCAGATCTCGCCTGTGGGTGAGTCAGCCAGGGTTCGGGAGCCGCCAGGGGTCCATTAGCTTGTGGGATTTGGGGGTTGTTTTGAGACAGGGTCACTGTGTGTCTTGAATGCACAGAACTCTTCTCTCTCTGCCTCCTGAGCCCTGAGTTTAAAGGTGTGGCCTGTTAGTTTACTCAGATTAACTTCTTCCACCGTCCCAGGAGGCTGTTGTCTTCCTGGCTACAGTGGGATGCTAAGGCTCCCTAGGCAGGATAGCCTGGAAACCCCCAGGATTGAAGAAGTGACCTATGCAAAGGCCCTGGGGCCGGGGCCAGTGAACAGGGGCTGAGCTATCAAGGCACGAACAGCCACGGGAGGCATTTTACTCTAAAAGCCATGGGATCCTCTAGAAATCCCCGTTCAGAGCAGAGGCTGGAGTTGAGTGCAGTGCACTGGCCTTAGCAGCTCACCTCTCCAGAGGTCTCCTGTGATCCTCCTGGGTCTCCCAGACCCCCACCCACTCTTGCTTACAAACGGGGACCTTCCTTCCCTAAGGCTGCCCCGCCACCGCCGCAGCCTGGCTCAGCCCTGGCATGACCTTCCCCAACACAGAAAGGAGAGGGAGACGAGGCGGGAGCGCTAATGGACCCCATGGCTCTGGAGGTGGCTAGCGGACCTAATTGGCGGCATAATGGAGCTGTGTCAAGAGGCCTCTCACCGCAGTTACAGCAAACTGCCCTTTGTGGCCAGCGAGTAATTAAATGTGAATAGGGTCCCCGCTGTGCTTCCTGCCGATAGACCACTCTGAGTCACCAGGCCTGCGCCTGCCAACCTGGCCCAGGGCCGATGGGCCGGCCAGGGCCCAGTTCTCCTGCCCAGTGGGTGGTGCCTGGCGGTGACCATGGTGACAGAAGCTGGCCACTGACTTCTGGGTCTTGTTTGTTTGAATTTTGAGAAAAGTCCTGGACTCTGTAGCTCCATCCTCCTGCCTCTGCCTCTGGAGCTGGGATGGCCAGCATCCACCTCTGCTTTTTGCGTCCCCTGTGAGAACACAGCCTTCAGTGTAGGGAGCCCCGACTGCTCCAAACAGAGGGCTATAGCCACTCTGGCCTCAGTTTCCCCTCAGGAGGGAGACTTGCTCTCTGTGGGGTCAGGACTGGTTTCAAAGATGGGGACCAGAGAGCTCGGAGGGGCTGGGCTCCCTCCCTGCAGAGAATGAACTGGGCCTAGTGGAGAAATGCCTGTCATCCCAGCACCAGTGGAGGAGGGTGAGAGTTCAAGGCCAGGGCAGGGTCCACGGGACCCTGTTTCAAAAAAGTCCTTGGACTGGATCCTGCTGGTCCTCAGGTCATGTGACCCTCAGGCCAGCAGGCTGGGGGAGAGGTGCGCTGGTTGGCCATGCTGAGTCCTCTCCCTGAGTTGGGAGCGGAGGGGCCCTGCCGCCCTGAGGTGGAGCTCGGCTTTCTGTGCCCCCCCCACACACCCTTCCTTTTCCTGTCCCCAACTCTCCAGTTGGTGACAAACAGCCCATGATTCTGAAGTGGCGGATCCTGTCAGCCACCAACGACCTGGACCGTGTCTCAGCGGTGGCACTGCCTAAACTGCCCATCTCACTCACCAACACTGACCTCAAGGTGGCCAGTGACACCCAGTTCTACCCCGGCCTCGGTACGTTCAGCCCGGGAGCGGCCAGCACAGCGCCCGGACCTGTGGGGTGGGAAGTGGATTCTGAGAGCTGTGGGTTCCCGATCTCATGTGATGAGTGTGGACTGTCCCCCAGAACCAGGGGTTCTGAAAGCTGCCGAGGAGCTGTGCTCCTTAATGTATAAAGGGCTGCAGCTAGTTAACACAAAGCTGCATCCCTTAATATGTAAAGAATTGTGGCTGATTAACAAAAAGTTACAGTTTTTAAGATGTGCACGCCTGTAGCCCTCAGTAGAGAGCTGTGCTCCTTACTATGTAAGGAGCTATGGCTAAGTGACAGTGAGTTGGGAACACGAGAGAAATCCTTTTCAAAGTATATGTATGGTCCAGGGTTCGATCCCTCAGGTGCCTGCCTGTCAGTCAGGTGCCTTCTCAGCTGCTCAGTGGTGAGGTGGCCTTGCCTCTGTGTTTCTAGGGCCTTATTTTCCTGACTCTCCTTATGATGGGGAGACTGCATTCAGGGTGGGGGCCGTAGCCAAGCCGGAGGAGGACCCTGGGACAGAGCTTGGGCTCTCGTTCCTGAGGTCGCGAAGGGAGCCAGGGAAGGCAGCCGCTGCCCACCCTGCCCCGACCATACTCCCTACCCCCAGGCCTGGCGCTGGCCTTCCAGGACGGCAGTGTGCACATGGTCCATCGGCTCTCACTGCAGACCATGGCGGTGCTCTACAGCTCAGCCCCGCGCTCACTGGATGAGCCGGCCCTGAAGCGCCCGCGCACCACAGGCCCGGCCGTCCACTTCAAAGCCATGCAACTGTCCTGGACGTCACTGGCCCTGGTGGGCATCGACAACCATGGGAAGGTGAGTGCTCAGACCAGACGGGGGTGGGGGGGTGGGGGGGGGGGGTGGGGGGGTGGGGAGCGGAGGGAGGTTTGGGTCGGCAGCGCCTGCTCAGCCCAGCCTCCCTGCAGCTCAGCATGCTGCGCATCTCTCCCTCCCTGGGCCACCCGCTGGAGCCCAAGCTGGCCCTGCAGCACCTGCTGTTTCTGCTGGAATACTGCATGGTGACCGGCTACGACTGGTGGGACATCCTGCTGCACGTGCAGCCCGGCATGGTGCAGAGCCTAGTGGAGCGGCTGCACGAGGAATACACGCGGCAGAAGCCCGCCCTGCAGCAGGTGGGCGGGGCTCCCACACACGTGCAAACGGCCCTCTTACCGCCCCTCCCCTCTGGTGTGGGTGGAGCCCAGGGCCTAGCGGGTGCCTGGAGCGCCCTACAGTGACCCTCCAATCCATACTTCAAATCCTCACTTCTGCCCCAAGCTCAGGGGTCTTTCTAGACTGTTCTAGAATAGAACCGGCCCAAGGGGTGCGTCATGTGGACCACATGGGCTGCCAGAGGGGAGTAGGGACTGCTGTTCACAGAGGGTGACCCCGATCCTGACTCGCCTGCAAGAATCTGGGGGCGGGGGGTGCAAGCATGTGGGCCCTGCGTTCCAGAAGCTGAGGCAGGAGGATCACGATTATGGTGTCAGTCTGAGCTACAGAGCAAGACATTGCCTCAGAACAAAGCAGTCAGGGAGGGCTGGGGAGGACAGCCAAGTGTGGGGACTCATCACTGGCCATTGTCACCCTTGCTAATGGGTGTCCTCACGGTGCCGGGCGGTGGATCTGTATCCATTGAGTCACAAAGAGGGAAGCCCAAAGAGGTGACCCGCCTGCCTCTGGTTGCCTGGCAAGTGTCCCAGCCAAGTGGCTCTTTCCCATCATCCCATGCTCTGGGGACTGAGTACCCCCTGGACCCTGGGTGTGAGCCCCAAACCTCCAGGCCTTCCACCCACATCTGTGCCCCCCAGGTCCTCTCCACCCGGATCCTGGCCATGAAGGCCTCGCTGTGCAAACTGTCGCCCTGCACGGTGGCCCGCGTGTGTGACTACCACACCAAGCTGTTCCTCATGGCCATCACATCCACTCTCAAGTCCCTGCTGCGCCCACACTTTCTCAACACCCCTGACAAGAGCCCCGGGGACCGCCTGGCTGAGATCTGCGCCAAGATCACTGACGTTGGTGGGTGTAGGGCCTTCCTTCCCCATGTGTAAAGGGCGAGGCTCGTGGTGACCGTTGAATCCAACACCAGCCCCCGAGGCGGGTGCTGGGGAGGTGCCCAGCCCTGACCTGAGCCCAAGAACGTGCAGCCTTCATAACCTTAGTGTTGGTTGGGTTTGAGGTATGGCCAGGTGGCAGATCACCTATCCGGTGTAAACCAGATGTGGTGCTGCCTGAACATGAGGGTCCAGCGCCGTCCTTGGCGCCATAGCAGGTTGAGGGCTGTCGCTGTGCCACAGCGTCTCAGACAGCGTCAGTGCCGTCGGGGCTCGGCCTTGTGGTAGATCACGTGCTTTTCACGGCTGTGTGATAGTCCTTCCTGCAGAGCCAGGTTGCCCCATGTTCCCTGACCACCCTTCACCGTCCCCACAGACATTGACAAGGTCATGATCAACCTGAAGACAGAGGAGTTTGTCCTGGACATGAACACTCTGCAGGCGCTGCAGCAGCTGCTTCAGTGGGTGGGGGACTTCGTGCTCTACCTCCTGGCCAGCCTGCCCAACCAGGTGAGCCCCGCCCCCGCGTCGGCCCCGCCCCCGGCCAGCCTGCCCAACCGGGTGAGCCCCGCCCCCTGCGTCGGCCCCGCCCCCGGCCAGCCTGCCCAACCAGGTCAGCCCCGCCCCCGCGTCAGCCCCGCCCCCGGCCAGCCTGCCCAACCGGGTGAGCCCCGCCCCCTGCGTCGGCCCCGCCCCCCGGCCAGCCTGCCCAACCGGGTGAGCCCCGCCCCCCCCGCGTCGGCCCCGCCCCCGGCCAGCCTGTCCAACCAGGTGAGTCCCGCGTCAGCCCCGCCCCCGGCCAGCCTGCCCAACCGGGTGAGCCACGCCCCCCCCCGCGTCGGCCCCGCCCCCGGCCAGCCTGTCCAACCAGGTGGGCCACGCCCCCCCCGCGTCGGCCCCGCCCCCTGGCCAGCCTGCCCAACCGGGTGAGCCCCGCCCCGGCCCCGCCCCCCGCCCCGGCCCCGCCCCTTCGCTTTCCGGGTCTTCAGCCCCGGCCTCTGTTACGGTGGGCGCTGGTGCGTCCTTTCTTCTGCTGAGGCGCACTCCTTGGCTCCTGTCTGCCTAGGGCGTGCTCCTGCCCCCCCTGCGGGTGACTCGGCCTCCCCGTCTATCCCAGGTCATCTGAGGCTTCTAGCCTTGAGGGCCTCCAGGCTACGGGGTCACAGGTCAAGCCCCGGCTTCCTGGGTTCTGTGGGAGGTAAAGACAGCCGCGCTGACCTGCGCTGGCGTCCACCAGGTCCCTGCCAGCACCGCAGACCCCGGATTGGTCGTTTCCGACCACTCTTGGCTGTAGGGCACTGAGCAGTTCTGTCCTCCCCCGACTCCGCACCAGCCGTACCCCTGTGGTGAAGGCCACACTGTCCCCAGGCCTCACCCAGGGTCAAGGGTTAGCTGGTGACTGGCACATACCCACCCACAGCAGCCCTGGGGCTGCTCACTCCCAGTGTCCCCCCCACCCCAGGGCTCCCCGCTGAGGCCAGGGCACAGCTTCCTCCGGGACGGAACCTCCCTGGGCATGCTGCGAGAGTTGATGGTTGTCATCCGCATCTGGGGCCTGCTGAAGCCCAGCTGCCTGCCGGTCTACACAGCCACCTCGGACACCCAGGACAGCATGTCCCTGCTCTTCCGGCTGCTCACCAAGCTGTGGATCTGCTGTGAGACACTGCCCTCTGCTTACGCCTTCCCAACAAAATACAGCTGTAGGCCCAGCACAGCGCCAGAGTGGAGGCCTCTCACCACTTCCCCAGCACGTGGCGTGGGCCCGAGATGTCAGAGGGCAGAGCCCCAGGGAGGCTGCCGTGGGTGCCGTGTGGGTGAGGAAGTGGCTTCCCAGGGAGGCTGTTGAGTGCAGTGACCTCCATCCCCTCCCCTAGGCCGTGACGAGGGCCCAGCCAGTGAACCTGACGAGGGCTTGGTGGATGAGTGCTGCCTGCTGCCCAGCCAGCTGCTGGTCCCCAACCTGGACTGGCTTCCTGCCAGCGACGGCCTGGTCAGCCGCCTGCAGCCCAAACAGCCCCTGCGCCTGCGCTTCGGCAGGGCGCCCACTCTGCCAAGCAGCACCTCCACCCTGCAGCTGGATGGCCTCGCCAGGTGTGCCCGTCGTCCGTCCCTCCTTCCCCTCAAGCTCTGCAGCCCTGAAGGTCCCCACACCACAGGTTCTCTCGGGGGGGGGGGTGTGAGGGGGGGTCCAGCACCTCCTGGAGCCTGGGGTGTCTAAGGACCGAGTTCTGTTTCACCAGGTCTCTGCCGTGAGAGAGAACTGGGTGGCATTCCAGCCGCTGCTGTATGCATAGAGGTGTTTGGGTTTCGTCTCATGTAGCCCAGGCTTGCCCCAGACTCCCTGTGTGGGAGGAGGGTGGCCTTGAACTCTGATCCTCCTGCCTCCAGCTCTGAGTGCACAGCTTTGGGTGTAGGATTTGTGGAGCTGCATTGCAGCCTGGCCCAGGCCAGGCCAGGCCAGCTCTCACCCCCAGTGAGCAATGCCCTGGTCTCAGTGAGGCCTCTGCCCCCTCCTGTGTGTACGCTGTCCCGTTGGCCCATATTTAGCCATGTTTGGAAGGTTCTAGAAACTCTGCTCCTATCTCATCAGGAAAAGGCCATCGGCTGTTTTTATGGTTGAGCCCTGGGGTCACACACCAGAAGCCACGCTTTGCTGCCGGCTAACATGGTGCTGTGGACACAGCCCCCCACATCCCCTCACTCCCGTCTCCTCCCCAGGGCCCCTGGCCAGCCCAAGATCGACCACCTGCGGAGGCTGCACCTGGGTGCGTACCCGACTGAGGAATGCAAAGCCTGCACCAGGTGAGCGCTGCCGGCCAGGCCCAGGGCCCCTCTGCTTCCCTCCCGGCCACAGACACAGCTTCAGGAGGCCCTGGGTGTGTGTGGTTTGGGGGTGCCCAGGGTTTGGGGTGTACCATCTTGCACCACTGCAGGCAACAGTATTTCTGGAGGCACGTGGGCGCAGGGCAGAGGCGGGTAGGGTCGTGGGAGGGTCAGGAGAGTAGCAGCTGTCCCTGCTCCCCAGGTGTGGCTGCGTCACCATGCTCAAGTCTCCCAACAAGACGACCGCCGTGAAGCAGTGGGAGCAGCGGTGGATCAAGAACTGCCTGTGTGGGGGGCTGTGGCGGAGGGTGCCCCTCAGCCGACCCTGAGACAGCGCCCCTCGGCCGTCCCCGAGACAGCGCCCCTTGGCTGTCCCCGAGACAGCGCCCCTCGGCCGACCCCGACACAGCGCCATGCTCTGAGCAGACGCAGGGGGCCTTCTGTGATGGAACCTTGTGTCCTCAGCCAGCCGCCCCGGGTCTGTCCCTCTGGGGACACAAGGCATGTGCCACCTTCAGGGCCTAACGTCCCATGGTCACACCCAGGCCATTCTGAAGGAGCTGGGCTGTGTGTCCACCCTTCAAAAGGGCCACAGTCCATATGCCCCTGTCCAGGTTGGGGTTGTCTCCCTCAGTTTCCCTTTGGGGACTGTGGGCGTGGAGGGCGGGCCCAATAAAGTTCTCTTGCACTGCCTCCAGGCTTGTGCTGTCCCCACGGCTCCCTCCACTGCTGCCCACCAGGTCAGGCTCTGTGCTGAGGTGTGCCCGAGTGTGCGGCACAGCGGCCTCCCCTGCCTCCCACACCCTGGTTCCCAGCAGCCTTTGCTGTGGTCCCCAGGGGCCCTGCCTTCAAGCTTCTGCATCTGCCCGCGCAGTCACAGGCAGCCAGGCCCAGGCCCCAGGATCACGGTAACTGGTTTTATTATTTCTGGAACCCTGTGGAGCAGAGTACAGGGCAGTGGCCACACATGACCCAGCCTGGGGAGGGTCAGACCGTGGGGTGTTGGCTCCAGAGGACAGACCGTGCTCTGACGCAGCCTGTGAGGGGCCAGTGGGGTCCCCCAACCTGGAACCCCCTTTACTCCCCCACGTTTTGATATGTAGCTGGGGATGACTTTGAACTCCTGATTCTCCTGTGTCTACTTCCTGAGTGCTGGGATAGCAGGCACGTGTGCCTATTCCCAGTTCCCTTCTGGAACATTCTGCACATCCCGAGGAGCCTGGGAGACTGGTGTGTCCCCTTCAGGGTTCTGTGACTTCCCTGGGATGCCCACTGGCCCTGGGTACTGCCTCTGCCAACAGAAGCCAACAGTGTGGTGTGGGGCATCCCGGCCTTGCTCAAGCCATCCTTGACTTCCTGTGGCCAGAGCATGGTCCCTGGGGTAACAGCGGCCCCCCTGCATGAGCTCCCTTCCCCCTCCCTGGCCCTGCATGGCTGCTCCCACCCACTCTCTGCAGAGTGCTGACCATGTGTGTTAGTGAATGCCAGGCCATCTGGGGAAAATGCGTTTGTTCAGATGTTTACATGTGACGCACCCTGGGACTGGGAGACAAATGGCATTGAAATCGCGTCCTGAGGGAACAGCTGGGGCTTCCCTTCTCAGACCCCCACTGTCCCTGCCCTCCGGGTAGAAAGGCACAGGGTGTGGGTCTAGGTTCTGCCCGTTGTAGCCAGGAGGGGACCTGGGGTGTTGACTCCACAGCTCACCAACTCCCTCCTCAGTGAACCAGTATGGGCTCTGGGGGCCTCTCTGTG
This sequence comes from Peromyscus californicus insignis, assembly GCF_007827085.1. Classification (NCBI taxonomy): domain Eukaryota; kingdom Metazoa; phylum Chordata; class Mammalia; order Rodentia; family Cricetidae; genus Peromyscus; species Peromyscus californicus. Next base: position 55,171,336 of record NW_026294492.1, read on the forward strand.
CCTCAGTTTCCCCTTTTAGTATTTATGGCAACTTCGGAGCGTCTTGGCAATGCTGTCTGAGCCCAGACGATGGTCCTGGGCGCAGCAGGACCTCTGTAGGGTAGGTTTGGGCCCCGCCCCACGGTTCCCCGAAAGAGCACGCGCGCCTCCGTGTGGCCGAGCGCGGAACTACCTGCCTTCAGTCTCCCGGGTGTGTGTGCAGCAGGCGCTCAATAAAGACGCACAGGGCTCAGATGCATGCATTTATTGTGAGACACGTGTCTCCGGGAATCCCCTCAGCCCATCAAGTCATCGTTGGTGACATTTCTGATCCAGGCCACGTAAGACGCCACTGTGGTATAGACGCCCGGCTTCCTGCGGTTTCCACAGACCCGCGAGCCCCACGCCACAACACCCTGGACCACGTTCCCGCACACCAGAGGACCTCCGGAGTCGCCCTGTGGGGCGGGGCCACGAGTGACGTGCCCACTCTTCCTGCAAGCCACGCCCCTCGCTGGCCTCTGCAGACCCGCGGGCCCCACCCACCCACACCACTTGACCCGGCCGCGCCACTCACCCTGCAGCTGTCCCTGCGGTGGCTCTCTGTACATATCATGTCCTGGGTGACCGCCCCGTCGTGATGCATCCGCAGATTGCATGTGTCCCGGTCCATGATCGGCACTGTCAGCTTCTGCAGGACGTCGGGCCTGCGCCCCGCGTGGCTGACCACACCCCAACCGGTCACTTCGCAGAGCGTTCCGGGGGCCAGCTCTCGGTCTTCCTCTTGCAAGGGCAGGGGCTGCACGTGGGGGCCCAGCGAGGCATTCTGGGTCAGCTAGCATTGAGAGGAGGGTCAAGTCACGGAAGGGGGCAGCGCTGGGAAACGGACTGGGGTGGCGGTGCCGAAGGAAGAGTCGAGGCTAGACCCTGAGTGGAACCCAGGGGGTAGGAAGGACCCAGACTCCTTACTTTCAAGAGGGCAATGTCGTGCACGATGCGGTCGGGCCCACTGCCCGGGTGACGCACTACGCTTTGCACGTCGTGCAGCTGCTTGGAGGGTTCAGGCTTCGACAGGGAGTGGGCACCCAGGAGCACTTGCAGGATGTCATCCGCGGTCCTGGGGACAGGACGAGGGCCCACCTCAGATCCACGTGCCCCCGCCCCCGAGGCCCCGCTCCCCCCGCTTCCCCACCCCGCCACTCACACTCCGTCCATGCAGTGCGCGGCGCTCAGCACCCACTGCTCATCCACCAGGGTGCCACCGCACACGTGTGTGCCGTTCACTTGCACCGAAGCCATGTAGGGATAGGAATGAGCATTGGCCTCCTGGCCACCCAGGATCCGGCCTTGGGGCTGGGCAGCTGAGGAGGGTGGGTGCACTGTAAGGATCAGGGCGGGCTGCACCCGGAGAGACCCCAGACACCTCCCTGCCCCGCCCCCCGTTTGCTCGAGACCCAGAACCCCATCACTGTAAAATACGCTTCTGGGGGGGGGGGGTCGCAAACTCAGAAGCCTGGTGGGTGGTGCACGCTCCTCAAGACCACAGTGAACCTGCCGCAGCCGGAAGTCATCTTGCAGCGAATAACTTCTCTTCCTTCACCACATGGGTCCAGGGGATCAAGCTCGGGTCTTCAGTCTTGACCCCAAGCCCCTTTACCAGTTAACCCTTCTTGCTGGCCCCGGTGCGAATTCAAACCCAGATTCTTGCTGTTGGTAAAAGCTCAGAGTCCGGGAGGCTCAGACCGCAGATGCCGGGTTTGGAACACCCCCCACTCCCCCGGCGCCCGCTGCTGTATCCCCGCTGCCCCTCCCGGCCCACTCACCACATACAGCCGCCCCCAGGAGCACCAGGGCCACGGGGCACGCACAGCTGCGCATTTGGACGCCGATGAGTCCAGACACTGACCCAGGCGAGTCCCCGGGAGCTATTTTTATGGGGCAGGAGCCTCGCGCCCCTCCCTTTCCCGTGGGCAGAGACCCAGCTCGGGACCTGGGGATCTGCGCTTTCAGATTTGAGTGTGTCGGCCCTTCTGGGACCGAGTGCGTAAACCTGCCAGGTCCACCGGGACCCTTCCTCTCCCTCCTGCCTGGGGCCCTGGCCAGTGCCTGAAGGTCACAGCACGTGGCCTGGGTGAGAGGCTGGACCGCCCAGCGCCCTGGCCCAGTAAGTGTCCTTCCAACGCGGTGTCGCAATCGCTTCAGCAGGAGGCCGGCCGATGGGCAAACATCTCCCCATCTTTTTACCCTCCCATACTTCCTCCTCCAACTTGCAGAGGTTGTTTGCCAGTGGGGGAAGGTAACTCGACTCCTCACATTTGGAGCAAAGGTTGTCTGCTAGGAGGAGAGAATCCTGGGTCCTCACTGCTGTGGCTGTGGGGGTCTGACACCCCTTCAGAGTGCGGCCATGAGGAACTGAAAAGGAAAGCCTGTGAATTTTGCCTTCCGGTATGGCTTGATCCAGGTGCAGCCTTGTCTTCACCAGGCTGTTCCCTGTTGAGGTTCAGGGACCCTCCCAGTAAAATCTGACCCTCGTGTTAATCAATGCCTTGGCTGACTGAGCCTAGGTCAGAGGCTCCCCCCAAGCTAATCCATAGGGTGGGTTCTGGAGGGGAGGGGTTGGGACAAGGAGGGTGGGGAGAGTGGGGGGCTCAGCGCACCACTCCCTGTTGGAGCATTAGGTTCTCTCTTTGGGGATGACCTGATGTTGCAGATGTGAGGTCAGAACCCAGGAGTCTCCTTATTAAAATCAGAAGCCACCTGGGCAGCTGAGGCTTTCAACCCCAGCACTCGGGAGGCAGAGGCAGAAGAATCTCTGTGAGTTTGAGGCCAGTCTAGGCTACAGAGTGAGGCCCTGTCTCAAAAACAAAACAAAAATCAGAAGCCCTTTAGGACAGAATCCAGATTGTGCAAAAAGGAACCCGAGAACTTGTAAAAAATAAAAAAAATTTGGTGACCACCCAGGGTCAGGACACTTCAGCAAACAACTTTGAACTTCCACAGACTTGGAACCCTGTCCCGGCGGGAGTGGGGTATGGCTGGAGGAGGGTGGACAGGGAGAGGGTGGGGTGACTGAGATAGAGGAGGCCATGTAGGGGCCGCCTGGGACAGAGCTATGGCGTCTACTGCTCCAATCCAGTGGGAAAGTGGATCGTTTCTGGTTTTTATTATTCATCTGCATGCTTTATTTATTTCATTGTGTCTGTGTACTATGTGGTGGCTCGCTGGGGAACGTTCCCACATTTCCTCCTTGTCCTTCCACTGTGCAGTTCCAGGGATTGAACTCAGCTCCTCAGGCTTCGGGGCAAGCACCTTCACCCATTATGCCGCCTCACCAGCCCTGGGTTGTTAGTTCATTAGATTTAAAGACAGAGTTTCTCTGTGTAGCTTTGGAGCCTGTCCTGGAACTCGCTCTGTAGACCAGGCTGGCCTCGAACTCACAGAGATCCGCCTGCCTCTGCCTCCCATGTGCTGAATTAAAGGCGTGCGTCACCGCCACCCAGCAGAGTAATCAATCTTAAAATCAGATTGTAAGATACAGAGCGTGGGAAGGACGTCCGCAAATTATTCTTAATTATGTGCGCGCACGCGCGCGGGGGGGGGGGGGGGGTGTGTTCATGTGAATGCCTGGTGCCCAGAGTCCAGAGAAGGGTGTCGAGTCCCCTGGAATGGGGGCTATAGGTAGTTGTGAGCCACCATGTGGGAACCCAGGTCCCCTACAGGAGCAGCAGACGCTCACTCTTAGGCCAGGCTGTCGTCAAACTCATGGCAATCCTGCTGCCTCAGTGTCCTGAGTGCTGAGACCTAGCTGAATGTGGGTTTTGGGGAACAGAAACCAAAAAGGGCCACCTCACTGACATCCTTTTGTACATGCCTCCTGCTGTGACTTTGCCCCGCCAACTGGGTGGCCAAGTCCGCAGGTGCCCCTCACAAGGCAGTGGTAGCATTCTAAGTTCTGTGGCACAGTCAACAAACACCAGACCCAGTGTACAAAGGAAATGTTGCTTTTATTGACGGCTGCCACAAGCAGCTTAGGCTGACAGCATTGGGGGGCAGGCAGGTCCTAGACAGTCCTGCTCTCGGGGTCTCTGGGGTGGGTATGGGGGTGGTCGTCATGCCTGCGGATAATGGAATTGATCCAGTCTGCGAACTCAGCCACAGGTGCGAAGGCATCTGGGTACAGTCCAGACCCGCAGCCTCCACGGATGAAGGAGTCGATGCCTTGGACAAGCCCGTTACAGACCAAGGGTCCTCCAGAGTCCCCCTGTGAAGGTGTCAAGGTCAGAGATGGGACCTCTAGGCTCCCCGTTACTCATGTTCCAGCACTGGGAAGTCCTCCCTCGGGTCTGACCACCATCCCCTCTGCTGCAAACGGGTACTTACGAAGCAGATGCCTGCTCTCCGCCTTGGCACCAGCGTGCACACATTCAAACGGCGGCGGCAGAAGTTCGTCACCACGGTCACATTGAGCTCTTGGAGCACATTCGGTGACGGTCGGTTGGTGCCCAGCCTGCCCCAGCCCATGGCCAGGCATGAAGTTCCGTTACCCACGCCACGGCCCTGGGCAGGCAGCTGGGCCACCTGCACGTTGGCGTTAATGGTGGCTGAGCCATTGAGCTGCGGGGAGGGATGGCGGGCGAGACTTAAAACATGAGTCACAGGGCGCATTCCACAAGGACCGTCACCACGTCCCTGAATACCCCGCCACCAAGTGGTGGGAAAGCTTGGGAACTGGAGGAAGAAATGAGTATTTCCCCGGGTTCTGCAGAGCGGCAGGGTCAGTGGGGGGAGAGCCCAGACAAGAGGAGTTTGTTGATTGAATACTGCCCGGAGCGTTCCGTACATTAGCTCACAAGAGTCTTTGCCATGGGGCCCACAGGACGGCTACTCTCCACTGTGCCGAGCTGGAAGCAGGCTCAGGTGGTAACTGCAGCTGCCCCAGGGTGTCCCTGTCTCCTCCACCCCCAGACCCTTCTGCATGGCATCTTCCTCCAGCCCGAACCTCATGGCTCCCGGACTCCCAAGCCCACCCGGAGGATCACGATGTCGTTCACCAGACGCGTGGGGTCGAAGCCGTTCTCGAAGATCTGCTGCACAGAGAAGGTCTGTCTTGTGGGCTCCTGTCGCCGCCGCAGGTTGTGGGCCCCCAGCACGACCTGCACGGACTGGAAGTTCCTATGGACAGCGGAGAGGAAAGGGTCATGGGTGGGAGTCCCCACCTGACCGCCCACCCTGGCCCACGTGGACGTTGAGGGCTGGGAGGGGAAGGATAGAGAGGGGACTCACAGGCCATTCACGCAGTGGGCTGCGGACATGACGAAGTTCCTGGCGATGAGTGTGGCACCACAGAAGTGACCTCCACGTCGCTGCAGGGACACCATGAAGGGCCAAGCGTGGGCCTGGGCTGGCCGGCCACCCACAATCTCTGAGGCCAGCACTGGGCCTAGGGACACACAGAGAGGAAGAGTGAGCCCCAGCCACCAAACTGTTCGAATCCTCAATGAGAACTCACAAGGTTAGTGAGGGAAACTGAGGCAGAGAGGATAAGGGACCTGCCCAGGGTGCTCCTGGACTTGAGACCCAAGCACCTCCTCCGGGCTTGGAATCCCCATTTCCTGGAAGTGGCCTTGCCGCTAGAAACCTCTGTGTCTTTTTCTAAGGTCCTGGCGGAAGCGGGGAAAGAACATGGAGATGGACAAGTGGTCAGTGGGGTGGATGTGTGTCCATCCGCACTCACCACCCAGGAGCATGGCCAGCAGCATGGGAGCCAGAGTCGGGCTGGATGATCGGCGGAGGGTCATGGTGGGGCTGTGCTCTGGTGGCTCCCCACGCCCCTACCTAACAGCCGTACTTATAGCTGCAGGCAGAGACCGTTGTATTGCCCCATGCCAGCCACAGCCTCACTTCCTCCCTGGGAACGGGACGATGGGGGTGACGTGGAGAGCTGTGTGCCCCCAGGGTCCCCACTTCAACCTCATTCCTGATGCTCAATATCAATGGAAACTCAGCAAGTCATCCTTCCTTTTCCTTCTTAAAAAAATAGGACCTCAGGGCTGAGCGGTGGTGGCACACACCTTTAATCCCAGCACTCGGGAGGCAGAGGCAGGTGGATCTCTATGAGTTTGAGGCCAGCCTGGTCTACAGAGCAAGTTCCAGGACAGCCAGGGCTACCCAGAGAAACCCTGTCTCTAAAAAGCCAAAAATAAAGTAAAATAGAATCTCAGGTAGCCCAGGCTGGCCTCAAACTCTTAATTCCTCTGCCTGTACCTCCCGAGTGCTCGGAGGACAGGTATGCACAGCCAGGCCCAGCGTGGTGCCCCTGTATCCAGCCACTTATATCTGAGGGCCAATCTGTCTGCCTCAGTTTACCTCAGGTATAGTAACAACAGCAACACATAAGTGTATTGAGTTGTCAAAGGGTCTGGTACCAGCCTGACTTTTTCCTGGGGTGACAGAAAATGGCTGGCTGGATCCTTACTTACGTCAGAAAAATTGAGGGACATGGATGCTCTGCCCACCCAGTGACAGGTGAGCATATGTGTGTTTGAGACAGGGTCTCACTCTGTAACCCAGGCTGGCTGGAACTCACAGAGATCCACCTGCCTCTGCCTCCTCAGCTCTGGGACTAAAGGTGTGCACCACCATGCCCAGCACAACAGGTCATTTTTTTTGGGGGGGGGGGTTTTCGAGACAGGGTTTCTCTGTTAAGTTTTGGAGCCTGTCCTGGATCTCACTCTGTAGACCAGGCTGGCTTCAAACTCACAGAGATCCGCCTGCCTCTGCCTCCCGGGTGCTGGGATTAAAGGTGTGCGCCACCGCCACCAGGCTACAACAGGTCATTTTAGCCTGGGGTTCGCACTGCAGCAGCTCAGCCCTAATTTGTTGGTTGCTCCTCACAGTGGGGGACTCAGTCCCACCTGACCCCATCAATGAGAAGGAACTGCTATCCTCCACAGTGGCCTGAGTGTGAGTTCCCATCTGGAGCCACACAGGGGGAGCACTCTTCTCCCACAATGGCGACAGGCTCGGGGCCCAGCCCCCCACTCTGTGGCCAGCTCCCCTCCCATCTCTTCCAGGAGCCACAGCCAAGGCTGTTTGTTGCAAAACCAACGTCTCAACTCCAGGACAGGGCATAGGGGGTGAAACCTAACGGACACGGGCAGGTGGCCAGGGTGCCAGGGCTCAACATCCGCTAGGCTGGAGACCTGTCCCTGGGACCCCAGTGGGGACAGCTGCCTTCTCTCCCCCACACGAGCTGGGCACTCCCTGACTCACTCAGACACACCCTAACTGAACTCCCTTCCTTCCGCACAGTGAGCACCTACTGTATACACCGTCCCTCGTCACATGGCAGTGGGTGCAGGGCAAACAGTCTCAGATTAGGAGACCAGACTTCACCACGGCTACACTTATTGAGCACCACCTGCATACCATGCTCACCCGTGCTGTGCGGGTTAAGTTTGCCTTTGAGTTCATAGTGCCAGTCCCCTGCTGTGGAATGCCAGGCCCTGAAGGAACCCTTCTGCAGCTCAGGTTCTTCCTTGACCTCCATTTAGTGTCCTCAGGTCCCCAGATGCCCAGCAGCATCTCCACAAGAAACAGTCCCTAGGGGCTGGAGAGATGGCTCAGTGGTTAAGAGCACTGACTGCTCTTCCAGAGGTCCTGAGTTCAATTCCAGTACCCACATGGTGGCTCACAGCCATCTGTAATGAGATCTGGTGCCCTCTTCTGGCCTGCAGGGATACGTGCAGACAGAACACTGTATACATAATAAAGAAATAAATCTAAAAAAAAAAAAAGAAAAAGAAAAAAAGAAACAGTCCCTATACAGTGCTGAGACATTGGGGACCACTCTGCGGGTGTTGAGGGGGGATTGAAAAGAGGCTGGCCGGGCCGTGGTGGCACTCAGCACTCGGGAGGCAGAGGCAGGCGGATCTTTGTGAGTTTGAGGCCAGCCTGGTCTACAGAGTGAGATCCAGGACAGGCACCAAAACTACACAGAGAAACCCTGTCTCGAAAAACAAAAAAAGGAAAAAGAAACGAGGCTGAGTCTGGGGTTCAGTGGGCAGCACGCTCTCTGGGGTGCACACCTGTCAGCCCAGAACTCTGGAGGGGGAGGTAGAAGGATCAAGAGTTCGAGGTCATCTTCAGCTACATAGGGAGTTAGAGGCTAGCCTGGGCTACGTGAGACTGTCTCCCAAAACTAAAGCAACATTAGAATCCTGTGGACTCTGGTGCCTGTGGACCGGGCACCAAAATAAGTCAAAGAGCAGCCACCTCCCACTTCTGAAGGCCCCGTGGGGACACCACCCCCCTCTCGCCCCTCCAGGGCTGGCTGGTGATTGCCTTCCCTTCTCCCTGTGCTGGCCCAGGCTCACTTCTCTGTCGATGGGGAAAACCGCATGCTTCCATGTCTGCCCCTTGCTCTTCTGGCCTCGCTGTGCCCTGCCCCCGGGTCCCTCCTCCTTGCTCCTGGATTTCCCAACGCTGTCCACCCCGCCTCCTCCACCAGGAAGTCCTCCTGTCTGCTTTGACTGGACCACAACCATCAGGCCCCGAGAAGCCCAGTGCGCGCCCATGGCTGCAAGAAACCTGGAGCTGGGGACACTTCTCCAAACCCCACAAGCCACGCTTCCTCATCCCAGTTCCAGTTGGGGAAACTGAGCAAAGAGGTGAGAAGCAAAAGGGGTTGCTGAATCCAGCCCCTGTGGTTCGGGAATGAGCCTGGCCCTCCACCCCTTTCTTTCCTGCATGGTGGATCCCCCCACCTCCGACACGGAGGCCCTGACCACATCCCAGGTCCACACGGGTAAGACAGACAGGAGACAGCTTTTAAAGACTTCTCAGCTTTATTAAGGTCACATGGAATAGGGGACGGAGCTGTCTCCACTCCAGAGGGTGCGCGGGTGGTCTAGCTGGAGGAAAAACCCAGAAGGGACCACCCCACTCCAGATTTTCCTGCCAGAGCTTGCAGGTCGCCCAGGGTAGACTTCTGGGGCGCAGAAGGGCAGCTCAGGGCTCTGCGCCCCGCAGCACCGTGCGAATCCAGTCCACGTACATGGACACCCGGGCGAAGAAGTCGGGGAACTGGAGGGAGGCGCATTCGCGGATCACGAAGGAGTCGACTCCGTGAAGAATGCCATCGCAGATCAGGGGGCCGCCCGAGTCTCCCTGCGGTAGAAAAGGGATCAATCCCCATGCTGACAGAAGTCAGCGGGATGAGGCGACGTGGGGAAGAGTCCCACGGGATGACCAGCAGGCATTTAGTAGCTTCCGGTTGGATTCAGTCTGCGTGGGTCCAAAAGAGACGAGACACACAGGTGCCAAGGACAAAAGAGCGTCTGCTCCGTCGCAGGGGCCCGCGGCCGGACCCCGCACGGGGCTTCCCACAACCGTGCTTGCAAGGGGTAGAGACCAAGGGCCAGAACGGAACAGGCCGGCAGCGGGGCCACGTTCAGACCCCCAACTTTCTCCCTCACACCCACCTATCCCGCAGACACCCCCCGGCTCCGCCCTCCAGCTCACCCGCCTGGGAACAAAGCCCTCCCATAGCCCAGGCATCCCCATCTCCGGGACGTGCGCGTCCTTCCCCGAGCCCCGTCCCCGGCCAGAGGTCCCACATCCCAATACCGAACCTCAAGCTCTATCAGAGACTCCGCCCCGCAGGCCCGCCCCGCCCCAGGCCCCGCCCCACCATAGACTCCGCCCTGCCCCACCATAGACCCCACCCCAGGCTCCGCCCCAGGCCCCGCCCCACCATAGACTCCGCCCTGCCCCACCATAGACTCCACCACAGGCCCCGCCCCACCATAGACTCCACCAAGGCCCCGCCCCGCCCCATCACGGACCCCGCCCCAGCCCCACCATAGATTCCACCAAGGCTCCGCCCCGCCCCAGGCCCCGCCCCACCATAGACTTCACCAAGGCTCCGCCCCACCCCAGGCCCCGCCCACCACAGACTCCACCAAGGCTCCGCCCCGCCCCAGGCCCCGCCCCGCCATAGACTCCACCAAGGCTCCGCCCCAGGCCCCGCCCCCGCCCCAGGCCCCGCCCCCACGAGCTAGCCCCGCACTCACGAAGCAAATGCCCGCGGCCCGCCGCGGCACCAGCGTGCACACGTTGTGATCCCGGCACAGGAAGGTGACCACCGTGACGTTGAGCTCCTGCAGCACGCGTGGCGTGGGCGCGTGGGTGCCCAGGCGGCCCCAGCCCATGGCCAGGCACTGGGTGCCCTGGGACAGCGACTGGTCCTGCTGGGGCAGAGAGGCCACCGCCACCTTCTCGCCCAGGGAGGCTGGCCGGTTCAGCTGCAGAAAAGAAGAGGTGAGGCCTCGGACCCTCCCGCCACCCCGGGACCCTGACATCTCCTTCGGGCCTTTGCGCTTAGAGAGCAACCACTTCCGGCCGAGCACACCGGGAGCAGCAAACGGAACTTCACAGCGTCGCTGGTGAAAGTCCCAGCTCCTCAGGCCAAACTCTCCGGGGAGAGCTGTTGATTTGTACAGCGTGGGGACAGTGAAGGTACCAGGCGGTGAGGTATAGCCTGCGTTAAGCCTGACCCAGGCCCTACCTCGGCCTCAGTTTCCCCTTGCATGAAAACCCTGACCATAACCCTGACCCTAACAGTGACCAGAACTTAGCCTCAGCTCTGATCCTAGCCCTAACCCCCGCCCGCCACCCAGTGCACCAGGCGGGAAACACAGCTTGGGCAGAAGCTGAGGGACAGACCCCAGCCCCACACTATGACAGACAGCTCCATGGCCGCAGCGTGGCATACGGGAGGTGCACCTTACGTGCCTACCTGAACGAGCAGCACGTCATTGAGACTCTCCTCGGGGTTGTAGTTGTTCTGGAAGACCTGAGTGATGGTGAATTTCTGCTGCTCAGGCTCCTGGCTTTGCAGGTCGTGGGCACCGAGCACCACCGTCACCAGCTGCCAGGGGCTGCGGGCCGGGGTCGTGGGGTTATGTTTGTGGCAGGGACCCAGGCCCTCTTACACGCTACCAAGTGCTCCACCCTGACCACGCCCCCAGCCCCTCACTGGGGATTCTGGGCGGGGCTCCACCCTGACCACGCCCCCACCCTCACTGGGGGAGTCTAGGCGGGGCTCCACCCTGACCACGCCCCCAGACCCTCACTGGGGATTCTAGGCGGGGCTCCACCCTGACCACGCCCCCAGCCCCTCACTGGGGGGTTCTAGGCAGGGCTCCACCCTGACCACGCCCCCACCCTCACTGGGGGAGTCTAGGTGAGAGGAATGCATTGTTGTGGTCTCCTAGAGAAGAAATTGGGAAAGAGCTGAGGCTCCTATGGAAGGAGAGGGTTGGAAGCGGAAGCGACCATGGCACTCAGCCAGGGCTGTGCCCGCAGACCTAAAGGCCCTCACTGTCCACTGGCCGCTGTACTCACATGTCTTGCAGGCAGTGGGCAGCCGTCAGCACGAATCTCGGGTGGATCAGCGTGCCACCACAGAAGTGGCTCCCAGGGGACCTGCTCAGCTGCAGGGATGCCACATAAGGCCGAGAGTGGGGCTGAGCCTCGCGCCCACCCACGATCTTGGAGGCCTGGACTGGGCCTGGGGGAGGAAAGTGTCAGGAGCACCACAGCCTGAGGGTTCCTGAGAGCCACAGTCTGCTCTATGGCCTCAGGGAGACCCGTGCCTGGGGAGGAGTTGGGGGGCCTGGCTTAAATCTATGGTTATCATTTTGTATTGAGACAGTGTCTCACTCTGTAGACCAGGCTGTCCTCGAACTCACAGAGATCCTCCTGCCTCTGCCTCCCGAGTGCTGGGATCAAAGGTGTGCGCCACTAAACCCGGCTTCTGTAATTCTGGATTCCCTAGAAATCCCTCCCCTACAGTGAGGGCCTCTGGGTGGCACAGTAATAGAGATTTCTAAGAAAAACCGGTCAAGGCGCTGACGCTGGGTGCGGCTCAGTGGGCAGCGCTCTCCTCTCAGCTTGCACAAAGCTGTGGGATCCATCTCCAGCACCACAGAAACCCAGCCTAGTGGCGGAAGCTTGCCACCCTAGTACTGGGGAGGCGAGACAGAGAATGGGAAGTTCAAAGTCATCATCCATAGGCTATAAAGTGGGTTTAAGGCCAGCCTGGGCTGCATGAGACCCTGTCTGAAAAAGAACCATAAATGGAAGGGAAACTGAGTCAGAATGCCTAGGGTTCTCCTTCTTCATCTTTCCCCTCCCAAGCGTTTATCCAGGGGGTGCCTTGGTCTTCCCAGCTGTGCCAGGAGGATGCTGGTTGAGGAACAGGGCCCCACTCACCACCAAAGACCAGGGCGAGCAGGAGGAAGGGATGGACCCGGCTGGGGGATCGGTGCCTTCCGGCCATGGCCAGGCTCCTGGCCCCCTGCTTGCTGGGTCCCTCTTATAGCCCAGCTCTGTGGGGAGCCGTTGAACGGTGGCTGAAGGCCAGGCTGGGGGCCCCACTTCCTCCTTCCAGTGTGGGGGCCCAGGAGAGTTTTCAGTGAGGCAGGATGCAGGGGTCCTTCTGGAGGAATGGGAGGCCAGCTGCCACCCACCGCATGCTGAGGGTCCTGGAAGAGGCCTTGAGTGACACCACCAGGCTGTGACCCGATCCATTATTTCCTGCCTGGGTTTTCTCTTGGGAGTTCATTATTTCTCCTTAATGTGGTAGTGTGTGTGTGTGTGTGTGTGTGTGTGTGTGTGTGTGTGTGTGTGTGTGTGTTCATTTGAAGCAATCTCTCATGCATCCCAGATTGCCCTGAACTCACCACATAGCCAAGGATGACCTTGAACTCCTGATCCTCCTGCCTCAGCCTCCTGTGTGCCGGAATGACAGGTGTGTGCTTTCGTACTGGGATAATTTCCTATTCTTTTCTTTCTTTCTTTAAATAAGTTTAACTTTTTCCTGT
>NW_026294492.1:55879859-55932359 GCF_007827085.1 Peromyscus californicus insignis
GTGGGCCAGCTGAGGCAGCCTGAGGGACAGAACAGGACGATTGTCCTTCTAGCTCTTGTATCACCACTAACCTGGGTTTCTGGAGACTCTGTCCCCATTTGGGAATGAACTGTCACTTTTCTTTCAGAGTTAGCTGTACCAGACTCTGTCTTCAGAGGTTGTCTACTTGCCATGCCTCTGATAAATTGCATTATTTCCTCCACATGCCCAGTCCCCAAAGGTACCTATCCTTTCCCACATGCATACTGTTGCCGTTATGTGTGTGTGTGTGTGTGGTGTGTGCGCACACACGTGTGTGGGTGCGCATGTATACATACCACACACATACCCACCACTTTCATCTCCATTTCAGTCCCTCCTCTGCCTGTTTCTTTTGACCCCTCCCTCACCAATGACCATGATATTGCTGCTTCCCCCTAGTTGGGGAAGGTTGTCAACTCTGGGGCTCATCCAACTGATGGTCCTCTCTCAGATGAGCTCCCCTATGTCCCACCTGCCAGACCTTTGTCTCTTTGAGGTCCCCAAACCACCTGTGCCAGGCTGTTGCTGCCGGGGCCACCATGCGGCCATGCCCCAGGCATGGCCTCTTCATAGAACAAGACAGGCTCTTCTCTTCTGCCTGTGTGGTCCTTCAGTTCCTCCTGACAGTGCCTACAGATCAGAAGGTTGCCTATGACCAGCATGGAGTGCAAATACTCCAGAACTAAGGAGAACTTTGCTCCTCTAAGTGTGCTCCTGTGTCCTCTCTGAACCTAGACTCCATGAGGACTGGATGGACTGTGTCTTTCAGATGTTGAAGTCCAAATTCAATAAAGTAGAGCCTGATTTGGAGTAGGAACTTGTAGAGATCAGAAGTTGAAGCCACACTGGAGATTGTTGATCTCCCCATGGACAGCAAGGTGTGGATAAAAGAATTTTCCAAAGACCTGGTTAGGATACCAGGGAAATGAAGGCTTTGAAGATCATAAGTAGTACAAAGAGACACTTCTCATTTTTATTACCAATGCACCCTCTGATGGCTATCCTTGGTTGTTAACTTGACTACATCAGAAATTAACTACAACAAAAAATACTGTGAGAGATATTTTTCTTAATTTCTTTGAAGTGGGAAGACACAATTCTAATCTGGGCCACAGGAATGCTTGGTCTCCCTGTCTTCCCACAGAGTGACCACACAGAATTTAGTCACACTACATCAGTCACACTAAAGGGCATCTGTGACTTCCAGCCAGAACGCTCCGTGTGAGCCGGAAGCTCCTTTGGCCATCTCACTCCTCTGTTGGCACTGGTTCCTAGCCTGTGCCAACCTCTTCCTCGGGCAAACACTGCCTGGCCCACTGCTCTTTCCATCCTAGACTGAACACAGTCTATATTAATTTTCTTTTAAGAGGCCTTAACCAGAAGTCTGTTCACAGCACCTTTGCTGGCCTTTTCTTTGGAGCATCATTTCCCCTTCTGTGCCTTTTCCTGTAGGGCACACATGGAGACAGGCTCTGAAGCGGGTGAAGCCCGGACACAAACCATGGGCTGGCCAGGCACCCAGATGACACCAAAGACTTTTCCAAGCAAGCCTCCATGGACATCACCCTGGGTGAGCCTCTGATCAAAGAGATTATTAATGCTTCCAAGGCTACCTGGTAAGTGCTCCCTTGTCTGTTTCTTGTGCTCATGAATGCTTGTGATTTGTTAACAGAGCAGTGTCTGGTGACCAGGGGGAAGTGTGCTGTGTTGATCAGTGTTGGGATTTTTAAAGTCTCTAAATTCAAAACTGGATGTACTTGAAATGGAATCTGTGGCCTTTCCTTTTAAACCAGTTTCATGAAAGAGAAAATATTAAACGAGCTAGCAATATTGAACATCAACTCAGTAGATATTTCATCCCTTGGATGTGATTACTCCATGCCTAAATAGCCCTGATGATTGATGTTTTTCCTGCTGGGTTTGTGGCGATTCTCTGTAAACCTCTATTGATTAGGTCAGGTTTTCAAGAGACCTGAGAGTAGAGGAACTGGAGATACATCACATTGTTTTAGAGATGAAAAAATCATGTTGCCTGTTGTCTAAATCTTGTGAAGCAAATAACATCAAATGAAAAACAGCTGCTCCTGATTGTAGATGAGCAATTGTGGACAACCAGGGGTTTGGAGGTGTGCCTGCCTCCTCCACGGAGGTTATATCAGTCCCAAGTGACTTTGTTAAGGGTAAGCTGTCTCCTGTGAAGATAAAAGATGCTAGTGTTGGTCAGACGAGCAAGGGTATTGCTGGAGAGAAGCAGGAGGAGGAGAAATGCACAAGGAGTCAGGTCCCCAGAGAGAAAATGTCAAGAACTGCTTCTCGGGTCCAGAGAGGAAGGGGTATGATCCCTCGGTTGGGAAAATTTGTTTTAAGTCTTCTCTTGGCCAAAATGGGTTCTCTTGAAGTTAGTGAGCCTCAGTGAGAGGTCTGTGAAGTTCTTCGTTGCAGTGACGTCTAGTTCAATACTCATGCCTGCAAGTAGCACTTAGATTTAAGGAAGCATTGGTCTGTATACAGTCCTGCACCCTTCCTTGTATACTGACCTTTTCTCCTTCTTGCTGCCCCCCAGGTTTCCCAGCTCAGCTGGACAAGGCTGATGATACAGATTAAGGAAGTGTTGGGAAAGGCAGAATTGGGAAAAGCCTCTTAGGGGAGGTAAGGGACTCTTTTTGATGACAGGAAAATGAATTTCCTCTCATGGGGTTGAGGCAGGGGCATAGCAGCTGCTGTGGATTTATTCCACAGCAGACGGCCTGTGCCGTGTTGGAGAGTGTGCCTTTGCAGGTCCGGGACGGTCGAGGGGACACAAGAGGAGGATAAAGCTCTCTTCTGCCATGCAGATTTCAGAGCATATTGTGGACGTGTTTCTTCCCAGTGACTGGTTTGTTCTTATCAGCTGTCCGTGGAATCGATCTGACTTCTGAGATGTAGGGAGTCAGACAATCAATGTGTGGAGAATGTGACCCTGTATGTCCTAAGATGGGGGACAAACCAGGGCTTTTTAAACTCGGCAGCTAAAGCAGTGGAGTAGTTTTGGCTAGTCTTTGCTTTTCTCTGACTTGTTGTTTGTGCATGCTGGGGGTTAAACCTAGGCTGTGTGATTGTTAGATAAGTGCTCTCCCACTAAGCTGTTCCCAGGCCTCCACAGGAATTCTGGAAACATATTCTCAACTAAACCACCTGGAGTCTGTCTCTGCAGGTGTGGTGGTTTGAGAATGGTCCCCACAGGTCATCTGACTCAAGGCTTGGTCCTTAGTTGTGCAGCTGTTTGGGAAGGTGTGACCTTTGGGAGAAGGTGTGTCATTGGGAGCAGGCTTGGAGGTTTCAAAAGCCCTTGTCCTTCTCAGTGGGTTCTCTGTGCCTCCTGCTGTGAACCAAGTTGATACAAGCTTTCAGTTGCTGCTCCAGCACATGCCTATCTGCAGCCGTGCTCACCACCATGATTGTCATGGAACCATGAGCCCAGATTGAAATGGTTTATTTTATAAGTAGTGTTGGTGCCAGTGTCTTATCAGAGGAATAGAAAAGAAACTAAGGCAGCAGGTAAAGCACCTTCCACCAAGCTTGATGTCCTGAGTCTGATTCCTAAAAGTCAGAGGTGGAAGGAGAGAATCAAATTCCACCTGTTGTTCTCAGACTGCCACACATGCCCCATGATATCCATGCACCTATACACATATAAACACATACATTCAATAAGTAAATTTAAACCAGAAATATAAAAATGTCTTATGTCCTTTAGGGAATTAGAATGTTGAAAATTAACATTTAAATAATTAAACATTTGACCCTAGAACAATGCATATGACTATTTACTTACATATCATTCATGGATTTCTCAGTAATATCTGTAGTTTTTAATATACATATCTTTATCTGCTTAACACATTTATCTGTATTAAGGATATCTGATTAAGTATATTTTTAAATTCTGTTTATTTTTTTATGTTCAAATGATGGATGTTGTGTGTATCATGTGGTCCAATAGGACATCTCCATGCATGTGTCCAACCTGGATGATCAAAATGGAATGATCAAATGCAAATGGTTGTCACATCTCTCACCTCCTATATGTAGCATTTTGTTGTCACACCATCATCAATCCACTCCATGTTTTGAACTCATCAGTCACCTCTTGTCATTCATGGTGATCTTAATTGTTTTATGTGATATAGGATATTAGGAGGGATTCCTCCTATCCAGTTGCACATATTCCAACGATTCCTTTTTATTTTCCTCTGAGATCTCATAAACACTATTACTTGTTCTACATCTGCAAAATTAAAATTTTCACAGAGGCTACTTGGATGTTTATCACTTTTGTTGATATCCTGAAAATGCTTTATTACTTTTCTATTTCTTTAAGTTATAGGGATTAAACCTTTGTCCTTATACATGCTAAGCAAGTACTCTACCACTGAGTTACACCTCTACCTTTTCATTTTTGAGAGAGTGTCGTAGGTTGCCCAGACAGTCTCCCTAGTTCCAATCCAGTTCCTTCGCTTTGCAAGGTTTGGGATCATGACCATCATTGCTGGTGGTCCTTTATCTTATGTATTGTTGACATAATAATCTCATCTGTTTTGGCCATGGTGGTGTGAAATGAAAATATAAGTCCGTACCTCTTACTCCATCTTGGATGAAAGCAAACTGCAATGGAGTCTCACCAAATGGTGTAGATTTTCCAGACTACACTTTGCCACGGCTGGAGCACGAAATCTGGCAAGGAACGTAGAGGTGAAACAGCGCTCTAGACACCTAGTTTCAGTTTGTCAGGGAAGCAGCTCTCTTTATTAGTACCAACATGGGTTTATATACCCCTCTAACAGCAGGGGTCAAGGAATGGTTACTCTGTATCCGGAGGCAAGCCGGACACTCTTTTCCAAACAGAAAAACCACAGGGGAACTGATCCCCAGCACCCTCCGGAACCCAACCGCACATTTTTCACACAAATAACTTAACTGGGACGGGACAAAAAAAAAGGGCGTTTAAAATTAAGGCAGCAAACTTACTGCTGCCGACAACTCTTCACCTTCTACTTGACTCCTCATTGATTTCTTTTGTTTTTTGTTTTGTTTTGTTTTGTTTTGTTTTGTTTTGAGACAGGATTTCTCTGTGTAGTTTTGGAGCCTGTCCTGGAACTCGCTCTGTAGACCAGGCTGGCCTCAAACTCACAGAGATCTGCCTGCCACTGCCTTAAGGGCATGTGCCACAAACGTCCGACTTGATTTCTTAGTGTAGCCATTTGTTCCTTAGGACAGTCTTCCTTGGGCCCACTGCAGATCCAACTCCCTTACTTTGCCCCTGTTTTCTTACAGCATTCATCTGATTTTATAAAGTCATTTTGCTTGTGAACATGAGCAGGATCTCACGTTGTATCTGAAAAATGTGCTCTACGTTATCATATGGGATGAACTATATACATAGGACTTCTAGAAGTTAAAGATAGTTGTGGTGATGTACTTACAAAAGACATTGTAACAGAAACTAAGGATGATGGAGTACACAAAGAACTCTCCAAAATTACAGAAGTGTTATCACAAGTAGAGCAAAGAAAAACAGAACTGAAAGAATACTACAGTTTGAGGGACAGAAGCTAAGTTGAAAAAAATTTAAAATTTACTGTGATGCTACTGCATTGTTGGGGATATTTTTAGTCATTGACTTGACTTCTGGGATCTTGTAGATTATAAAATTCTTGGAGAAAGCTTGGCATTGGTGGTGTACACCTTAAATCCCAGATCTTGAGAAACAGAGCCAGACCAGCCTAGTCTGCACAGCATGTGTGACTACAGCCTGAGCTACACAGTGAGACCCCGACTAAAAAAAACTTATTGGAATTAGGGCCTGGAGAGATGGTTCAGCAGTTCAGAGTGCTGGGTACTCTTCGAAGTTTGATTCCCAGGATCTAAATGAAGGCTCACCATCTGTAGATCCAATTCCTGGGGATCTGATGCTCTCTTCTAATTCCATATGAACCAGAAATGCATGTGATGCACAGATATACATGCAGGAACAACACTCGTACACATAACAGTAAAGTTTTAAAGTAGTAAAACTAATTCAAAATATTGTTGGAAATAACTGTCCAAATTTTTAGCTACAGTATTTCTAGTAATTAAATTACTATTCTATTCTTCCAAAATAAGAATAGCAATAAGAGATTTATGGCTATTTTCATGGTTCTGTTTCTATTAATACTTCAAGAAACAATGTACATATGTTTATAACATTTATTTTGTGTGAATGCTTCAATGTAATTATTAACTGAAAATGTAGGCACTTTTAAGAAGGGATTAGCCGGGCGGTGGTGGCGCACGCCTTTAATCCCAGCACTCGGGAGGCAGAGCCAGGCGGATCTCTGTGAGTTCGAGGCCAGCCTGGGCTACCAAGTGAGTTCCAGGAAAGGCGCAAAGCTACACAGAGAAACCCTGTCTCGAAAAAAAACCAAAAAAAAAAAAAAAAAAAAAAAGAAGGGATTAAGTTGTACCCAAGTTAGTTCACATTAATTTAAAGTATACCACAAGAATATAAATGATCATTTTCCTGAACTGAGGTTGTTTTCCTAGAATATAAATAGTTGTGGTCTTTAGTTAGTTTTCACTGCCTGGGATCAACTAAGGGTCTCATATATGCTAGACAACCTAGACTACATGGACACTTTTCTTCTTAACATGCATGAAATAAAAAACTGCAGGACTGAGTAGATGGTTTAGTTAGGAAAATGCTTCTCACGAGAGTACAGAGTCGAGTGTGTTCCCCAGAACACATGTGAAAAGTTGGGTGCCATATTGTACATCTGTAATACCAGTACTAGGGAGGCAGAGAAGGGAGGATTCATGGAGACAACTTGCCAGGCAGTCTAGCCAAATCCGTGAGCTCTAGGTCCAGAAAGAGCCTTGAACCTCCCAAAATAATGTGAAAAGTGATTGAGAAAGATATCTGGCATTGATGTATGTACACGTGCAGAAGTGCACATACACATAAACACATGCACACACCATGCACACACAATTTTAAAAGCCAATGCAAATCAACTAGGATCTTATTCAACTTGTTTCTCTCACACACAGATGAGTCAGTCACATTTCTACGATGCACAAATATATTACTTTTTATTATTGGATTAATTAGATGCTATACTGTTCAAATGGAGCTTTTGAAATTGATGATGTAATATATAATATTCAACATGATAGGTACTTTATCCCCATAAAAGCAGGGATAACGGTATTTAGATCTCTTGGTCTAGTCAGATTCTGGCAGTGTGCAGACAGCTGTTGTGTAACAAACAGCATCTCAAGATGCCATCGACCCTGTCAAATCATTTGCAGATTAATTGTTGTATTAGTCGGGGTTCTCTGTAGTAGCCGAACTTACAGAACGAGTCTATCTATCTATATTGAGAGGGGATATTTAATAGAATGGCTTACAAGGTGCTGTCCAACTAATTCAGCAATGGCTGGCTGTGGGCAGAAAGTCCAAGAATCCAGTAGTTGTTCAGTCTAGGAGGTGAGGATGGATGTCTCAGCTGATCTTCAGTATACAATGGAATCCCAAAGAAGTAGGCTCTAATGCCAGTGAAGGAATTGTCTTGTTAGCAAAGCATGGGCAAGCAAAAAGCAGAAGCCTCCTTCGTCCAGGTCCTTATATAGGCTTCCAGTTGAAGGCATGGTCCAGATTAGAGTTTTTGGTGGGCTTTTCCAGCTCAAACAATCTGGATTAAAGGTGTGTCTTTCCAACTCAAGAAAGATCCAGATTAGAAATAGATCTCCCCACGTCAAATCAAGCAAAAATCCCTCACAGATGTGCCCTCTATTTTTGGTTGACTTTTAGTTGACTCCAGATGTAGTCAAGTTGACAACCAAAAATAGCCATAACACTTGTAGTACTTTATTATTTATTTATTTTGGTTTTTGAGACAGGGTTTCTCTGTGTATCCCTGACTTTCTTGGAACTTTCTCTGTAGACTGGTTCCAGGCAGGTCTGGAACTCAAAAATCTACCTGCCTCTGTCTCTGCCGCCTGAGTGCTGGGATTAAAGGCATATGCCAACACTCCTGGCTACTTGTGATATTTAGGAAGATAAAATTTAATCTCTTATTTTATAAACCTGTTCATAAGCAGTAACTTTAAAAGATGGTTAACTTAAAATCATTTGTTTTAATTGAAGAATAATTATGATACTGTAGAAAAGATGATTTTCAATTTGTACCATGGCTGAAAAATTTCAAAATGACTTTTTCATGTTCTTTACCAGAGTTACTTTGAAGCAAACTTACCAAGCAATAAAATGTTCTTTGATTATTACCTTTCAAGTATACATGATCTTTCAAAGAGCCTGAAGTGAGAAATAAAAACATGGGAACTAAATGGGAAAAAATAATGGGGACAAAGCAATTTTATTAAGTCAATAAAGATATTGGTTTATTAGTGTAATAAAAATCTGTTATAAAAATTAACATTTTCAAGCCGGGCGGTGGTGGTGGTGGCGGCGGCGGCGGCGGCGCACGCCTTTGATCCCAGCACTCGGGAGGCAGAGCCAGGCGGATCTCTGTGAGTTTGAGGCCAGCCTGGGCTACCAAGTGAGTTCCAGGAAAAGGCGCAAAGCTACACAGAGAAACCCTGTCTCGAAAAACCAAAAAAAAAAAAAAAAAATTAACGTTTTCTTTTTTAAAATATGAATGTCTTATTTACTTTTCTATTGCCACAACAAAACACCATGGCCAAGGCAACATATAGAAGTTAGAGTTAAAATTTGGGGCTCACAGTTCCAGAGGGTTAGAGTCCAGGATCATTTTGGAATGGAGAATGGCATCATGAAGGCAGGCATGATGAGAGCTTACATCTTTAGCCACAACCATGAAACAGAGACAGACAGTGAGCTAACTGGAAATGGTACAGGATTTTGAAATTTTGAAGCCCACCCTCCAGTGATATACTTCTTACAAGGCCATACCTTCTAGTCCCTCCCAAAGAGGTCCACCAGCCTGGGACCAAGCATTGAAATATCTGAGCCTGTGGGGGCTGTTCTCATCCCAACACTACGATGAATATTAATATAAATATTTAATTGCAGGTCTTAATACAAAAAGTGAGACGCAAGAAAATGATGATTGGTGGGTAGAAGGATGACTCAGCGGTCAAGAGCACTGGCTGATCCTACAGAAATCCTGAGTTTAATTCCTAGCAATCACATGGTGGCTCACAATCATCTATAATGAGATCTGATATTTTCTTCTGGCATGCAGGCAGACAGAGCACTCATACCTAAAAAAATACATAAAAGAATTTTTTTTTCAAAATAAAATGATGGTGACTTGTATGGAAAAATGACTTAAGAGTCAGGGAGAGTCAGTATCATGAAGAATTTGGAGGGCAGCTATGATCACCATTATACCATCAATGCTATAATTAAGAATTTGTAGTCAGCCAGCATGAAATGTTCCTAGGGACTCTAAATATGGACTTAAAGGCTTTAAAGAACAGTGTGACACAGGTAAATTAATCATCACTGCAAATTTCACATTTCACCAATATTGTATGAATTTATGTTTTGTGCATATATATAATATCTGTATCTATGTATTTGTCACTAAAGGGATAGAAGGATACAATTTCAGAAATGTGTTGGTTGATAATTTCATCATCTTGCAAACACCAAAAGGTTCTACTTACAGAACTGTATCATATCTACTGCAACACTGGTCAGTATCATGTGTGGGACTGCCATTGGATATACACATATGCAACAGTTGTTGACCTTGATATTGTTATACAGTATATTGTATTATTTGGTTTTAAACACATTGTTATCTAAGATGAAGCTGTGTTGGTATTGTGTTCCCCAAGATATTGTGTACCCTAATAAACTTATCTAGGGTCAGAGAACAGAAAAGCCACTAGATACTTAGGATAGGCAGTGGTAGCACACGCCTTTAATCCTAGCATTCCAGAGGCAGAAATCCATCTGTTCAAGGATACAGGCAAGCATGGTGACTCATGCCTTTAATCCCAAAAAGTGAGCCTTTAATCCCAGAGAGTGATGGTAGAAAGCAGAAAGGTATATAAGGCGTGAGGACCAGAAACTAGAAGCATTTGGCTGGTTAAGCATTTGGCTGGTTAAACTTTTAGCTGGTTAAGCTTCAGGCTTTTGAGCAGCAGTTCAGCTGAGAGCCTGGGATGAGGACGCAGAAGCTTACAGTCTGAGGAAACAAGATCTGTAGCTGGAGTTTTCCTGCCTGGCCCACAGTCAGGATAAATCTCTCTCACCTGCCAGTCCCACAGCCACTCAGACCCGACCAAGTAAACACAGAGACTTATACTGGTTACAAACTGTATGGCCATGGCAGGCTTCTTGCTAACTGTTCTTACAGCTTAAATTAATCCATTTCCATTAATCTATACCTTGCCACATGGCTCGTGGCTTACCGGCATCTTCACATGCTGTTTGTCATCGTGGCGGCTGGCAGTGTCTCTCTGACTCAGCCTTCCACTTCCCAGCTTTATTCTCCTCCTTGTCCCGCCTACACTTCCTGCCTAGCCAATGGCCAATCAGTGTTTTATTTATTGACTAATCAGCAACACATTTGCCATACAGAACATCCCACAGCAAAGATCAGCTGAGAAGTTGGCCAGGTGAGGTTAGCTGTGGCTTGTTCTGTCTCTCTGATCTTCCAGTATTCACCCCAATACTTGGCTCCAGGTTTGATTTTATTAATAAGACCTTCTAAGATTCCTGCTACATCAAGCTGTAACACTTACAGCTAACATTATTTGTAATAAATCTTGGCATATGTTTTATGAGTGAATGGACAGTAAATGAATATTAAGTTAGGAGTTAGTGATATTCCATGATCTCTTAGATGGGAGAATTGACCTCAGTTGGTAAGTGTGTTGGTTAGTTTTATGTCAACTGAGTACAAGCTAAGGTTATCTGAAAGGAAGGAACCTCAGTTGAGAAAATGCCTCCATAAGATATAGCTGTAAGGCATTTTTGTAATTAATGATTGATCATGGAGAGCCTGGCCCATTGTGGGTGCTGCCATCTTGGGCTGTGTGATGGTGTAAAATAAATTGGTCCCAGAGGGAGTGGCACTATTAGGAGGTGTGGTTTTGTTGCAGTAGGTATGGCCTTGTTGGAGGAAGTATGTCACTGTGGAGGTGGGCTTTGAGGTCTCATATATGTTCAAGCCACACACAGTGTGTCAGACCACTTCCTGTTGTCTGTGAGTCAAGATGTAAGAACTCTAAGCTCCTTCTCTAGCACCATTTCTGCCTGCATGCTGCCTTGCTTCCTGCCATGATGATAATGGACTAAGCCTCTGAACTGTAAGTGAGCCACCACATTGAATGTTGTCCTTTATAAGAGTTACCATGGTCGTGGTGTCTGTTCACAGCCATAGAAACCCTAACTAAGACAGGCTGGCAGTCCTGGATTCTATAAGAAAGCAGGCTGAACAAGCCAGTAGGCAGCACCCCTACTTGGACTTGTATCAGCTCCTGCCTCCAAGTTCCTGCTCTATTTGAGTTCCTACCCTGACTTCATTCAGTGATGAAGAGTGATGTGGAAGCACAAACCAGATAAACCCTTTCCTCCCAAACTTGCTTTGATCATGATGTTTCTTCACAGTAGTAGTAACCCTAGCTAAGACAATTTCAGACACTTCCAAGGTCACAAGACTTTTCCACACAATTTATGTGCAAAGTTAGAACAGTGAAATTGGGAAAGCAATGAAGACAGTTTTTATAAAGTTGAGCCAAATAAACGGCCGGGAATATGGCTCATTCAGTAAAACAGTTGCTGTGCAAACAAGAGGAACTGAGTTCAGATTCCCAGCATCCAGGAAAAGGCAGGCATTGTAATGTGCTTCTGTACTTCTAGCCCTGTAGTAGAAACGGGAGTGCAGACAGGCAGATCCTGGCATTTTGCTCTCTAATCCCCTAACAATTAAACAGCAAATTGGTTTGGGAAATAGAGCAGGATTTGCTTTGTGCTTGTTACAGAGGAGAAGGGAGGAGGTGTGAGGTCGCTCCTTGAAGAGCTTTCCCTAGGTGTTGAAAACTCTGGCTAATGAGGCTGCCCAGACATCCCTCTTCAGTAAAATCCAGTACCCAGTATTCCACAGGAGCGTGAGGCTTGAGAGGAGACCCTCGCTGCTGCTTTCGACCTGACAACCTGCCAGGTATTAGTGAGGAGACGCCACAGGTTGCAAGGGGTCTGGGAGTTTACTTTCTGACACAAGAGCCAGAGCTTTTAGGACGTGTAAAACACACTGCTGTGAGGACTGACCTTGATAGGAAGTAAGTTGTCAACACCAAAGATGAATGTGGGGCGATGGGGCCAGGTGTTCTGGTAGATTCCTAGTGTGAGAATTGCAACACAGCCAGTTGTTGGGGGAGAAAGACTGGAACATGGCTTTTGTCCCTGTCCTAAATCTTGTCCTACACCTAAATCTCATCCTACATTTGTCCATTACCAAAATAGGATGCCCATGGTGACCTGACCTCCCTAACCGATTGCTTATGCAGATTTCCTAGTTATTTCTATAACTAGGGGGAGGGATGTAGCTCAGTGGTAGAGTGCTTATTTACCATGCATAGGCTCTGTGTTTGTCTCCATCAATCTACACAGAGGGGAGGGGAGGGGGGAGAGAGGGGGTGGAGGAGAAGGAGGAGGAGGAGGAGGAGGAGGAGGAGGAGGAGGAGGAGGAGGAGGGAAGACGAGAAGAGAAAGTTTCCTTGCTCTCAGATGGGAGTGCAGGAGAAATCTGCTGTGGGTATTTGATTCCTTTCCATGGAGGTCAATGGTTTTTCATGACCCTTTCCTGATAAACCTATGCAGCAGTAGAGGAGTTTTAGAAACTGAGATGTAGCTCGGGTAGAACAAGGTCACGGTAAATATCCCTGAAGCCCTGAACTCAGAGACAGCACCAAAAAATAAACTAGACCATGTGTGACAGTGGCAGCCCTGAAGGAGAGGGTATCTGCAAGTTTGTGTTCCCCTGGCCTGGGTTGTATTTTGTTTGCATATGCCATTTCACTGTATCTGCCATACAGCTTTCATTTCTGTTCGTTTGTCTTGTGTACATGTGGGTGCATGTTTTTGTAGGTTTCCATGCATGTGTATGTAGACCAGAGGTCAAACTTGGGTCCAGTTCCTCATGAGCCACTGACCTTTGTTTTTTAAATGCTTGTATTAGCATATACTAATAATGCACAGCATGGATCATTATGACATTTTCATGTGTGTTTATGGCATGCTTTTGTCCTACTCACTCACCTTCCGTTGCCCTCTCTTGTGAACTTCCCATGCCTGTTCATATCAGTCCTCTTCCCAACTAGTCCTTCTGTTTTGATGTCTTTTTTAATTTAATGAAACAATGACTCGTTAGTGGTGCTTACAAGGGCAGGCATTGGAGGGTTATTTACAGGAACATGGGAACCTTCACAGTGTTTACATCATTGTAAAAAATGTCTGTCTCTGCCCCAACCACTAAGTGGCAACAAGTCCTCAGTGTGGTGAAGCCCTTCCCCAACATGCTAAGATGTTGACATAACTTGTGCATGTTTGGCACTGTGTTTCCTTGGCTGAAAGAATGGAAATTATTTCTAGTTTTAGCTTCTTAAACTATAATAAAGCAGAAGCACTCCCTTTTTAAACACAGATCCCTAATTCTTTGTGGTACAGTATTGGAATATAGTAAAAAGACTCCATGTTCTTGGTAGTACCGTTGCTTCATTGGTGATGAGGGTGTACTGATAACCATATGCCTTTAAGTGATCATCCATAGCTGCCTGGCTGGTTTTGTTGGTTCTTGTGTCCAGATATCTGCAGCTTTGGTTTGGAACTTCAAGGAATGGCTTGCAACCCTTCTGAACATCTCCCCTGACACAGAATGAAGTCCTGGATATTACCAGTTTGAACCTAGCCAAGATGAAGGAGCATGTGTTGATTCTGACCTCCTTTGAGAAGGTGGCTGACCATCTCTTTGATGCTATCTGCTTTGGACAGAAAGACTCCTTGTGTGATAGGGCTGCAATGTCAAAGTCCTATTGCTTACATAACTAATGGATTTTTTTGTTTCCATAGTGCAACTTAGGTACCCTGCACTGCTCATGTCCCATCTGTGACTATTTTCAGTGCAGACACTATGAGTTCCAAGAAGAAAGGATGGGCCCTGATCCACTGGGGACCTTTTAGCCTTTGAAGCTATATTGGGTCACATTGACTAACACCTTACATGTTGTCCAGGATTAACAAGAGGTGGACAGTGGAAGAGCCACCAGGTAGCATCAGGATAGCCTGCTGTGCTTCCTCCAAGTAAGGCAACTGAGCATGTAATTCAGTCGTCAAGTACCCCCTAAAATGGCAGGAGACAAGTTGAAGATGAAGAGTGAAAGAAGGGGAGAGGAAAATCAGGCTTAGTTGTCCACGCCTTTAAATCCAGCACTTAGGAAGCAGAGGCAGGCAGATGTCTGTGAGTTCTAGGCCAGTCTGTTCTACATGGTCAGTCAAGGTTACACAGTTGGGACCCTTGAAGCTATGTTGGGTCACATTGACTAACACCTTACATGTTGTCCAGGATTAACGAGGTGGACAGTGGAATTAAAAAAAAATAAGGTGAAGTAAAAGAAAAATTAGGAAGAGTTATAGTGGGAGAAGGCCAGGAACAACCCAGAGTATAGCTGTCAGATGCCAGGACGGAGATCTCACATCCACCCTGACACAGGAAACTTGGTCCTTGCTAACGCTGTGTAGCACCCACTTCCTGATGCTTCACCACTAACACTTTGGCAGGTTGGCTCAGCCTTTGTCCCCCATCCTAATTGGCAATGTCCTATGCCAAGAGCTGTAGCTCAGTATATGCTCTCACTGCACACTGGGGATAGTTTGGCTCTTTGCCTCTCTGGTTCTGTTGTGTTTGGCATTGAATGCAGTGGCCTCTTCCTTCCTTCCTGTAGAATCCAAGCTGCAACACCAAGCCAATACTTAGAGCTTATAAGAGTTGAGCAGGAGCCAGGAGAGGGAATATGCATGAATAGATTCCAAGTCTGTGGAAACCTTCCGAGTGTTCTGATAAGGGCACTGGTACCCCTCGCCCTGTGCTTCCAGCCCACTTGTGATCTTCTCTTCCAGGCACTAAGCTAAGGAAGGCAAATAGCAAGTTTACCATCTCCTGATCATAAGCAGGGTTCCTGCTTCCTAAGCAGCTTCTCAAAGATGGAGTCTGTCTCCTACTTTCTCACTCCTGTGGCAGAGCAGTGACTGAGCTGAATTGGCCTCCAGTGACCTGCTTGCTGAGGCAGGCACTGTCCTTCCAGAGGTTGTGCTCCTTGGCCATCCTCCTAGTGTACTTGGGAAGGAAAGTGATGAGCCTAGTTCATCCACGTGACATGTGATAGAGCTGGGCCTCAGATCCCAATCTGCAGTCATGAGTCAGTAATGTTCCCTCCGCAGTGTGAGTATGGCTCTCTGGTTTCAGTTCTAGATGGTTACAGGCATGACTGAGTGCATCATCATGGGAGTCCTGATGAACATCAGAAGTGTGCACTTCAAGATATCACATAAGGCCACAGGAACCCAAACCCGTCCTGGAGGACCCTGGTCTTCAACACAAATGAATTTCATTGCAAGAGGGCAACATTCCTGACCCAGGCTCCTTACCTTGTATGTTGCTGAATATAAGTTTATGTCCAACTCAGTCACAAAACCTACCACCCACAACCTGTATTGCCTGCAAGATGTGCTGGGGTAGTGGTGGCTCAGAGAATGTGGGAGTGGCCAACCAATAACTAGTCTAACTTGAGGCCCATGCCACATACTTCCTAGATGGTTGAGATTCAGACAGCTCGGAGACCCAGGGTAGAACAACAAAAACAACAAAGGGTGAATGAGAGTTTTCCTAATGATACTCTGAATACTCACAGGATCAGGGCCTAGCTCAACCATCATCAGACAGGCTTCCTCCAGTAGCCGATGGGAGCAAATACAAAGACCAACAGCCAAACATTAGGCTGAGCCCAGAGAACCCGGAAGGGAAGGAAGAAATACAGGAGCCAGAGGGGTCAAGGAATCAACCTGGCAGGGCTCATAGGGACCCAGAGACTGAAGCATCAGCCATGGAGCCTGCTTGGTTGTATGCTAGGCCCTCTGCATACATGCTGTGGTTGTTTAGCTTTAGTTTTTTGTTGGACAATGGGAGTGGGGGTGTGTGTGACTCTTACCTGCTTGTGGGACCTTTTTCCTCTGATGAGTTGCCTCTTCCAACCTTGATTTGAGGGTTTATGCCTTGTCTTATTGCATCTTGTTAAGCTGTGTTCAGTTGATATCACTAAGAGGCCTTTGCTTTTCTGAAGGGAAAGGGAGGAGCAGTGGATCTGAGGGAGAGCTGATGTGGG
The DNA here is from genome assembly GCF_007827085.1 of Peromyscus californicus insignis. Classification (NCBI taxonomy): domain Eukaryota; kingdom Metazoa; phylum Chordata; class Mammalia; order Rodentia; family Cricetidae; genus Peromyscus; species Peromyscus californicus. The sequence continues at coordinate 55,896,276 of NW_026294492.1, forward strand.
GGGGGGGGGAGGAAAGGCTGCGGTTGGGAGATAGACAGTTATAGACAGCCTCTCTGATGACAATTAGGGTAGGCACCGATCTGTATTAGACATCATTACGTTGATTTTTGTGTGTGTGTGCCAGTCGTGTTTGGTTTTATCCTAGGTCTCAGGGCCATCCAGTCTCTGGGTCATGAAGCTCCAGGCAGTTCCAGGAGTGGGCTCTCTTGTGGCATGAATCTGAGGCTGGACAAGTCATTGATTGGCCATTCCCACAGTCTCTGTGCCGCCTTTACCCCAGCACATCCCATAGGTAGGACAGACTGTAGGTCAGTGGTTATGTGGCTGGGTTGGTTGCAGAGTACCTGAGCTGGGTTCCTAGCACCCACATCAGACAGCTGCTACAGGTGACTCAACACCCTCTTCTAGCCTCCACTGGGACCTGCATGCTAATAAAAAAAATACAAGAAACTCTATTCTCTCCCACTAACCTGAACCACCTTAGAGGTCCATCCTTGCTGCCTCTTCCAACATCTCCACCCTGCCCTCACACCATCTTCTTATCCTTCTTCTCACCACCCCACCCTGCAATGTCCCTTCTGTCTCTATAGCTGCTCAAGTCCTGTGCTTATCTCCCCATGTACATTCCCTCCTGCCCAGAAAGCATTTAGGAGCTGGACTAGAAATTTGTTGGACATATCCTCGAGCTGCTTACATAAACTTTCCTGAGAATCCAGTTCTATACCTCACCTTGGGGTTCACATCATTCTTTAGTAGAGTACTTAGGGAATTTAAGTGATAGGACTTCTTCAAAGCCCTTGACAAGGCCCAGAATCTGGCAGACCCAGAATCTCACTAAAACAGCACTCATGCAGGAAACTTCTGCCGCTCAGTCAGTCAATCACTTGACTGAAAGGCTAGCTTTGCAATGCACCAGCTAGGTAATGTTGTGTAATCCTCTGTGCCTCAGTTTTCTTGTGTGCAAAATAGAGGTGACAATGACAATAGTGTCAGACTAGAGCTCAATCTAAGATCGATGCTCTTCTGGTCTTCCTATGATAAAAGACTGCAGAACGTCAGGTGGCAGGAGACAAAGGTTTTGCACACATGGTTTGAGGTTCATGAGTGAATCGTTATAGACTCAGGACTTAAAGAAAGATTTAGCTTGTGTTCAGCTAGTGAGTATGGAGGTGGGGACCTACCTTGTCTTCTGTTCTATGCCCCTACCACAGTCTCTTTAGCTGTGTAACAAGACCCAGATCACAAGAAATGAGGAAGTGGGTTTGTGTAGTGTGTAGTACTTGTTATTTGCCAATAGATTTTTTTCTTAGTTGCTCAATGAACATTGAGTGATTGAAATAAACAGAAATGTTTACATTTGAGGCCCTCTTCTAGTGGATCAGGTGTATAACTTCATGGTGAAGTATGTACATGGATGGTATAGAAGAGGCCCTAGGTTTGATCTATAGTACCGTAAAGAAACAATGACAATACAAATAGCTATAATTAAAGCCCAACAAGGAATGCAGGAAAGGAAACCACCACCAAAAGGAGGATCAGATATGGGAAGCAGACCTACCCAAGACTTTCTCAGATGCCCTGAAGAAAGTACAAAGAGAAATTTAGTTCTGTGCCCTTGTCCATGAGTGGACTTGGTGAAAATGCCCCTAAGGCTGGAACCACTGCCTGAAAAGAGTCAAGGTTGTTGTTTCTTGGGACCTCACTCTTCCCCCTGGGTTGTGGTTTATCAGGACTTAGGCAACTGTGTCTGATATAACCCGTGTTCTCTTTCCTGACATTGTCTGACTTAGATCTCTGTTGACTTTGACCATTTTCCCCATTACAGTATATAAGATGCTGTACTTAGTAAACCTGCTTTACCTAAGATGAAGTTTGTGTAAGATGGATTGTACAGAACACTGCCTGGAATCTCACCAATTGCTGACCTTAATTCCTGATTGATACTCAACTTTGCCCTACTTTCTCCCCTACTTTACATTGGTTCAAGTTGCAAAATCATGCATATTGGTTAGAATGAAAGAATACCCGAACTGCATTTTTTCAGTTTGGTATGCTTCCGACTCTAACCAGTTACTCTAAGGGTGAGGGAATAATATCTAGCTGCACACCTGATAAGCTCTGCTCTAGGGATCTCATTTGACCTAGTTGAGATTCTTAACTCTAGAAAAGAATTTAGAAGTGGAAAAGGTTAAGTATTAACCACTTCCAATACTAAATTAATACACTGATGTTATACTTTCTAAGATGCCCATTATTTTGTGTTCACAACTCCTGTGTATGAGTGTGTGTGTGTGTGTGTGTGTGTGTGTGTGTGTGTGTGTATGTTTGAATTAGAAGTGTCTTCCCAGACAGTTGGTACAGCCTCTTCTCAATGTAGTATACAGAACAGTTATCAGCTAAGAATTAAAATAGTTATATCCTTCTTACCAGTAACATAGGTTATGCTCCTATGGATATATTTTTGATGATGATTTGAATGAAATAAGTTTAGTGGACATTAATAAAAACTTCTAAAAAATTAAGTAGAATAGAATTGGATGGGAAGTTTATTGTATCTAGTAAAGATAATCATTGTTTCTTGTAAATTATTTCAATGTGTGTATGTGTGTCTTTCTGTGTATGTGTGATTTTGTTTCTCTCTCTCTCTCTCTCTCTGTGTGTGTTCATGTATCTGTGTGTGTGTGTGTGTGTGTGTGTATGTGTGTGTGTGTGGTGCCTGTTTGTATGTGGTGTCTCTGTGTGTGTATCTCTGTGTATGTGTCTGTATTCCTGAGCCTTAATCTAAGATGTATGTATGTATATACATATACATATACATATATATATTTATGGTGAATTTGAAGTTAGAAATATTTAGAAATGATGCAATGAACAAGGATATTTTAGTATGAACAATAGTAGTAAATGTAGTTGTATTGGAGGTTTTAATTTTGGGAGACCTCCAGAATAGGCTAAAAACATCCAATTTATTATTGAAAAAGTACTTTGAGGGCAACGGTGCTATCATTCACTGTAACCATACCATTTTTGTTCACATTGCTTGGAAGCCTTCTCTTACTTTGAGATGAATTCAGGTTTCTACTTACAGGCTTTTATTGGGAGCAGCCTTCCTTCCGCTATCTCTTTAAGATATTTGAGGCAGCCATTGTTTAGATTTGGGTGTCATGTACAGGGTCTATATAGAGTGTGTAGTGTCTCCAAATGAGTTTCCCTCCGTCTGTGGGCTAAAAAGCTTCATTTGCTTTTCATGTGGTATACATTTGGCTCCAAAAACCTGTTGACATTTAATCATGCTGCAGTTTGTCAACAGCCTTCTTGACATATGACATCTGAATGTCATTCTCATCATTCAGTTTTTGCTACCTTACCATTCACTCTTACTTTAGAGTAGGCACAGCAACTTCTAAGTTGTGGGCTAAGTTAAGGTTGCCTCTTATTCTTGTAAATAAAATTTTATTGGGACCTAGCCACACCAGTGCTTAGATCCACTGATGAATTCCTGTCAGTGTTGATTGTTTACAGCAGAGACATTGTGGCCTGAAAAACAGAAAATATTTACTGTTTTACTCTAATGGAGATAGATCACTGGCCTCTGTTTTAATTGATGCTTCAGTGAATGCCTTACGTTTGCATTTGACAGCTACATTCTATCCTGCCTTTCGGTGAACTCACAGTCTAGTGGTTAACAGTGCATTTAAGAAAACAGTAATGTAGAAGTTACCATCTTATTAAATAAGAAACACAGAGCCAATGCAGAGATGAAAGCCCAAGAGGTCAGAGCTAAGAGCCTTACCCTTCACTGCTACAGCTATCCTCTTCAGCCAAGAGACCTACTTCCTGTGTGTTTGTCTTTATATATACTTTCTGTTCTGCCTTCTGATTGGTTGTAAACCTAACCACATGACAGCCTCATCACTGCCTGTCTGTACAGACCTCCAGGTCTTCTATGGTTGGTATTGAGATTAAAGGCGTGTGTCTCCATGCTGGCTGTATCCTTGAACACACAGAGATCTGCCTAGCTCTGCCTCCCAAGAACTGGGGTTAAAGGCATGCACCACCAACACCCAGCTTCTGCTATGGCTTGCTATTAGCTCTGACCCCCAGGCAACTTTATTTATTAACATACAAATAAAATCACATTTCAGTACAAATAAAATATCACCATACAGTAAAGAGGTATTTCTTGCTTCTTTTTCTTAGATTTTATAAAGATTTTTCTTGAAGAGGTGAGATTTTATTTTGTCATTGACAGTAGGAGTACATTCTCTAATCTTCTGTGGACTATATTATCCAGGTATAGTGTGTGTGTGTGTGTGTGTGTGTGTGTGTGTGTGTGTGTGTGTATAATATGTATATATAATATAAGATGTATATATGAGGTATAGTGTATAATTTAAGGGAAAAAAGTTTTCTGAAAAGCTTGTCCCTTAAGATGATGTTGAATCAAGTAAGTTTGGGGAAAAAATCCATATTCTGTCCATTTCCTGAGCATTTATAGTGTTTGTTATTCTTCCCCCATTGTGTGTATACATGCAATGTGCATGTGCCCATGTGTTAATGACATCAGCTAACAATTCTTGATGCTCTAAGGGACATTGTAGGAAATACTGGACTGAGGGATGCAATAAAAGTATAAGGAGCAGCATTCACTAGTGGAAAGCTAGATAGTTTAGAAGTTAACATTGTCTATGTTTTGATAATGTCTGAAATGATAAAAAGAAATTAGTATTATAAAAGTTTATTTTTTATGTTGGTGGAAACATCAAAAGCACAAAAATGAATGTGCTTGTTCCTTTAAATTATAAGTTATCATTTATTTAAAGACTTATTCATATTTTTTTTACTGATGCTGAGATTGAGATGAATAAACTGAGCTTGTTGTTTTGACATTCTCCTGGAGTCTGTGTCATTGACTCTGCGCCTGCTTGGCCCCCTTCCCCGGAGAGAACAACAGCACAGGACCCTGCTACAAAGCAAAATGTCTGGAATGTTAGAATTCTGCCCTCACTCCAGCTACGTGACTGCACATGCGCAGTTCAGGAGTTAAGCTAAGGGTCTTGCATCTTATGTCATCAATGTGTGCTGGTGATCATGTACACGCAGTATGGTCACACAGTCTGCACATGCATGGCGTGTCTCTGTAAATCCATCTGTGCTTTAAAGAACCGTGACTCAGACCCCACCCTCTCTCTCTCTCTGCTCTGCTGTCTCTTCTCCCACCCCATTATCTTTCCCTCTGCTCTCTGCACCTGCTCCCCCACCCCCTTCCTCCTAATAAAACTCTGAAACTAATACTTTGTTCTGATGTGACCATGCCATTTATCATTTCAATGACTGCTCCTAGGTGTGGTAGAGGAGAAAGTTTATTGTAGCTAAAAGGGAGAGCATAGCCAGAGGCAGGGACATCTGAGAGAGTTCATGGTGGACATGACCCTGATCCTGGCCATGTGAGGAGAGGGGAGGGAAAGAGACAGTGAGAGCACGGAACCAGATGCAGAGCCAGGAGGCCCAAAAGAGGAGTAACCAAAAAATGACTGGATTACATAGGGAAGGGCAGCCTTGGGAATGGCAACCCAGCCCCTGGACTAGAGAAGTTTAGGGTGGGCTGGAGGGTATGACAACCATACCCTGTAACAGGTAGGGACTGAGGGAGAACCTGGTGACAGCGTGTGCTTTGATATGTTAAGTGTGCACCTTGGCCATTTGTCTAGGGTTTGAGACTGAATATTCACTATTTTTATTGTTTGCAGGTCTAATGAAGACTGGTTTGACACACAAGAAGAGCGAGAAAAGAAAACAGTGCAGCTTGCCCCCACCCTGGCCCAGGATATCAGAGAACAGGAAGGCCTTCATGAATGCCCGGAACTTACTGAAGCCCAAAGAGAAGGCCCATTTAACCAGGGGATGGGCCATGGCTGCTGTCAGCTCTCTCATAGACCTGTCATATACCTGTTGTTGTGCCCAAATTCTGGAATCCCTAAAGATCACCAAGAGACCAAATCTGCTTGGCTATGTTTTTATACTTTTATTTGTGTGTATGTGTGATGCTGAGAGTGTTACGTGACAAAACTTTCATGGGGAGACACCACACACACATTTACTTACCCCAGATAGGGAGTCCATGACAGACCGAAGTACAGATACCACTGAAGTCCAACCTTGATAACCAGTGAGTTTTATTGGGGTTATTACAGGAATGTGGGTGAGGGATCACTCACAGGAGCAGAAATGACTCAAAGACGGCTGCGTCACCCAATCCACCCCAGCATGGTGACAGCTCATAGAGCTGGGGACCTGGAGACACTGCACAGCCTGCAGGCAGCTCAGCAGGTTGGACACTGTCCTTTCTGGGTGCCTCAGTTGGTCTAAACTGAAAGGTTTAAACTTTCCCACTTCAATAACTGAATTTAGGTTTTAGTTCTCTGAAAGAAGTCAACAGATGTCTCTTCCAACAAAGCTCCATTTATCAACAAATGACATTCAGGGATGAGGGAGAGAGCACAAAGAAGCCTGAGTCAGCCCCACAATGTCTCAAGGACAGTTCCTGCAACCCCTTGAATCTCACCCAAGGTTGTGAGAGAGAAAACCTCAGCCAGTTAAAAGTATGCTAATGTCACTGCTGCTTGCCTGACCAAGAATGTTTGAGATGACCTAACCGTGCCTCAAACCCCGCTAGCTATGCTTAACCTTCATGCTCCTATCGGATCTCGGCCATGTTGTCCAGGTGAATGCCCAGGTGTGTGCTGGTATTGTAATACACACTATTTGAGTCTGGGGTCTTCCTTCAGCGTTTCCTCAACAAAGTCTCTTCCAGGCAGCTCTTCGAGGTTCTGATTCTTTCAGTCAGCTGGTCTGGTCTCAGCCTCTTCTTCCCAGCTTGGTTCTGCCCCTCACAGGCACTCTCAGCTTTTACTGTTTACTCTGGCAGGAAAGACCTAGTGAATCTGGTCAGTTTGGGGCCTTTCTGGATACATTTGAGGTGTTAACCTTCCTGCTTTAGGAGCTTCCCTGCGGGATGGAATATTTCAGTCTCAGAGGAAACTGTTGTACACCAGAGGGTTGGACTCAGGAGTGGTAGGTAAGCACTCCAGCGTGAGTCCAGTGCAAATATTTTTATTTTGTACTTTACATTTTGGCTCAGATGTAAAGATTGAAATGGCTCATGTAATTAACAGTGTATGCACAGGTGGTTTTTGGCTTCTTTGGGACTTGGTTTCAGGCTGGCTTAAATTTTGCTCTATAGAACTGAGGGTAAGTCTTGTTTCAAAAAATAAAATAAGAATATCTGGGATATGTAGTTCAGGGATAAAGGATAGAGTACCTTCCCCAGAATATGCCATGGTTTGAGCTTACCTCCAGAAATGAACAGAACAATTGCCACAGCCTGCTGTATACAGAGCAATAGGCATTGTTTCCTGAGTTGTAGCACTTCCACACATGTTGGCAAGACCAGGGAATATTTGGATTCTGGTCATTTCCAGGGCTGGTTAGTTAGTCATGCAGGGGGGTCTCAGTTTCTACATGTCCCGTCAGTGAACTCTCAGGCAGCAGCGCTAAGGTTGCGGAGGCAAGGGTCTCACAGACATCACCGAGCTTTTAAACCTATAAGACTGCTTCCGAAGATGGTGGTGGCGGTGTGTGCGTCTCGGGTGTCTGGGCTGCTGGGCTGGGCCCTCCCACGGGTGGGGGGCGGCCCATGTCGAGTGGCGCCCACGGCGAGGAGGGTTCAGCTCGCATGTGGAAGGCCCTCACCTCCTTCGTGGCACTGCCCAGGGTTGCAGTGAGCATGCTCAATGCCTTCCTGAAGTTGCGGCAAGGAGAGGACGAGAGAGCTGAGTTCGTCGCCTACCCCCATCTCTGCATCAGGACCAAGCCCTTCCCCTGGGGAGATGGTAGCCATACCCTGTTCCACAACCCTCATGTGAACCCACTTCCGACTGGCTATGAAGATGAGTAAAGAGAACCTGGACCTTTCCCCAGACAGCAAAGGGACCACAGCACTGGTGTGGACCATTACTCTGTGTGTGGACCATGAAAGCACATCTTTCCTTGTATCAAATGGTGACCATTATACCAATCTTCCATCCCTTTGCTCTTAAGAGGAGATGGCTTAAGTAAATAAATTAAAAAAAAAAAAGACTGCTTCCTGCCTGCACTTGTCTGTCTGTGGGTTGACTTGTGAGCACCCTCCTTCCTGTTCTTGTTTTGAAGGTGGGTGAGTTGTTTTCTTAGAGACCAGTCACACTGTGTAGCCTTGGTTAGTCTGCAACTCACTGTGTAAACCAGGTTGGCCTCAAATACACAGAGATCTGCCTGTCTGCCTTCTGAGTGCTGGGTTCAAAGGCATGTGCCGCCACATCTGGCCCTATCATTCTTATTATAGTTTTGTGTTCTGGATCTTTACATATCTTGTAAACTTGTCTCGCATTCTGCAAACATTTTAAGCATTAATTTTGAACATTAATTTTTCTGCCATTGAAGTTGTTTAACCACATTATGGAACGTTGGGGAGAGAGAAGGCAAATTTCCATCCCATAGATTATTACTCTCTGTTAGCATTCAGGGAAGATTCTTCCCATGGGAGTCAATGTGAGTGTAGCAAAGTGATGTAAAGCTCATTTCCAGTGCCCCAAAGCTGCCCCTACCAGCTGGGTCCGTACCTTCCCAGACAGGTGTGGTATGCACCCCTAGCACTCAGAATATAGAGACAGGAGGATCAGGAATTCCAAGGCCCTGCAGGGCTACGTGAGCTCCCATCTAAAATAATACAAATTTTCAAAACATTCCCATCTTCCCCAACAAAAGTTTGTCCCAATCCAGCACTAACCCTCCCCTACGACTGTCGGTGCCCACCATGTTGCTCTGTCTCTATGTGAACTCTTGGTTCTGGAGACTTCTGGCTTGTGGTCACCACACTGTCAGGGACTGGTTTATTTTTCTCAGCATGATGCACATTTTCTTTTTCTTTTTTTTTTTTTTTTTTGGTTTTTTCGAGACAGGTTTTCTCTGTGTAGCTTTGCGCCTTTCCTGGAACTCACTTGGTAGCCCAGGCTGGCCTCGAACTCACAGAGATCCACCGGCCTCTGCCTCCCGAGTGCTGGGATTAAAGGCGTGCGCCACCACCGCCCGGCAATGATGCACATTTTTTATCACGTGTCAGTTCAGTCTTACTTCTTAAAGCTTAGTTACCACCTTTGCTTGGACAGCCCCATCATATCCTCTGACCCTTTGGTGGACCCATGTCTTAGCTGTAGTGAAATGCTACTGTGAATGAGGTATGCAGACACATGCCTGAGTGTCTACTTTCCTTCCTTTGGGTGTCTACTCTTGATATTCCCCTAAACCACATCTGTTCAAACATCTGTAGTGCCAGAGGAGGATAGAAAAGGGCATCAGGCATCCTGCAGGTGGAGATACAGGCAGCTGTGAGCAACCATGTTGTGTTGAAAATGGAACCTCAGCTCTCTGCAAGGTTAGCAAGTGCTCTTAACCTCTGAGACATCGTGGCTGCTAACCAAGTTTGCCCAGCTCAAGAAGTATCATACCTCATTCCTAGAACGCTACCTTCTCTGAAGAGGTTCCTGTTTGTTCTCAGTGATGCTTCTAGCACCTATAACAGTGTGTGGCAAAAGTGGGTTCTTACACACACACACACACACACACACACACACACACACACACACACACACAAGCATGCATACCTGCTCCAGAATCCATCCATTATCAATTAAACACAGAACCCTGAGGTTGAAACCGAGGGACAAGAAAGAAAGCTGTTCTTGCCTTTGCTTTGGCTGCAGCTAGCAGGAGGCCAAAAGGCCAGTGTGGTGGTCCTGTGGGACCTGTGCGGCAATGCATCCAAGTGAAGGCACAGTCATCCAACTAAGTTTCAGCTTGGCTCCTGTATGGCCCATGTGTCCATTGTGCAGGGAAGGATGAGAACAGGCTAATGGTGGCATGCCAGGACCTTATTCTGAAGCCAAGCACTGGAAATACTACTTTACTACACCCTGACAGACTGTGGCACTTTGGATGAGGTGCTGGTCCTTGCAAAGAGTCTGGCCTCCTACTGTATGTGATGGCCCAGCAGTCTGATTCAGGAGGTCAGTTCAAAGCCCAGCCTCTTTTCCTGCACCCATATGCCACAGTGCCAGGGTTGGGTCAGGCATCTTCTCCTTCCTGCCACTCAGAAGGGGACACAGCAGTGACAGTGAGGGTCAGTGCTGGCCTCATTCTGGCCTCAGCTCTCTAGTCTGTGAACTGCTGTCCTCCAACAGATTCCACTGTGCCACAGCCAGCCAGATTGTTCCCATCACCACCCAAACTCTGAGGAAGAAACGGGGAAAACCCTGTGGGCCACTGCTACAAAGGTAACTGGCATAAGTTTAAGTCATAGAAATGTAGAACTCCAGCCTTTAATTCCAGCAGGCAGAGTCACTCAGATTTCTGTGAGTTCCAGAACAGCCTGATCTACATAGCAGTACTAGAACAGCTATATCTACACAGTGAGACCCTCTCTCAAAACAAAACTATAGAACCCTACACTGAACAAATAAGGGGTACATTCCTGTTGGGCACTTTAAGAATATACATATACCCATAGAGGCAGAAGGGTGCAAGATCCCCGGGAGCTGAAGTTACAAGCAGTTGTGAGCCTCCTAACTTGGGTGCTAGAAACTGAACTTGAGTCTTCTGCAAGAACAGTATACACTCTTAACAGCTAAGCTATCTCTCCAGCCCACAGCTGGAAACTTAAACATTGTAAACAAGTTTGGAGATAAAAACAGTTTTCAACTTTGAAAAGACATACTATGGAGAAATTTGAACCATACTGGAAATCTTCCATATGGTGGCAGGACACTCAGAAAAGAAAGAGCTTTGAAGTCACATGTGAGAAGACATGAATATTTAAAGTACTGAATTCAGCACCCAGGTCAGAGGACAGAGAAGGACCCGCACATAGAGCAGGAGAAACTCTCAGAAACAGTTTTCAGCTAGGCGCCAGTGTCACACTTGACAGTTCTTGTTTGGAGGACATCAGATGCTTATGAACACAAGTGGAGGTGGAGGGGAAACCAACGGAGCTTGGTTGCCTAAGTTGTTGGAGCCATGTGCCCAAGTCCAGCAGGTGATCAGTGGCCTCCAGAACCCACAGAGCAGCTCACAACCATCTGTAACTGAAAGGATTGGATGGCCAAGCCAGGGCCCTAACAGGCCCCTAGCAGTCCTGGCATGGACCAGACCTTAGTTTCTGTTCACTAGAACAGGCTGGAGCTGAGCAAGCAAGTCTCAGGAAAACCACAACTTAGGGGCAGCCAATCAACAGGTGCCCCCAAGGCCCTTCTGCTGGCCCAGCAGGTCCCCACGCTCCTTCTGCTGGCTCAGCAGATGTACCCCCAGACTTCTGCTAGCTAAAGACAGCTTTCCCTACCCTCTTTTCAACAAGCCCCTAGACACTAGCCCCCCCCCCACGCCCACACCACCAATGGGCTCCTAACTACTACAGCCTCCCACCAATCACCTCCCAGACTAATCTTTCCTCCACCAATCAGCACCAGATTAATCCCTCCTCTCTGGAATTCCCCCAACTCTTTTCAAAAGGAGCTTGAGACCCCACCCCACCCCACCCCCGCCTCGTGTCGCTATTTGCCACCCCATCATGTTGGAAATCAAAGCTCTTGCTAAATTGCATACGTGACTGTTGGTCTTTCTTGAGGACTTCTCTCAGACCCTAACAGTAACTGTAGTTCTATCACCTTCTGACCTCCAAAGACACAAGGCAAACATGAAATAATAAAATGAATACATTCTTAAGAATTAGAAAAAGGACATAAATTTTGTGTGTGCTGTTGGGAGTCGTTCGGCCTAGTTTTGGACCAGTATATGAGTGCTTGTCCAACGCGTCTTCAGATGAGGCAAAAGCCCACAGGCACAGTCTCACTCAGCAAGGACCAGTGGACTTGAGGAAGGTGCAGAATACTTCTGGAGCAGTGCAGCTGGCATGCTTTCTTCTTTCTTGTAATATTGATGATTGTCTGGGTGGTTTTAGTGTCACTTTGTCAATCATGCATGGGACAGATGTGATCATTCCTGGAAACTCCATTTTTTTCTCAAATATTTTCCTGTAAAATCCTTTGGGAGCGGATGCTCCTCATGTTTCTTGTCTGGGGACGGCAGCTGTCACTTCAGACCCTGGAGATGTTCTGATTCAGTGCTGACAGGATTAAAGGCAGATCACACCTATTGTTGTTCTTGAAAATGTGTGCCTAAGTCCATCACCTTTAAGTTATATAAAGACAAGATGTACCTGCTCGATATTTGGCCAAGCTTGAAATATGAAAATTGTTGTTCTAGGTTTAAAGACATTTTGATGTAAAAATTGGGGGGAAAATTTTGACATACTTGTTTTTGCTGGAGATTAACGCTGGAGGATGGGAAATTTGTTTGTTAGTATGGGAAAACGTGCTTGTTGTGATGTATAAATAAAGACGGCTAAAGCCATTTGGGGCCGGCCACTTGTGGAAACTCATCTAGTGGTCAGATAATTCATTTCTTCACACCAACGCCCCTTCCTTGTCTCAGCACCTGAAGCCAGGCTGCGGTGGACCATGGCAGATGGTCTAATTTGGTTCAGTTGTTAAAAAAAAACAAAGTGAGAGCCTGTCTATCTGATCAAGTACCATATCCTATTGTGTAAAACACTAAAATGTCTCAAAATGAAGCACATTAAAAATACAATTAATCTTTCCCACCAATAGTTAACCTCTAAAATCAACACTGAAGAGTGATTGATCAATAGTATTATCCAAAGATGCATGAAATACTACAGAAAATTCACTCATATAACTGGCAATAATCTTTTTGGTACCCAAGATTTTCTAATACTTGAATAATCCATCTGCTACTCTAACAAGCATGTAGTTAATCTGCATAAGTAGCACAAAGTGAAATCTATATTCAGCACATCTTCTTCCCAATCCAATCACTCTATCCCAAAGCAATCTTCTGACCATTAATCTGCTAACTATGTAGAGGCCACATGATCACAATGAGTGAAGCTGAGTCTACCCTAAGAGGCAAAAACAAAGAAACAAACTAAAACAGAAGATGCAAAATATCTTCTAAAAGTAATTAAATGCATTAAGAACTAGTTACAAACCAAAGCAAAAACCTCCTGGTATTCTCCTATGGGTCTTCTCCAGTTTTCAATTAATACTGTATAATTAAATGTTACCTACTTAAGCAATATGAGGTCTTATTGTGAAACAAAAATATACAGCTTTTAATTACCTTAATGAAATTATTTTATCCTATAATGTAATCTTTAAAAGCAAAAGGTTACATTGTAGGCAGATTTTTCTGTCCCGCCTCCCCACCTCCTAAATAACCATATGGAGACTTATTATTAATTACGAAAGCTCGGTTGATACACCTGTTTCTAAATAGCTCTTATAACATAAACTAACCCATTTTTAGTAATCTATGTGCTGCCCCGAGGCCCATATACCTCATCAGGAACTGCCCGTCCTATCACTCTGTGTCTCATGGCGTCTCCTCTCCTTCTTCTTCTTCTCAGTGTCCTCTGTGCCTGGAAATCCTGCCTAGCTATTGACTGTTCAGCTTTTATTAAACGAATCAGAGTGACAAGTTTTTACACAGTGTAATCAAATATCTTACAGCATTACATTCATAAACTGTGAGAAAAACCAGTGTGAAAATGTACTTACTCCCAGTCCCCACCACAGTTTGAACAGGTAACAAGAAGATAGCAGCACTGTTAAAACAAAATAAGGCTAACAGCCTTCTGAAGAAGCTCATTTGAGGCCAGCCTTGCAACATGAGGTCCTCTCTCAAAAAACAAAATAAGGATTAAAAAAAAGACTATCTTTAAAGTTGAGTTTTTCAATTAAACATTAAGAGAATCCTAGAGAAAATGGCCTATAAAATTTAAGTGATTACAACAAAAACTGTCCCCATGAGATGCTAAGTAACCACCAGCTGAATAAACCACTTTAAACCAACAATGGAACTTCACCAACGTCTACCCTGATAAAGTGGGAGTCGCTAGGTTGAACATGGAGTACGCACTCATGAAGGAATCAAAAGACCCAAGTAGGGGTCATGAATGTTTTAAGGATGGAAAAACGTCTAGGTTGAGACAAAAAAAACACAAACTGTGACATTTCAGGAAAAGAAAAGTAGTTGAGGGTTTGGGAAGACAGCTGAGCCAGTAAGATCCTTGCTGCATAAAAACGCCTGTCTGATGTCTAGAGTCTAAAGAAACAAAAGCGCCACAAAAACAAAAGAGAAGACTTGTCATGCTGTCACCCACTTGTCACCCAAAGCTGGGGAGGTGGGTGTTGACTGGCATATCCCTGGTGCCCACTGACCAACCAGTCTAGCAGGATCACTGAGCCCTGGCCAATGAGAGACTCTATCTAAAAGAGAAAAATACTAGGAGAAGGGTGTAGATGCCTCCAGATGAATGACACCTGGAGGTACCAGAATACACAGCTGCATGCGCACACATACCCATGCTACATGCAAACACACACACACACACACACACACACACACACACACACACACACACAGAGAGAGAGAGAGAGAGAGAGAGAGAGAGAGAGAGAGAGAGAGAGAGAAACCTTCTGTTTCTTTCTTTCTTCCTGTCATTGCTTAAGCAGTATTCAAAAAGACAGAAGTGTATTTTGTTTTTGTTGAAAAATAGGAACACCTCAAATCATAGACATGGCATGAGATCTGGGGGGGGGGAAATGGCTCTACAGAAACATGATTTCCCAAAGGCTTGGAGATTGTCACAGTGGCTACAGAGGTAGGAAAGCATGGGCATTTTATTCTGACCCAGAGGCCCTAACTTGTACATTACTGGTCCAAATAACACATGCATGCTTTCACAGCTGAATGGGTCCCCATGTGCCTCAGCTCCTGCTCTGTGAAGCATGTCAATCAGATGCCCAGGAATTTAACGGGGGCCTCACTTGCTGCTCTCACTTGAAGTATTTAAAGATCAGCCTTATTTTCTCACCAGAAATGGAAGGGATCTATTGTCCAATGTGGGAAAATGAATGTTGTCTGCTCATGCTTACTCCTTCCCTGGACTAGAATGTCAGCATTTCTGTTTGGTCATAAGGATATTACTCTATATAAATGTCTAGTTTAACAACCAAGTCAGTTCTCTAGTCTTGTGTTCCCACCTTTGTATAGTAACTTGATGACATATTCTCTCCATAGTTTTAATAAATAAAAAGCCAAAAAAAAAGAAAATGAAAACACCACCACCACCACCACCACGACAGAATCTTCCCTCCTGTGTTGTAGAATATCAACGTGACGTCCATGACCGAAAGGACAAGTTCCATTTCTGTGTGGTCGTGCTGAGAAGAGACAAATGGCATGGATATGGAGTACAGATGTGGCACTTGCCTTCTTTTACCATAGTCCGTTCCTTCCTTGTGGCTGATAGTCATCAACCTTTGGGAGCTAGACATGGACAGGAGTGCAGCCCTGGGCAGTCTCAACGCTGATGTTTCCACACAGCAAGCCCAGAGGTGTCAAACAAGGCTTCTCCTGATACATGATTGGAAATCTCACAGCTTGTCTCTGGGTGAAACTGAGTCAATGACTGATGTTGCATCAAGGACCCATGGCCCCAGAGGACACAAATGTCTCCCTACTGTGCACACTAAGGTGTTTATAATCAGTAAGAACTTGGCCTGTGATGGTTCTTAGAAAACTTCACGTTCGTAAAGTGGTTCCTCCTTCTAAATTCAAAACTGCCCAAAAATGCAGAGAGTGCTCAGTAGGATAGGCTTAATGTTACTCTGTCATTTTCAACTTTACATATGGTGAGTGAGAGAGCTGATTTTAGGGGACAATGGTTCCTGTACATGCTTGATAGCTGCATACACCTTTTATCACCTCCGGGCATTTTGTATAGTTCCCACCAGATGCAGTCACTTATAAAACCAAGGAAGGGTCACAGCAGTAATATGATAGCATGAACAGTTGTCATTGCCTCTTACGTTATCAAAAAACCTTTTCAAAGACTATTAAAAGACTATATTTTTTGTCAAAAATCTTTATACACTTTATGTATATAAAAAGCAGAACACTTTATACATAATAAATAAATATTTAAAAAAAACAGATGATTGAAGGCACATGTCAGTTATGTATTGAGTCTCAGAACTGTGACGTCACAGAGGTTAGTCACCGTCACTACTGCAGACTCCTCAGACTTCAGTAGTTGGTCTGCCAACTGCTGTAGCTGTCTTTGGTGTTGAGTGCCAAGGAGGAAAAAGAGAGTTTCAAGTTCATTAAAAGGCTCTCCATTCCAGGCTTTGCTGAAAAGGTATTCTTCTAATAACCATTTTTGATCCTTATGCCAGACTGGTGGGCTCAGGAGATGTTCTGTATTGATTACTCCAGATCATGCAAACTAATTCTTGTACTTCAACTCTAGCTTTATCAAAAGCTGCTCATGTTAATAATGCTAAATGCTGTTGCCTAAAAAAGGAGACTTGCTGGGCGGTGGTGGCGCATGCCTTTGATCCCAGTACTCGGGAGGCAGAGCCAGGCGGATCTCTGTGAGTTCGAGGCAAGCCTGGGCTACCGGGTGAGATCCAGGAAAGGCGCAAAGCTGCACAGAGAAACCCTGTCTCCAAAACAAAACAAAACAAAACAAAAAGGAGACTTTATACTGTCAGGGGAGGGGTGTTCTGAAGTACATGGTAAGAAAACGTCTGTGAGTCTCTCAAAATGGCTGTTGGAGTTATGAGGAGATTTTATGTTCATTCAATCTAGTTGTTTAAACTGCAGAAGAGTGGCCACATTTCATCCATCTACATAGTCTCTTGTTTTTAGGGATGTTTTGATGTTTCCAAACTTATTTGCCGTTCTTCATCACCCATTTCTCAAAATTTGAACAACGATTATGGCAGGAATGACTTTCCAAGAATCCTAATACACTTTTTTATGCTACCATGTAATTGAATTGGAACAACTTTTCCACATAACTTCCCCAATTTTTCACATTTTGAGGGAAAACTACTGTTTTATTTTCTACTTGTCCCTTTTGCTTCAGTGGATGTCAGTTGATATTTAGTCATTACTCAGGAAGTGTATTATATTTACGGGAGTCTTTCCTGATGAATGTAGCATAGTAAATTAGCTAAATATGTGTGTATGAAAACTGACACTTTAAATCAGAACATATATACATATATGTATCTACAAACACACTGTATAGGCAGCTAATGTTGTATAGGTAGTTAATGTTGAAGTAACTGAATAGCAGTATGATCATATACTCTGTACGCTAGAAGTTGCTCATTTTCATGCTGCCACCAATAAGGTGCTATTTTACTTATGGAAAGGGACCTAAATACTTTTAGAATCATTTGCTTTTTAAAAAATGGAACATCTGTTTCTCAACTAACAGTTCTGTTTCTTTTGAAACACTGTGACCCATGTTATTGTGTTAGGATTCTAGTGTCCCCTGTTTTGTAGTATTCTTAGTATTTTATGTCATTCTAATAATTTTTTCTAATTTCTCTTTTATTCCAAATAGGTTTTCTTCACATAATATATTCTGTTCATGTTTTTCTGTTCCTCTACTACTCTCAACTCCTTCCCACCTGTCCTCCCTTCCAAATACACTCCCTCTCTGTTGGTCATTAGAAAACAGTCTTTCCATAGGATAATAATAAAATAAAATATTTTTATGTATTTAAGTCGACAGAGTCTGCAGTGAAAGACTATCCTAAATCAGAGTCTCACCGGAAATAAACTAAAACTTGGTGCTAGGATCCTTTTTTAAAATAAAAAACAAAGATTTTTTTTCATCTCTTAATTATATGCATACATCTGTGCATGTGTATGAGAATGTGCATCGAGTACAGTTGTCCTTAGAAGCCAGAAGAGGCATAGAGTTCCTGGAATTAGAGTTCCCAGCAGTTGTGAGCCAATTGATGTGGGTGCTGGGAACCAAATTTGGGTCATCTGGAAAAGAAGTCTGTGCTCTTAGACACTGAGCCATCTTTCCAGCCTCTTTTAACCTTTCTTGGATAAAGTTTCCACTGTATGAAATGTTTCTGCACTAGTTCTACAATGCAGAAAATCATCCTCAGGAAAACCAAGAAATTCATTGTGTCTCTTTTTTGGTGCTTACCCACTCACAAAGAAGAAACACTGGGCTCCAAATGGGCAGGTATTTACTGGATAGAAACCAAAATTTTAAAACATTTCTGAGTTCATCAAGAAGAATGATTCCTCCGTCATGTTTCCAGTAGAACCATTGCCAGAGAAAATTATTTTTCCACAGGATTCTTCTCTGTTATCAGGGCCTGGTACCCCAGAAGAGTGGCTCCCTCTCACTTTAGTCAGGAAGTCCACGTAGCTAATGGCAGTGTTCTCACTGATCTGCACTGGATGTGCAATCCCAACTGCCAGGGACTCTGTCTAATATCTACATTGACAAAAGTCATGTTTACCTTCGGAAAGTTGACATTCTGTATATGTGTTTATTTGTTCAGTCCAGTCCCATGAAGGCTTCACAGCTGTTGTAGTTCTCACTAGCTTGGTTCGGTTGTCTCTGTAGGTTTCCCCATCATGATCTTGATGCCCCCAACTCATAGACTTTCTCTTCCCTCTCTCCGGCTGGACTCCTGGAGCTCTGCCTGGTGCTTGGCTGTGGATGGATCTTGCATCTGCTTCCGTCAGTATAGCTCCTTTTTTTTTTTTACCATCAAGAAATTTTCAGTTTTAGGGAGATAATAAAAATGGTCATTTCTCGTATCAATTCTCTTATGTTAATTGTGCATTCTTATTCATAAATGATGTTTCTCTTTCAGGTGCAGCAAATTCTGAAGGACATACAGTTTACTAACCCCTTTGGATATCCTCTGAATATAAATCATAAATAAAATATAGATGCAGAATATCAGATTTTCCATATTTTTAATTTTACACAAAATCACTTGCTGAAAGTGAAAATAGCACCATTTCTCCTTATTTTCAGCAGTTTGCACAGCTGCATTTATCTTAAGACATGCTAGAGAGACCCATAGGTAACATCCAGGGCAGTTGTACCCAAGAAGAATGACTTACATAGACATATACAATCAAAATCTTGTGGTGCCGTGTGTGTTCTCTTGAGGCCTTGTAAAGTGAAATCTGTTGCTTTTGAAATTTTTAAATATATACAATTGTTCCTAATATTTTTCTATTTAGCAAGCAAAGTGTTATCATTACTTTTAGAAATATTTATGGCTAACATGCTAAATAGAATAGTATTGAAAACAGTGTTTAACAATCTTCTTGCAAATACATATGTTATTCTCTTCAGATTCTGAACTGTGTGCAGTGTGTCATGCAGTCCTGGTTTCAGGAAATCTCCTCAGGAGGGAAGGAAAGGCTGAACGCTGCTTTCATTGCCCCCATAGTACAGAGAATGAGACTTCTCATGGAACATGTGAGTGGAAGTCTCAGAAGACAGTCCTCCCACTGATTGTCCTGCTTCCCATGGTGTGATGTTCAAGGGGCTGGTAGAGAAATTAAGCTATTAAATATTTTATGTCTCAATTTATTCATTAAATCTGGGTGATTAATAATTTTATCTCTGGAAAGGAAGTATCATCATCCCTAAACTCTATTTTATTTACCCATAGAAACACTAATCTGGAACCCAAAATATGTACTTGGAGGACCTAGTGCAGACCCGTGGAGGACCTAGTGCATGCCCGTGGAGGACCTAGTGCAGACCCGTGGAGGACCTAGTGCAGACCCGCGCAGGCCCTGTCTGTGCTGCTTCAGTCTCTGAGTCCATAAAAGCTTTACTCGTGTTTATTTAGAGGTCCTTGTTTTCTTTGTGTCCACCATTTCCTCAGGCTCGTAAACTATTTTCCAACTCCTCTTCCATGGTATTCCCTGAGGTCTGAGGGCAAGGATTTCATGGAGACATCCCATTTTTAGGGCTAAGAGTTCCAAGGGCTCTCACTCTGTGCAATGTCTGTCTTTTGGTCTTTGTATTTGTTGCCATCTGCTGCAGGAGAAAACTTCTCTGATCATGATTGTCCAAGGAATTGATTTAAGATTAAATCTAAATTTCATGAGGAGTCATTTTTTCAATACGTTTCTTATTTTTCTTTTAGACCAGTATTACTCGTTTTCCAATAGGTTCCTAGGGTATTGGTTGGTGGAGGGGAAGTGTATGATCAAAATAGAGATAAGAAAACAGAAGGGTGGTGCTGTTGCGCCCTCTTGTGGCCAAAGATAGTCATGGGCTTGTCCTGAATAAATGAAGATGTGAATACCAGGTGTTGGAGTGCCACCTTGTGGAAGGGAGAATCTAGTGCTCCTGAGTAGTGTCTTCTCTCATAGTTCTTGGTCCGCAAGCACGTTTCCTCTCTCAAACAGAAACCCAACCTTAGTCATAACGGAAAGGTACACTTGTTCTTTGGTGAGATTCATGATCACCCCTCTACCTGGCAAAAGTCCAAAGGTCTTTTAGACCAATGAAAATGCTAGGGAACCCAGGTTACTGAATGTCATTGAATAATTTAGGCCAGTGTTTTCTCTCTAGTCCAATGGGACACTCTTCTCCAAATACCCAGCTATAAATTCATACTCTAGAAGCCGTGTCAGGTGTGGTAGAAATCTAGTCATTATCCTGAATCCCACAAACAAACGGTATATATTATAATGCGCTAATAGGAAATCGATTGTTTGTGGTTGTAGGACATCAAGAAGAAACTGCCTGCCGTGGTGGTTCCCACTAGTAGCCGGCGAACTCCAGGAGGATGGCAGAGGTAGGAAGATATCAAGGAGTAGAATATCTTGGTCCACATAAATAGCTCTATGCTAAATACACACGAAAGAAAACCTGCTCCAAAATACGATTTTCCAGCCGGGCCGTAGTGGCTCATGCCTTTAATCCCAGCACTCGGGAGGCAGAGGCAGGTGGATCTCCTGTTCTTTGAGTATCCATGCAGAACAAGTTCTCTTTTGGTTACGGTGAGCAACTTTGCCTACTATTTCCCATCAATCAATTCTTTTCATGCAAATGAAGCCACTTCTGTGGTATCTGGTTGTAGATAATTCTGATTGGCTGACTGATTCTGATCTTTTGTGGCTCTAGTTGAGTAAAGATGCATCCGGGGCTTTCAGCATGAGGAATGCTTTTTGTAACTTGGTAGACTTGGATATATACCCCATCTATGCTTTCTCTTCCTCCTTCCCACCCCCTCCCTTTCACTTTATTATTTTAAGTTTAGGAGTGTTATTCCTTCTTGTATTGGTAGGTGGCCCAAGGGCTTGCCAGGTGTGGGCGGTGTCCAGAAGACAGCATTGTCTATCCTGGAACTGGAGTACAGGTGGCTGCTAGCATTTGTGTGGGTCTTGGGAACTGTTGCGGTAATGCCCGCACGACCCGTTCACCATGTCCGAGCGAGGGGCTGTGGATTAAAAAATAAGATACAAGAGACAGCGAGTCATTTGCCACAGCAGAATTCCGAATGCCGTTTATTGAAAGAGGGAGGAAACCTTAAATACAGGCTTACAGCACAATGGGAGAACCCCAGAGGGCAGAAGTTCGCTACAGAACGTTCTACATTCTTGCATCTAAGCTGTTAACGAACGCCCAATATGCAGGATACACAAACAAGGAACTTCCCTTATGCCTTCAGGAGGGTGGATACCGGCAGGGAATTAGCATAGGGAGAACATCTGGTCAAGGTCGGCAAGCAGGCAACGGCTTTACTCAATATGGGAGGAGGCCAGGGCCCAACAGGGAACCAAGCCCAGATCCTCTGGAAGAATATCCAGTGCCTTCAACTGCGGAGATATCTTTCCAGCCTCCCCCCATGCTGCTCTCTAACACCATTCTTTCTGTAACCTCTTTGACTCCACTTACCCTAACAAAATTACTTCCAGGGTTACACCATCTGTTTAAATAGATAGGTAGATAAATAGATAAATAAATAACTAAAAACAAGCAAGCAAACAAACAAAGGAACAGTCCTGTAACCCTGGGCTCCACCTGTAACCTATACCCTTTTGTTTTGTTTGTTTGTTTGTTTTTTATTGTGGTCTACTTACTTCAGCTGACAGGAGGGATGCAAGTGGAAATAGTATTGCTTTGTCGCTGGTTAGTATACACCTAGGAACCATCCTCAGGTGTTTTTTTTTTCCAATTGACCAATGACATTTGACCAAAAGGACAGAAGGTAGCTAGCATGTCCCGCCCTCCGTGAACCACTGTATTTCACTATGAAAAACGCATAAAGACTGATCTGCCACAAGAGGGCGCCAAAACACTGTCTTTAAATTCCACTCTGACTTATGACCTTTCTTTTGTCTATTTTAGTTTGTTCAGATTCACTTTCTTTGTATAGCTTTAGTTGTCCCTGAACTTGTACTCTGTAGATAAGGCTGACCTTGAACTCAGAATTCCTGCCTACCCCTCCCTGATTGCAGAGATCAAAGTCATGTACCACCACACCTAACCCTGAATTGGGACTGTCTTTACATATGAATTAGGGCTGTTGGGAATGCATTTGTATTCTGGGACTCCTTGATCATTTAATTAGCTATATGAGTTCGGGTGCGGGAGGAGGGGTCCTCTTAGGCCTGTATGTGAAGGCCAGAGGACAAACGCAGGTGTCTTTTTTCTTCTAATATATGGGGTGTAGGGACACAAATAAGTTTCTAGGCTCAGTAGCAAGCACTTTTATCCCAAGAACCATCTGTGCTCCCTGTGTGATTTTTTAAATTTGTTTGCTTGTTTGTTTAAGGCACTGATTATGCCCAGGCGGTGTTACCCCATGCTTTTAATCCTAGAGCTCAGAAGGCACAGGCAAGACAGATCTCTGATTTCGAGGCCAGCCTTATCTACAGAGTGAGTTGCAGGACAGCTTACACAGAGAAACTCTCAAAAAAAAAAAAAAAAACCACTGTTTAGGTGTGTGTTCATGTCTGTCCTAGAACTTACTGTGTGTAACAACCTGGAGTTGAACTCATAACATAGCTGCCTGTTTAATACCACATGGTGGCTCACAACCATCTGTAGTTAGATCTGGTGCCCTCTTCTGGCCTGCCTGCATACATGCAGGTAGAAAGAACACTTGTAAACATAATAATTCTTAAAAAAAAAAAAAAAAAAGTCGGCATCACCATGCGAACCCCAGAAGTCGTCTTCTTCTTCTTCTTCTTCTTCTTCTTCTTCTTCTTCTTCTTCTTCTCCTCCTCCTCCTCCTCCTCCCCCCTCCTCCTCCTCCTCCTCCCCCCTCCTCCTCCTCCTCCTCCTCCTTGATGAAGAATCTTTTTATGTAGCACCAGCACTCCTGGAATTCACTAAGTACACCAGGCTGGCCTACAAATCCAAGCTCAGCCTGCTTCAGCCTCCTCAGTGCTTGGATTAGGCATGGACACCACACCCAGCCCAGGAGATATTTTTAAAGGACTATCAGTAAACTCAGGAAAACCCCTCCCACCTCTATTGATGGGATGGGACTAAGCAATCACAGGGAGACCTGCTTTGCCTGCTTTACAGGTCACTGTTATCAAGAGATGTCATCAAAGTATGTCACCAGTCAGCAACGTTTGGCAGACGTGCTCAGCAGCATCTGGTTGGTTCTACACAGAGCTTCCTGATCAACTGAAGGCTCACAGAAGGAGTGTGCAGGTCTGTTGGGGACCATCCTGCAGTCATGCAATACCCTCACCAAAGGCATCTTCCAGGACAATATAGAAGGTAAGATACATGGATATGCTGCTGTTACAACTCAGATTTTCAGAAGCAGGTGCGGTGGCTCACATGGCAAAGCAGCTGCCCAATCTACCTGATGCCTTAATTTCATCATTTGTGTGGGGGGGGGTATTTTGCCTGCCTGCCTGCCTGCCTGCCTGTCTGCAAACACTTGGAATGCCTAGTTCCTGGTTCCTTTGGCAGCCAGAAGAAGGGGAAAAGGATCTGCTGAAATTAGTCATGGATGGCTATCAGCTGTCTCAGTCTGTGCTGTTGATGTTATATTCAGGAACTGGTCTCCTGTGCCAGCGCGTTCAAGGCTACTTCCCCCTTTCTCTTCTATCAGGTTCAGTGTAATTCCTTTTTTTGTTTTTTATGTTGAGGTCTTTGATGCACTTGACTTGAGTTTTGTGCATATATGGATCTATTTGCAGTGTTCTACATGTTGACATAGAGTTATGCCAGCGCCATTTTTTGAAAATGCTTTCCTTTATCCATTGTATAATTTTGGCTTTCTCAAAAATCAGGTGGTCATAGATGTGTGGATTTATGTCAGGGTGTTCGATTTGATTCCATTGATCCATGTGTCTGTTTTTATGCTAATGTTAAGCGGTTTTTATTACTATAGTAGAGCTTGAAGTCAGGGATGGTGATGCCTCTAGAAGTTCCTTTATTATACAGGATTGTTTTAGCTATCCTGGGTTTCTTGTTTTTCCATATGAAGTTAGTATTGTTCCTTTGAGGCCTATGAAGAATCGTGTTGGGGTTTCGATGGTGATTGTATAGAATGTGTACATTGCTTTTGGTACGATTGCTACTTTAGTATGTTAAACCTACCTGTCCATGAACATGGCAGATCTTTCCATTTTATCATATGTTTTTTTAACTTCTTTCTTTGAAGACTTAAAATTCTTGTAATACAGGTCTTTCCCTTGTTTGGTTAGAGTCACTCCAAGATATTTTATAGTATTTGTGGCTATTTTGCAAAGGGTGTTATTTCTCTGATTTCTTCCTTAGTCCATTTATATTTGTATATAGGAGGGCTACTGATTTGTACCATAAAAGGACGCAAGGCATGGAGATGCACACCTTTAATCTCAATACACTGGAGGCAGGTCTGGTGTGGGTCATGATTCAAGGGCTATGTACAGCGATGCTCCCTACCCCACCATTATCCCGTTCTTGTTTTTAAAAAACTATAATTGGTTGTGAGACACTGTGATTGCTGCAAATTGAACTCAAGACAGACCTCTGGGAAAGCAACAAGTGAAAAGTTCAAGGTCACCATCTAACCTCTTGATCTTGTGCCAGAAACTTTAGAGAACAAAGATTCAAGGGTGAGGCCACAGCTCCACTTGTCTCCTTAGATATGCATATCTGTTAACTGACAGAGAGAAAACTGTTGCTCCTGGAGTTTTATTTTATTTTTGATTTCTTCATTGATTTTTTTTTTTGGGTTTTTCGAGACAGGGTTTCTCCGTAGCTTTGGAGCCTGTCCTGGACTAGCTCTGTAGTTTGATCCCAAGTGAATTATATTTGTGTTTATGTCTATTTACTTAACTTTATATATATAGCCTCCCTGGTTCTGTGGGTTGCAGTATGATTTTTCTTTGCTTTATACCTAGAATGAGTACACACCATGTTTGTCCTTCTGGGTTTGGGTTACCTCACTCAGGATGGTGTTTTCTAGTTCCATCCATTTGCCTGCAACTTTCATGCTGTCGTTGTTTTTCTCTGCGGAGCAGTACTACTCCATTGTGTCTATGTACCACCTTTTCATAATCCGATCTTCTTCGGTTGAAGGGCACCTAGGTTGTTTCCAGGTTCTGGCTATGGCAGATAGTGCTGCAGGGCAAAACACACGGTCAGTAAGACCAAAAGACAGCCTGTGTATCTTTGAGCGTTCCTTGGGTATTTGCCCAAGAGTGGTGTGGCTGGGTCTTGAGGTAGATCTATTCCCAATTTTCTGAGATACCGCCGTACTGATTTCCACGGCGATTGTACAAGTTTGCATCCCCACCGGCGGCGGCGGTGGAGGAGGAGTGTTCCCTTTGCTCCGCATCCTCTCCAACATTGACATTGGAGTAAGGTGGTATCTCAGAGTTGTCTGGATTTGCATTTCTCTGATGATGACGGATGTTGAGCGTGTCTTTAAATGTCTTTCAGTCATTTGTGATTCTTCTTTGGAGAATTCTCTGTTTAGCTCTTCAGCCCATTTTTTTTTTTTTTTTAATTGGATCGATTGTTCAGCATTTTCATGTCTAGTTTCTTGAGTTCTTGATATACTTTGGAGATCAGTCCTCTGTCAGATGTGGGGTTGGTGAAGGAAGGCCTTTTCCCATTCTGTAGTCTGTCTTTTGGTCTTACTGACTGTGCCTTTTGCCCTGCAAAAGCTTCTCGGTTTCAAGAGGCCCCATGTATTAATTGTTTTGCTCAGTGTGTCTGTGCTGCTGCTGTTATATTTAGGAGGTGACCTCCTGTGCCGATGCGTTCAAGAGTACTTCCTATTTTCTCTTCTATTAAGTTTAGTGTCACTGGATTTATGTTGAGGTCTTTGAGCCACTTGGACTTCAGTTTTTTGCCTGGTGACAGATATGGATCTATTTGTAATCTTTTACATTATGAAATCTTTATTTTTTTTAAATAAAAGAATCAAACAAATCAGAGGGCAGTGACCTGTCTTTTCCATGTAAAGATGTGCATTTTGTCACAGTTCAAAGAGAGTTCAGTGATCATGAAAGACAGAGACAGGACCCTGAGGGCAGGTACATCCGACGAACAGAGAATCATAGTTTACCATAGTTTGCAGGAGCTTTTCATTAGGTAATTGGCCATGCTTGCAAGGTAAGAGCATTTACGGAAAAGTTTAGAACTGTGATCCTCCCCCCACCAGGCATGCATACACACACACACACACACACACACACACACACACACACACACACACACACACATACATATGCCCCGGCCAGCGGGGTATCAACGGGGGCGACCCACCTGTGGGAGAGAATGAGAGGGACAGGGGAGACACGAAAGGACGACAGCAAGACAGTGTGTTCTGATCAAGCTGCAAATTTTATTCTCCTCAGCAGGGCTTATATAGCATGGGAGGGGGAGGGGAGGAGGGAAGGGGTGCACGACGTGCCATACGTGCAGGTGAAGGGGACGTGCAGGTGAGGGGCTACGTGCAAGTCGTGCAAGTCGTGAGGCTGCTAGGTGGTAAGGTCACTGGTCAGGGCCCATTGTTCTGTTGCTATGCTACCTGACCTGCCTGACCTGTTCTTTATCTTCGGGGGCATCTGGTTTAGGGTAGGGGCTTGTTCTCTGGCTTAGCTAGTACTTTTCCATGGTCCATGTTTGGTCTCTGACACACACACACACACACACACACACACACACACACACACACACACACACTTTGTGTGCACACGTAGGCACACACCCAGAGACAAATGAATACATTTTTGAGATTAAAGTAAATGTACAATAAAATAATGGAATAAATAAGAAATTAAAAACAGGCACAGAGAAAAACATTCCCGGAGTTACAGAAATAAAAGGAAGCCTGGTGCGGTGAGGCATGCCTTTCGTCCCAGCACCTGGATCTCTGAATTAAAAAAAAAAAAAAAATGTAAAATATAAAAGAGGCCTGAGTCTGGTGGTGGTGGTGGTGGTGGTGGTGGTGGTGGTGGTGGTGGTGGTGGTGGTGGTGGTGGGTGCAGCCCTTCCTTAATCTTGGCACTCAGAAGGCAGAGGCAGGCCGATCTCTGTCCTTTCCAGGTCAGCCTGCTCTACAGAGTGAGTTCCAGGATAGGCTCCAAAGCTACACAGAGAAACCCTGTGTTGAAAAACCAAAGGGTGGTGTGTGGGGGGGTGGGGGTGGGGGAGGGTGGGAGCTAAAAAAGAAAGAGGCCTGAATGGCATGGAGTTGCCTGGAGCCCGGGGCTTCCCCTTCCCCTCATAAATCAGTTTCCCCAGCACTGCTGGCTGTTGTTTGTTTGATCCCAAGTGATCAACTTATTTATATATTATATTTGTGTTAAGGTCTATTTATTTAATTTTAACTTTTTGGTTGTTGTTTTTTGAGAGACAGGGTCTATCTGTGTCATCTTGATTCTCCTGGAAGTCTCTGTGTGTGTGTGTGTGTGTGTGTGTGTGTGTGTGTGTGTGTGTGTGTGTGTGTCTGTCTGTCTGTCTGTCTGTCTGTCTGTCTGGATAAAGGAGTATAAGTTCCTAAGTTGAGTTCCGTCATCATGAAAGAAAAAGACAGGACACCGAGGGCACACGAAATGAGCAGAGAATCATATTTAGCCACAGTTTGCAAGAGTCTCTTAGTAGCTGGAAAACTGCTGGAATAATCAAGAAAAAGTCCAATCCTCAGGGGTGGGTGGGAGTAAGGCTGATCTCCATCTTTTCAGCTCCTTAGGGTGTCTGGATCTTCTGTTTCTTTGTTTGGTTTTGTGTGTGTGTGTGTGTGTGTGTGTGTGTGTGTGTGTGTGTGTGTGTGTGTGTGTGTGTGTTGTTGTTGTTGTTGTTGTTGTTGTTGTTGTTGTTGTCAAAGAGCAAAGGAGACTTCTCTGGCACTCAGGGGTGGGGATGTCTTTACATAGATGGGCACTGAGTCTCTTGTGTGTGTAATGTTTATACTGTATCAAGCTGATACAGGTGGTGATGAGCCACCGTGTTGTTGCTGGGAATTGAACTCGAGAAAGAACCTCTGGGAAAGCAGCCAGGTGCTCTTCACTGCTGAGCCACCTCTCCAGCCACTGGGCATGTTTAAAAAACTGTTATTACAAAAAAATTAAAGAACAAAAACCTGTTATTACTACCTTGGTGTTAGTGCCTCCGCAGTGGCTTGTCACAGAGAGATCTGAACCCCCTGAGTCTGCCCTTAGCTCTCTTCTCTCTTCTCTCTCTCTCTCTCTCTCTCTCTCTCTCTCTCTCTCCCCCCCCCCCCCTCCCCCCCCAGCTTCATGCTGAACTTTTGTTTTGCTGTTTGTTTGTTTTTGACTGTATTATTTCATTTGTGTGTGGGTGTTTCGCCTGCCTGCTGGGCTGCCTGCATGCTCACTGTTTCGGCCTGTAAGTTTTCACACTTAGAGTTCGATTTTGTACAGCGAGATAGATACAGGTCTGATTTCATTGTCATGATTTATTTAAGCAGTGCACCAGTTGAGACAGAGACTGAGACTTTCTTCCTAAGCCCCGAGGGTCTAACTTGCTCCAAGCAATCCAAGCGGCAAACCGCGGTGGGAGGGGGGGGAGGGGACATCAGGCAACCCGGAAGCATTTTGTCCCCATCTGTCAAGTGAAAAAGAGATTTTGTGTGTGTGTGTGTGTGTGTGTGTGTGTGTGTGTGTGTGTGTGTGTGTGTGTGTGTGTGTGTGTGTGTATGCATGTAGGTGCCTTTTCAGTGACCTCTGAGGTCACTGTTGTAATGACAGGGTCCCTGTACTTTCACTGCTCTGGCCCTTTTGTTCAAGGCTCTCCTCCTCCTCCTCCACCTCTGAGGTCACTGTTGTAATGACAGGGTCCCTGTACTTTCACTGCTCTGGCCCTTTTGTTCAAGGCTCTCCTCCTCCTCCTTCTCCACCTTTTCAGTTTTCAAGATTTTTCAAGACAGGTTTTCTCTGTGTGGTCCTGGCTGTCCTGGCACTCAATCTGTAGACCAGGCTGACCACCAACTCAAGAGATCCTCTTGCCTCCAGAGTGCTGGGATTAAAGGCCTGTGCCACCATCAACCAGCCACACTGCATTTTTAAATCTCTAATGTGATTTCCTGTTAGGTTGAGATAAGGTTTCTCTATCTAGTGCTGTAGGCTGTCTGTCTTTTATATCAAATAGTTGCAGGGTTTGTTTGTTTTGTTTGTTTTTAAATCCCTAAACAAATAACAGATAAATAAACAAAGAAATTCAAAATGAAAAAGAACTAGAGGAATCAGAAAAACTGCTGCTGCAACTACCTTGTCTCAAACAAAGAAGACATCATATTAAAACATTATTGAGTTAACCGAGATTTAAAAAGAAGTTCTATCCCAGCACTCGGGAGGCAGAGCCCGGCGAATCCCTGTGAGTTTTGGACCAGCCTGGTCTACAAAACGAGTTCCAAGATAGGATCCAAAGCTACACAGAGAAACCCTGTCTCGAAAAACCAAAAAAAAAAAAAAAAAAAAAACAACCAATACATTTAATACATTTAATGTGACTAATGAATATCATAAATATAGTTATTGAATGAAAAAAATCTTAATCACACAATGTTTTAAGTATGTTTACTATTTTGTGTTGGGCCACATCATAGCTATTCCGGGCCCCCAGTTGGACTCTCCTGAATCTGGAAATTTCCCTAGAAAATTTAATGTTGAAGATGAGAATAGAAAAAAAAAAAAAAAAAAAAAGAAAAGAAAGAAAAGAACGAGAAAAACAGCTTCAGATTAGTATTTCTACACGAATACTAATTTATAAAGTATAATAAGAGGAGAAATCCTTAACCATTTAAATAAGTGTAATCATCTTATGTTAATAATGATGAAGGAAAGGTGTATAGAATGCAAACAAATGGAGTTTGGCAAAATAAAATGTACTGTGTGTCAAAAAAAAAAAGGGGGGGAAGGCGCAAAGCTACACAGAGAAACCCTGTCTCGAAAAACCAAAAAAAAAAAAAAAAAAAAAAAGGGGGGGGGGGGACATAAAAGAGGCCTGAGCCAGGTGGTGGTGGTGGTGGTGGTAGGGCAGTCTTTTATCTCAGCACTCAGGAGGCACAGGGAGGCAGGCGGATCTCTGTCCTTTCCAGGCCAGCCTGGTCTAAAGCGAATTCCAGGATAGGCTCCAAAGCTACACAGAGAAACCCTGTCTCGAAAAACAAAAACAAACAAACAAAAAAGTTCTTTTTCATTTTGTTATTTGTCTGTCTGTCTGTCTGTCTGTCTGTTTATTTATTTACTATCTTTTTATATGTACTTGGGACAGGATCTCTTGGCATAGCCTTGGAATTCAGAAAAATAAAATGTTAACACATACATAACTTTCTCCTTTTCTTCTTCATGTCCTCCACCACCCCCACCACCCCACCCCACATGGTGTGTGTGTGTGTGGGGGGGGGGTATGTGTGTGTCCATGGCCCAAGTCTACCTGTGTCATCCCGGCTGACAGGGTTTCTCTGTGTAACAGGTCTGGCTGCCCTAGAACTCACTGAGACCCGAGTGCCTCTGCCTCCCTAGTGCTGGGGATTAAAGGCCTGTGCCAATAACACCTGGCAATTTCACCTTCTGTTGTTGTTTTGCCTTTTTTGTTGTATTACAGAGTCATCCTGTCTGTCCTGGAACTAGTTCTGCAGACCAGGCTGGCCTGCAGCTCACAGAGATAAGATTGCCCCTGCCTCCCGAGTGCTGGGATTAAAGCATACATCACCACAGCCTGGCTAATTTTACTTTTAGTGTGTGTGTGTGTGTGTGTGTGTGTGTGTGTGTGTGTGTGTGTGTATGTATACAGGATTATAATTTTTTTGTTTCATTTCTTTTGTTTTTGTTTTTTGTGTATTGTTGTTGTTGTTGTTGTTCTTTTTCCCTGTCTGTAAATACACATTATTATTATTATTATTATTATTATTATTATTTTATTTTTATTTTTTTTTTGGCCTGGCAGTAGGTAGTGGTGCAGCCTTTAATCCCAGCACTCAGGAGGCACAGGCGGGCAGCAGATCTGGGTGAGTTTGAGGCCAGCCTGGTCTACAGAGTGAGTTCCAGGAACTCGGTCTCAAAAACCCATCTTGAAAAACCAAAAGAAAGAAAGAAAGAAAGAAAGAAAGAAAGAGGCCTGAATGCCTTAGAGTTGCCTGGAGCCCAGGGCCTACCCCTTCCCTCATAAATCAGATGCCCAGCACTGCTGTCTGTTGTTTGTTTGATCCCAAGTGAATTATATTTGTGTTTATGTCTATTTACTTAACTTTATTTATTTAACGAGGCACATGAAATGAGCAGAGAATCATATTTAGCCACCGTTTGCAAGAATCTTTTAGTAGCTCAAATACTGCTGGAATAATCAAGAAAAAGTCCAGTCCTCAGGGATGGGTGGGAGTGAGGCTGATCTCCACCTTTTCAGCTCCTTAGGGTCTCTGGACCTTCTGTTTCTTTGTTTTGTGTGTATTGTTGTTGTTGTTTTTCCCGGTCTGTAAATACACATTTCTTGCCTGCTGGTGAGGTGGTGGTGAGTGACCTTCTGTTTTCCATTTATTTATTTATTTATTTATTTATTTATTTATTTATGTTCTCCTTTTAAGTTCTGGCTGGCCCTCTAGAGGTCACGAAAACACAGAGAACAAAAAGGACCTTGCAAAGTTTGTCACATGGTGGCTTCCATCTTGGTGAGGTCACCGGCTAAGATGGCTGCCATCCTCGTGAATGCGTCCATGTTGGTGAGGTCGACGTGCCATTCTAAGGGCAGTTCCTGAAAAGTTTAGAACTGTGACCAATCCCTCCCCCCCCCCCCCACGGGCATACAGGCTCACGTGCACATGCATGAGCATATCCGTAGATGCATAAATACATTTTTTTTTTGGTTTTTTGGAGACAGGGTTTCTCTGTGTAGCTTTGCGCCTTTCCTGGAACTCACTTGGTAGTCCAGGCTGGCCTCGAACTCACAGAGATCCACCTGGCTCTGCCTCCCGAGTGCTGGGATTAAAGGCGTGCGCCACCACCGCCCGGCGAATAAATACATTTTGAAATTAAAGTAAATGTACAATAAAGTTAACAGGAGAAGAAATTAAAAACAGACAGAGAGGAAAAAAATGTTGTTCCTGGAGTTTTATTTTATTTTATTTTTTGATTTCGTGATTGATTTTTTGAGACAGGGTTTTTCTGTATAACAGTCCTGGCTGTTGGGCATTGAGCTCAGTGGTAGAGCGCTTGGCTAGCAAGCCCAAGGCCCTGGGTTCGTTCCTCAGCTTGGGGGTGGGGTGGGGATGACGGGGGGGGGGGGGGGGGACACGACACACGACACGGGGGACGGGGAAAAGTCCAGGACAGTATGTTCTGCATATTGAGTAATACAGTCTGAAATGAAATTAAAAAATAATGTAAAATATAAAAGAGCCCGGGGCCGGGTGGTGGTGGTGGTGCAGCCTTTAATCACTGCTTCAGGAGTCAGAGGCAGGTAAATCTCTGTCTGTTCCAGGCCAGCCCGGTCTACAGAGTGAGTTCCGGGACAGGTTCTAAGGCTACACAGAGAAACCCTGCCTCGAAAACCAAACATACAGCCTGCTGGTGGGGTGGAGGTGTATGCCCTTAATCCCAGCTGTCAGGAGGCAGAGGGGCTTTGTGACCTTTTTTTTTTTCTCCTTTTAAGTTCTGGCTGGCCCTCTAGAGGTCACGAAAACACAGAGAACAGAAAGGACCTTGCAAAGTTTGTCACATGGTGGCTTCCATCTTGGTGAGGTCACCGGCTGAGATGGCTGCCATTCTCCTGAAACCCTCTATGTTGGTGAGGCCAACAACCGTACTGTAGGCTGAGGGCAGTTTCTGATTTCCCAGGCTATGTGTGTAGAAAGGCCCCTGTCCCAACTAATTCATTGAATAGAAAACTTGGAGGAATCAAACAAACAAAGGAAGGCAGTGCTTATGCGTTTGAAAATGACCCCCACATTGGACATGAGGATAGAAGCCAGTCTGGAAGCCTCATAACATCCCCAGCCCTGCTTGCTTGCTTGCTTGCTTGCTTGCTAGCTAGCTATGCTTGCTTGCTTTTGTTAGTTTTTTTTTTTTGTTTGTTTGTTTGTTTGGTTAGTTTTTCAAGACAGGGTCTGTTTGTGACATCCTGGCTGTCCTGGAGCTAGCTCTGTAGACCAGGCTGGCCTTCAAATCACAGAGATCATGCTTTCCTTCAAATCAGAGATCAGCCTGCCTCTGCCACCCAAGTGCTAGGATTAAAATCCAACAGCATCACTGCCCAGTTAATTTTTGCTTTCCTTCCTTCCTTCCTTCCTTCCTTCCTCCCTTCCTCCCTCCCTTCCTTTCCACTCCATAGAATCCAAAGCCTCTGACCTCCCTATACAATTTAAATTAAAATAATTAACTAACCTGGCATTAATAAAGACAAAAATGAATAAAAGCACAAAGGGAATCTGGCCTGGGTGGGGATGAGATGAAGCTACAGATGTTGGTTTGGGAACCTGAGCTAGTCTAGGGTTCTGATCTCAGCAGTGTGTGTGTGTGTACACTGGGATTCATCACAGTATACAGAACAGAGCAAGTTCTGGTGGTGTTGGCAGTTGGGGTAGTATGATAAGAAGCCCAGATGCTGATGGCAATGATGCTTGCTTGCTTTTGTTAGTTTTTTGTTTGTTTGTTTGTTTGGTTAGTTTTTCAAGACAGTCTTTTTCTTTCTTTCTTTCTTTCTTTCTTTCTTTCTTTCTTTCTTTCTTTCTTTCTTTCTTTCTTTCTTTCTTTCTCTCTTTCTCTCTTTCTGTAATATGTACAGATCTGCCTGCCACTGCCTACCAAGTGAGTGCTGGGATTAATGGCCTGTGCCAACACCACCTGGCTCCTTTTCTTTTTAAACAAAAGACAACACCGACTCAGGCCTGGAGAGATGGAATTTCTGGAATTTCCAGAAAACACATGTTAGGATCTGGCGCCCTCTTCTGATGACAGGTTGTACATTCAGATAGAGCTCTCATAGACATAAAAGAAATAACATACATGTTTTTCTTATTTATTTTTATTATTTTTTTTTTTGAGACAGTGTTTCTCTGTGTAGTCTTCGCTGTCCTGCAACTCACTCTGTAGATTCACCTGCCTCTGCCTCCCAAGTGCTCGGATTCAAGGTGTGCAACACCACCACCAGGCCGTCAATCCTTTTTTTTAAAGACTCAAAGGAATCAGAGGTCAGTGACCTGCCATTTCCACTTAAAGATAAGTTTCCTCCTCCAGGTCTAAGAGAGTTCAGTGATCATGAAAGACAGAGACAGGACCCTGAGGGCACATCTAATGAGTAGTAGAGAGGATCTTATTTAACCACAGTTTGCAGGAGCTTTTCATTAGCCCGAAGCTGCTGGAAAAAACATGAAAAATTCCAACCCACAGGGGTGGTGGGATCGCGGCCTGATTGCCCTCTTTCCAGCTAACTGCTGAGTGCTGGAATTACAGGAAGGGGGTAGGTAGCACACCCAGTTCATACAGTACTGAGGATGGAGCCCAGGGCTTCCCCTTCCACTCATAATTCAGATCCCCATGACTCGGCTGCGTTGTGTGCTTACCCTGCAAGGAAATGCCACGAAACACGACAGAATCCGCTAACAAGAGTTTTATTAAAGGTAAAGGGACAGAGAGTGAACAGGCCTGCAGGAAACACGTGTGTTGAGAAGAAGGAGGAAGAAGAAGAAGAAGAAGGAACCGGGAACATGGCGCCGGATTTTAAAGGCTGGGCGTGGACAGATCAGCGTCACTACTACACGCAAGCGCGTAGATCACATGGCCACGTTGCGCGCTTACGTGGCTAGTGGGACGTCATGGATCTTGGTCCCGCGAGATGCCCTGACCCGGAAATGGCTATCTGGACCTGGACCTAGCTAGGCGGAAGTATCCGCCAGGCATAGGCAGACACGCCTGACCGTGGGGGCTTGTTGTAAATCTTTCATTCCTGACTCTTTCTTTTTAAAAAAAAGAAAAAATTGTGGTTGACTGGGTATGGGGGCGACGTTTCTCTCAAAGACTGCTTCCAGCTGAATAGTGGGCGTTGGTTGGCTCTTGGGGTTCAGGGGGATGAGAGGGTATCTTGTGAAGTCCTGGGATGTTGGTGGGCAGGTCCTGGAATGAAGTTCTGCTGTCTCCTCGTTCTGCAGCTGTCCATCCGTGCTGTGGCTGGGAACCCTCCGTGCTGTGGCTAGGAACCTTCTGTTTGACAAGATACTGTTGACATAGAAAAGGCTTAGAGAGAAAGAATCATTATTATTTTATTTTGGAGTTGGCATTTGTCTGAGGTAGATCTGGCCTTAGCACACTTAAGGCACCGGTTTCCCTTATTAGGTTAGCATTTAGGAAACGCAGGTGATCAGTTGGTGAGTATTGAACAATGATAGATTATTGTATTACATTATTCCTTACCACCTGGATATTTTTGATGGTCCTTTTTGCCTCCGGCTCTGTGTGTCTACCTGAGAGACTGTGTCTACCTGAGAGACTGGTAGGGGAAAGGAATTGTTAGAGTCAGAAGAGTGAATGGCTAGGAGGAGAAGTAAAGGAGCTGCTGGCGCGTCTGGGATGAGGCGAATATGTGGAGCGAAAGAAATGGACGCTCCTACCTTAGCTAGAAGATCCCTCTCCATT
>NW_026294492.1:55937359-55948999 GCF_007827085.1 Peromyscus californicus insignis
TCTGAGAGATCAAAACTGAACTCTTCTACGAAGTTCAAGGGCAGCCTGGGTTATGTGAAAGATCCTGCGTTTGAAGAAATAGAAGGCTCAGAAGACCATCTTAAGCAACACAGCAACATAGCAAGTAGGAACCATCCTGGTGTGAAAACAGATAGACAAACAAACGGACGAATGAATGAATTATATATATATTCTGAATCAAGCGAAAAGACTTAAAACACGGTGACAATGTATTATCTCTGGAAAGAAAACACAAGTGCTGTTTTAATTTTTGCTCTAACTCGGTATTTAGTCTGAGAACTGGGGGTGGGGGTGGGCGGCGGTGGCGGCAAGGAACACCACAACAAAAACCAAACCCCAAGAAGGCGGTGAAATGTCTTTAAAAAGACATCCATCTAAATGGCAGGCACACGGAAATGCCCTCGCCGGCCGCCTCCGTCCCTCCCTCCCTCCGTCCCTCCCTCCCTCCCTCCCTCCCTCCCTCCCTCCCTCCCTCACACCGAGTTTGGATGCCACCATCCCCTAGTTGTGCCAGCCAGCCCCTCGCCCACCCCACATACTCCGAGGAGTAACGGATCGATCGGTCAGTCACACTCTTTCACGCGGAACACTCTCTGTTTGAACAGAGAGCAATTCGCCTGTTTTCATAGCTTCCTGTCATACTTTCGTTTTCGTATCCTGAGGGGGTCAGTAGCGAGAAGCCTGCCACGGCCATACAGTTTGTAACCAATATAAGTCTCTGTGTTTACTTGGTCGAGTCTGAGCTGCTGTGGGACTGGCAGGTGAGAGAGATTTGTCCTGACTGTGGGCCAGGCAGGAAAACTCTAGCTACACATACTTACATTCCTTTTATTATTGTGCATAAACATGTATCATAGCTAAGAATAAAAACAAGTACTTATTTTACCTTCATGCAATCTATATTTCTGTCCTGTGTAGGTGCACATGTGTACAGCGTTGAGGAGGCCAGAAGAGAACATCAGATCCACTGGAGCTGGGGTCACAGTGGTTGTGAGCCACCATGTGGGTGTTTGGATTTAAACTCTAGTCCTCACCAAGGACAGCTGGTACCCCTAACCATGAAGCCATCTTTGCAGCATGACAATCTGCATTTCTGACCTACATCCTTTTTTGTTTATCCTAACAAATTTTTAAATAAAGTTTTCAATTTATTCTTGAAACACTTCATACACATACATAATATATCTTAATGTTACTCCCTTCATTTCTTCCCTTCAATTCCTAGCATTCTCTTGGACCCACCAACCTGTCTCCTTCTAAACTGCCTGTCCACTTTTTATGTTTAATATAGTAATAGCCTCTGTGGTGGCTTGCATAAAATGACCCGCATAGGTCCATAGTGAGTAGCACTATTAGGAGGTATGATCTTGTTAGAGTAGATGTGGCCTTGTTGGAGGAAGTGTGTCACTGGGGATGGACTTTGAGGTTTCAGAAGCTCAAGCCAGGTCTAGTGGCTCACTCTCTCTTCCTGCTGCCTGCCAATCCAGATATAGAACTGAATTGGCTCCTTCTCCAAACTCTTGGCTCCTTCTCCAGCACCATGTCTGCCTGCACACCACCATGCTTCCAGCCATGATGGCAAAGGACAGAACCTCTGAACTGCAAGCCAGCCTCAATTAAAGAGTTGCCTTCTATGGTCATGGTGTCTCTCCATGGCAATAGAAACCCTAACTAAGACAGCCTGCCAGGACCACTCAGTGCTGACATATGGGCATGGTCGTCGGGCTGTTCACTGGGCAAGAGTACTGGTGAAGAAATGACCCTCCCTCTCTGGGCAGCCATTACCTGCTGAGAACTCCACAACTAGGGATGGCTCTCTAAACAATTCATTGAACATTTCTTACATGGCAGGCTACTGGAAACAAACTTTCAGGGTTTGTTTTTGTTGTTGTTGTTTTCATTTGCCTGTTTGGGGTTTGAGAAAGCCCTACTTTTTTCATTAGGAGGGACAGTCTGGCTGGCAAATTCACTCACGTTGTGTATCCTCCTTCCTGTCTTTCTCCTGTGTTTGTAAGGAGATCTTGGAGAAAATTCTTTTCCTTGTTCTTTCATATGTGAGGCATTCTTGTTTCCTCGGGGTTATTGCTGGATGTTTCCTCTTTTATATTTTAACTTCTAGAATATGATTTTTTTTCTTACTATATGCCCAGGATTTCATTTTAAGTCTCCAATCGTCACCCACACTCCCAACTTCCAGGATCCATGGTTCAGTGTCTGAAGCAAACCAGCTCTAAATACTTCCTTTCTTTTGGGTTCTTTTTTCTCTTCTGATCTTCTGATTACGTGAAAACTGCACACTGTTCAGTTGCCCACAGTTCTTCATTATTCTGTTCCCTTTCCTGATAATCACATCCAGTTCTATTGTGGGTTAGATTTATTTATTTTCTCAGGCTCTCTTCACCATGTTAAGTCTACCAAGGAACATGTCAGATGCCTTCCCAGTTGGTAGAGCACTTTATTCCACAGAGGACAAGGTGTTTATTTCATCTTATGCTGTGTAGTCCATTTTCTTGGAAACCAGGGCATGAATTCAGAGCAGAAACTAATGACTAAAGCTTTTGCTGGATATAGTAATCTGGGCTGGAATCTGTGGTCTCTTCTACTCTGTAGCACATGTGCTCAGGCTCTTCTGACTTAAGAGTTTCCATTAAGAAGCCAGGTTTATATTCTAATGGGTCTTCCTTTATCTGAAACTTGTTTTTTCCCTTGCAGCTTTTAATATTTTTTCATTATACTTTATTTTTAGTGTTTTGATTAAATTTGATTTAATTATTCTTACATATATACGGAAAACATGTAGATGCAACTTGCTGTGTCCATTATGTATTGCTTTTATGTATATGTTTTAGGTCTAAATACATGGTATTGGATAAACTATCAGGGTGCACATCTCTGGAAAAACTAATTTTTTCTCATTAGTGATGAAACATTTCTTAAACAACATGTAGCGATGATTCCGCATGAGATTTTCCTTATCCAAAATAGCACATCAATGATGTTTTCATTGCTCAGGTCTCGTTTAAGAAGCCATAGTGCTGAGACTTCATGGACGTAGCTTCCCTGTCATAGCTGGAAGACATAATCCTTTAGCAGATTTCTGGATACTCCAACCCTTATCTTTGCACCTCTTTTTTAGCTATATTCACTGAAATGCAGGTGCAGGAGTTGTGTTGTAGATGTTTCAAGTGGGGTTATGTAAACATGTAAATGAGGCTTCAATTTATGAATACTCCATCTCCTTATACATCAGTGTGTAGCAACCTTTAAAGAGCTATTTATTACACATTAAATAAACCTTTTTTTCTCTAGGTAAAAATTCATCATAAAGTTTTTCCCACAAAATAGAAAGTTTTCTAATTTGTTTCATCTATGTTATTGCACTTGAGAAATATATTCTCCTTTCCACCAAATCAAGTCGTCACAAGTAATATAGAGAATGTATACACATAAGGGGGATCTGTTTCTCCTAGGTTAGTAATGCATAATGCAAATTGTTATCTAATGGAAAGGTGCTGGGAATCAAGGTGGGCATATTATTATATTAAGTATAATAACTGCATTTTATAAATTCTAAACTAAAGTAATTTTAATAAAATACACATAGAACTATAATGAGCAATAGAAATAACTACCTGTAAAATGGAATACTGCTGATTTATTCATTATAGACTTACTCTCATGTATTGAAAGAATGCTGAATCCTTACAACTTCTGTTAAGGAATCATCTCTAAGTCTTCTTGCAGAAAGGAATTTGGGGGGCTGGAGAGATGGCTCAGAGGTTAAGAGCACTGACTGCTCTTCCAGAGGTCCTGAGTTCAATTCCCAGCAACCACATGGTGGCTCACAACCATCTGTAATCAGATCTGATGCCCTCTTCTGGCCTGCAGTCATACATGCTGTATACATAATAAATAAATTAAAAAAAAAAAAAAGGAATTTGGTTGATAATCATGTATGGGTAGTATGTTCTTGAAAAAAGATCTCTTTGTTCTGGATAAGCAATATTCAAATATAATTTTCTCAAATTGAATGTACAGTTCTTCCTTACTTTCTTCTGTATAATAGAAAAACAGAAGAGAACCTAAGATCTTGTCCATAACACTTACATACCGATACTGAGTCATATGAACTTGTAAAATAGAATTTGGTTGTTGTAGAAGAAATGTTGATGATATAAACTTTCATTGTGGATTGGAGGAATTAGCCACTTTTTCACCCAGCTACATAATTTAAATGCTCTGATATGCATTTTACATAACTTTACCAGTACATCAATATTGTACAGTAGTGAAGATGTGCTTACAGAACACAACAATAACATAAACAGCTGAATATATAAGAAAAAGAACACAGATTGTGCACGTGAAACTCAGGCAAAAGAATATGAAAACGACTTCACTCTCTGCATGGATATCTCTATGCAATAAGTATAGAAACTTTAAAATGCATCAGCAATAGAATCAAGCAGAAGAACATCAGGGCTGGGAATCCAGGTTGGCATATTATTATATTAAGGCATTAATAAATTAAATGTAATGGACACATCATTCAAAATCTCTGGGATGCTGCTATTCAGATATTGTACTTGCTAATTTTCTGTTTCTGTGATAAAACACCATGACCAGAAGCATCTTACAGAATGAAGAGTGTATTTGGGCTTCCAGATCCAAAGCCATAGGAGTCAATCATGGTGGGGAGACTTAGCAAAAATGGCCCACATGGGGGCAGGAAAAGGAAGCTTAGAGGTTCCATCTCAACCACACTCAGGAAGCAGAGAGCAAACACAAGGGCAGAGACAATGACCATTCCAGGCCTGTCTCCAGGGACAGATGTCATCTATTAAGGCTCCATCTCCCAGATGTTCCACATCCTCCCCAATTAGTACCGCCATCTGGGACCAAGTGTTCAATTATCTAAACCTGTGGGCGACTTTCTTGTTCAAAAACACCTCACAGACTAAATATAAATATCTGGTATTGCAGATAGAGTGGAGATAATCAGAGCATAAAAATCAAGTTCTGTGAAACAATAGCAGAAATTTCCTCATATCTAAGGGAATTTATGAACCAGCTCTACAGAAGACATTTAGAACCACAACAGCCATGGCTGGATAATAACTTCTCCACATTGTATTGTAAAGACATTAAGCAGGGAAGAGGAGCTTGGACCTGCCTCATCTGACCATACCAGGTTCTACTGACTCCCCAGGGGAGACTTTGCTTTGGAGGAGGTGGGAATGGGAGAGTGGGTTTTGAGGGAAGGCTTGGGGAGTGGGAGGAGGGAGGACAGGGGAATCACTGGTGGATATGTAAAATGAATAGAAAAATCTCTTAATGAAAGAAAGAAAGGAAGAAAGGAAGAAAGAAAGAAAGAAAGAAAGAAAGAAAGAAAGAAAGAAAGAAAGAAAGAAAGAAAACTTGCCATTTTTGAGGAAGTTTTCACTTTGCAGCTCTGGCTCACTTGTCTAGGCTGACCTCAAACTCACAGAAATCCATTTGTCCCTGTCTCCTGCCAAGGACTGGGATTAAAGGTGTGTACCATCACTCCCAAGAACACAAAAATCATTATTTTACAGCTTTTCACCTCACTGAAAATTGCAAAAACACAGAACCAAAAACACCAGAGAGAAGTTTCAAGAAATTCCATGTCCTTATGAAAGCAATCCATCCATGACCTGTGAGTAAAAATGTAAATAAAAACAAGCCACAAACCCAAGAAGAAATTTTATAATGATTAATTGCAGTCCCAAAAGAAAAGAAGCACCAAGCAAGATTACAGTGGGGAGGAAAGGATCCACCAAACCTGAGGAAGAGATTGAGGATATGTGCAAACAAGCGCAGGAGACTGCCACACTTATATTGCACCTGTGCAGTGAGCACTATTTGCTCCATCAACTGTCAGTTATGCCTGAGGAAGAACGAACATGCTTTTGTTTACCAGTGTTGCTTAGCAATCATGAAGCAGTATGCATGGGAAAGCTCAAAGTGGTGGTGCCTTTCCTCAGGAAGAAGCAATTTCATGTGAATGATGAGGATGAAGGGAAATGGTAAGAACACTTGGAAGCTAAGGATGAGGGGCCTTGAGGAAATCGGGTGATGGGAGAAGCCTAACTTTCCTAGCTCTGTTGAAGGTAATAGGGGTGAGGAGAGAGCAGCTGTGCTTTCTGGACTACAGTCTCCTTGTTACCCGTGATCCCACAGGTCCAGTGTCTAGATCTTCTTCTGGAACAGGAGAACCATAGGACCAAAGCTCCAGCAGGTTTACTGTCACCCCGTAATTCCCCTATGGAGCATTTTCTTATGGAGCATCAAATACACAATAGAATAATCTAACAAACTATAAAGAAATGGGATTTAATTTCAATGTACCTAATAAACACAATATTGTGTAAACTGTAGAAACTACAGAGATCAAGTAGTGTTCCTCATAATGTCTTCCTCCCACCTAAAATCACCCAAAAACATTCAATATGAATCTTTTATCTGTGTGTACACCCAAGGGCCAATCTGATGAAGGTAGTTGTGGTGGTATTGTGTTCCCCAAAATATTGTGCATGCTAATAAACTTATCTGAGGTCAGAGAACAGTCACAATACTAAACATAGTGGATAGGCAGTGGTAGCACACGCCTTTAATCCTAGCATTCCAGAGACAGAAATCACTCTGGATCTCTGTAAATTCAAGGCCACATTGGAAACAGCCAGGCATGGTGATTCATGCCTTTAATCCCAGAAAGTGAGCATTTAATCCCAGGGAGTGATGGCAGAAAGCAAAAAGATATATAAGAGTGAGGACAAGAAACTAGAAGCATTTTGGCTGGTTAAGCTTTCAGGCTTTAGAACAGCAGTTCAGCTGAGATTCATTCTGGATGAGGACTTGGAGGCATCCAGTCTGAGGAAACAAGATCAGCTGAGGAATTGGCAAGATGAGGTAGCTGTGGCTTGTTCTGCTTCTCTGATCTTCCAGCATTCACCCAAATAACTGGCCTCAGGTTTGATTTTATTGATAAGAACATTTAAGATTCATGCTACAGGTAGTTCCTCAGGAAAGGTCCCTCTCCCCACTTGGGTCAAGTTGACAATTAAGATTATCTACCATAAACACTAAAAGCCTGTGTGGGATAAATAATGAGTCAGTGAAATCAACTGGAAACACTGCTCAATGTGCAGTCTTCTAGGTTTTCTGACAGGAGACTAGGGTCTTTACAATAGACTTACTGTATGATGCAGGTGTGGATTTGAAGTGGGGCTGATTGATGCCACAGTACTCAACAGTATTCCAGGGAGTGAACAATGGGGTGAGATTGAGGACCAGGAGGTCACA
Organism: Peromyscus californicus insignis; assembly: GCF_007827085.1. NCBI lineage: Eukaryota > Metazoa > Chordata > Mammalia > Rodentia > Cricetidae > Peromyscus > Peromyscus californicus. Next base: position 55,944,704 of record NW_026294492.1, read on the forward strand.
GCAAACTGTTCACAATAAAAATAAGAATAAGACTCTAATGCAACCCCTCTGGTTCTGAAGTCTCTGGCTATTGCTTACAGACAAGCAGACTCCAACCCAAGGCCAGGGTCTGGAGTATAGCCAGTATCCTCCTGTATCTGTCTTCCATCTCACTATGAAACTGGAAATGCTAAGTGGTTTCCACCCTTGGCTGAAACAACCCAAGGAAACTCTTCGACACTGGCTCTGTCTAAAGGCTGAGATGATGAAATCTGTTTCAGTTGACTCCCATGGCTGTGCTCACCTTTTATCTCAAAGCAGCGATATGGAACAAACTTCCAAAAGGAACCAACTGATAAGTTATGGACTGCACAAAGGCATCCCTGCCCAGATGCAAAAAGATACCAACACTTTATTTCCTCATTACTCTGCATAGCCTCAGACACTCTTTGTTTCTCGTCGAGATTTCCCAGGTCTGAAGTCAACCATCTAATTCTTGGTCCTCAGCTTGAGGATATGAGAAAATAGAGGAAAGTGTAAGAAATAAGGCCAGTAGGGAGTCTCAGGTATTGACTGAGTGTCCTAAGGGAATATGGGGAAATAGGCCCACCTCTTCTCTCTGTTTGTTCCCTGGTCACTATGAGGGGAAGTGGTTCCCCTCATCCCCTGCTTTGTTCCCTGATCACTATGAGGGGACGTGGTCCCCTCATCCCTTGCTTTGTTCCCTGGTCACTATGAGGGGCGTGGTCCCCTCTTCCTTCTATCCATTTCTTGGTCGCTCTGAGGTGAGCATTCCACTACACTCTGTGCTTCCTGCTGCCATGCCTACCAAGCATACCCAAAAGCTACTGACCAATTATCCATAGGCAGGCCTCTCTACAGCTACATGTTTGTGCCTTCACAGTGTCTGGGTTCATTGCCACAGGCCTTTGTTGGTGTGATGGGCATGTGCCTCTGCAACGTGTCTGCATGATACAAATCCCAGTTACAGTTAGGCTCCTTATCATCTCTTCCACCACTAACAGGTCTGTGTTCATTAACAGTTAGCCTACAGAAGGTGAATTTTTCTTCCCCACAACCACTACTAGAAAGCAAAAACCAACTCATTCATGTCTGAGCATTTGATTAGGAGATATACTTAGTTATATTCATGGTAGAGACGGCCCCTTCAAAGTCAGCTTCACATCCAAATTTAATTTAGCTAACTATAAATGCGACCCAGAGAAAAGACACATTTTCTGTTCCCTAAGCATGTCCTTCCTCTTCTCCCTTTGTTTTTCTTTGTTCCCACAGTCTCCCTTTGAAGCCCAGGCAAGCCTTGAGCTGGCCATCCTCCCTCATCGTGTTGATTTATACTTTATACTTCCCTTTGCAACTAATTCATTGAATGTGATATATTCACGTTCTCTGAAAGTGAGCACTATTAACTCTTTCACAGAAATGTTGGTTGAATATATTTTCTGACTTAAAAACAGGCGAATCTTCACTCAACTACAAAGGAAATGGGAAGTTGGATTTACAACATGGGCCAGTCCGAGTGCTGTCAATCACATTCCTTGAAACTTCATCTTTTCATCTTATTGTCATGTGATGACTTAAGATGATGTATAGTAATTAAGAGCAGAGAGGTGTATTAGAAAGCAAAAGCTTTGGAAACAAATGAACTTGAATCCAAGTCTATCCAAAACAATGTGCTCCTGTGGTCATGGTTGCTCACAACCTCTGTGTGAAGTAGGGTATATTAGTTCCTTTTTTATTGGTGTGATAAAACACCATAAACAAAAGCAACAATGAAAGGGAAAGGTTTATTCATCTTACACTTCCAGGTCCCAGTCCATTATTGAGTGAAGAATACTGAGTGAGTCATAGCAGGAATTCAAACAGAAGCTATGGAGGAAAAGTAACTACTGCCTTGATTCCTGGCTCATCCTCAGCTAGCTGACTTTCTTACATAACCCAAGACCTTCTGCCTAAGGATGGTGCCACCCACAGTGGACTGGGCCCTCCTCCATCAATCATCAACCAACACGGTGCCCTCCAGACAGGCCCATAGGCCAATCTCATAAACTCTTCAGGAAAGGTTCCCTTTACCCTGGTGACTCCAGGTTGTGTCAAGTCAGCCATAAAGTCTGTTCAGGACAGTAGGCATCCAGCTCTGCCTTCAGGGCCACTGCAAATGTAACATTTTTATTTCGAGAGGCGTTGTTTGGACAACAAAATAAGCAAATAGAAAAGAAGACTCTTGCTTCATTTCTTCCACTACAGCACCAAAAAAGAGCATGGGAGTGAGACAACTGTAAACAGAATGGGCACTTTCCACCATAATTCTTCATAGATACACAACTCAGAAATTGCAGTGTGCAGTCATCAGGCGAGGGTATTCAAAGGTTACCATTAGGAAATATTCCCTATAAGTGATTAAATTAAAGCAAAAGTCCTTACAGCCTGAACATGGCCTGAAGTCTCCTTTATGACATAGTTGCTGAAATTTCAATGTCCCTTTCAGTATTTCATAGCAACCCCTAGATGGAATATAACTTAAAAATGGCTTCAGTGCCAAACAGGTATCCACACAGACTATGAACTAAAGAATGCCCATCTGGGTTTGCATTACAAAAAATACAAGACAAATTTTGTTAATTACCTAAAGTAAATGTTTGCAAAAAATAATATTTCAAAACCAGGAGTCATTTCCCTTAGCTAAAATCCTTTCTGTTCTGAGCTTTTCCTTCCAGCTCACTGGACATTTGCTGTCATTTAAATTGTATTTTTTTGTGCTAGATTTCAAGTAATGAAGAAAATTACCATGAAGATGCTCTGATGTGCATCCTTAATAATTCTCTTACATTTAAATGCTCAGTTTATTCCCATCCACACAGTGTCGCTACCATCCCTGTGTGAACAGTAGCTATTTCCTTGACCAGTAGTTGTTTACATTTTTGTGAAATCATTGCCTTCTGGACCACACAAGGAGTAAATAGTCGAATGCAGGAGCCTCAACTGTGGGCTGAGCAACCTTCAAGCCCAGTCTATACTGCTGTGTGGCACATTCTCCTCCCAAGCCTCACTGAAAGGCTACATTGTCTTCCCTTTATCAGACAAAGGCACAAGGCTTAAAGAGGCTGGGCATCAGCCTGAAGTTCCCGAGGCAGGTAGGGCTTTGAACAAGCTACTCCCCTTTTTAAATATGTTGACCAGGAAACTGGAGAGATAGCTCAAAGGTTAAGAGCATTGATCGCTCCACTAGAAGTTCATGAATTCAAATCCCAGCAACCATATGGTGGCTTAGAACTATCTATAATGGGATCCAAAGCCCTCTTGGGGCACGTAGATGTATGTGAAAACAGAGTACTCGTGTATATATAAAATACATAAAGAAATAAACCTCAAATTCTGTTGACTATAACACTTCACCATGCAGTGTGCCTCTGTACCTAATATCAAAAACAATAGAGAGGCTCCCCCCAAAATTGAAATGTATATCAAGTTCATTAATGGAGAATGGAAAAATTGACTTTAGGAAATCCCGAACTTAAAGAGATAAAATTTAAATTGTGTTTTATTTCTCCAGTTATTTACACTTTGTCTCATGTTATATCAACCAATAGAAAGTGTTTAGAGCACTTTTTAAAAATACTTTTCATTTGTGTGTGTGTGTGTGTGTGTGTGTGTGTGTGTGTGTGTGTGTGTGTGTTTATGGGTGCCCATTCATATTTAAGAGGTATGGAGGTCAGAGGTCAACTTCAGCTTTGTTTCTCAATTGCTATCCACTTTGAGTTTTTGAGATAGACTTTCATATTTAGGCTGGAGTTAGGAGACTGGGAAGCCTGGCCGCTGACCTCCAGGGGTCTGCTTGGGGTGTCTCCTTCAGACAATGCCTAAGATATGAGGATGAAATGCCCTAAGAAATAAGTGTGTAACGTGATGAAGTTAACCCCAAGCAAGCATGCCAAAGTCCTGTCCCACACAATCATTCTTTCCTGTGTTGCTACAGCTCACCCCCAGTACCACCCCCCAATCCAGCATTCACCACCATTCTTAAACAAAGAGGATTCATTTAGTGTGTCTAATGTGTATCTTGGATGCTCAGTGACAAATATTCTTCATGGGTATAAAGGTATCGGTGGACCCCCACAGATACGTAGAGCAGAGGACACAGGATCTCTATCACATTGGCTGTCTGTGCTTATGAACAGAGCAGAGGACACAGGGATGGCCACCTCTATCTCATCAGCTGTCTGTGCTTATACACAGAGAAGAGAACACAGGGATGGCCACCTCTATCTCATCAGCCATCTGTGCTGGTTTGACCCAAGT
>NW_026294493.1:0-61392 GCF_007827085.1 Peromyscus californicus insignis
ACTCGCGTCTTATCCCAGCAAATGCAGTGTATTGGACGCAAGAGAAACTACTCTTCTTGTCAGCTTCCTAAGCAGAGTTGAACTAGTTATGGCCATTGTGTTTAGGAAGCACAGTTCTTTGGTTCTGAGCAAGCTGACTGTTCTGGCTCTATAGGAAACACAGTAGAGTAGAAGAGTGCTGCTTTCTCAAAAGCAGAGTGTGTTTCTTGTAAGGCGAGCCAGAGTTTAATTCCCTTTCATAAACGGAGTTGAATCACATGCAGTTTCTGGTCCTAGCACCAAGAGTTGTTTTCTGGTAAGGAGAGTCACTATTGTGCTCATTTGGCCATACACAGTGCAAATAGCACTCGCGTCTGTACCCAACAAATGCATTGTATTGGACGCAAGAGAAACTACTGTTCTTGTCAGTTTCCTAAGCAGAGTTGAATTAGATATTGCCCTTGTGTGTAGGAAGCACAGTTCTTTAGTTCTGAGCAAGCTGACAGTTCTGGCTATATAGGAAACACAGTAGAACAGAAGAGCGCTGCTTTCTCTAAAGCAGAGTGTGTTTCTTGTAAGGCGAGCTAGAGTTGATTTCCCATTCATAAACGGAGTTGAATCACATGCAGTTTCTGGTCCTAGCAGCAAAAGTTGTTTTCTGGTAAGGAGAGTCACTATTGTGCTCAATTGGCCATACACATTGCAAATAGCACTCGCGTCTTATCCCAGCAAATGCAGTGTATTGGAAGCAAGAGAAACTACTGTTCTTGTCAGTTTCCTAAGCAGAGTTGAATTAGATATGGCCCTTTTGTGTAGGAAGCACAGTTCTTTAGTTCTGAGCAAGCTGACAATTCTGGCTATATAGGAAACACAGTAGAGTACAAGAGTGCTGCTTTCTCTAAAGTAGAGTGTGTTTCTTGTAAGGCGAGCTAGAGTTGATTTCCCTTTCATAAACGGAGTTGAATCACATGCAGTTTCTGGTCCTAGCAGCAAAAGTTGTTTTCTGGTAAGGAGAGTCACTATTGTGCTCAATTGGCCATACACAGTGCAAATAGCACTCGCTTCTGTTCTCAGCAAGTGCAGTGTATTGGACGCAAGAGAAACTACTGTTCTTGTCAGTTTCCTAAGCAGAGTTGAACTAGTTATGTCCATTGTGTGTAGGAAGCACAGTTCTTTGGTTCTGAGCAAGCTGACTGTTCTGGCTCTATAGGAAACACAGTAGAGTAGAAGTGTGCTGCTTACTCAAAAGCAGAGTGTGTTTCTTGAAAGGCGAGCCAGAGTTTAATTCACTTTCATAAACGGAGTTGAATCACATGCAGTTTCTGGTCCTAGCACCAAGAGTTGTTTTCTGGTAAGGAGAGTCACTATTGTGCTCAATTGGCCATACACATTGCAAATAGCACTTTCGTCTATTCCCAGCAAATGCAGTGCATTGGAAGCAAGAGAAACTACTGTTCTTGTCAGTTTGCTAAGCAGAGTTGAATTAGATATGGCCCTTTTGTGTAGGAAGCACAGTTCTTTAGTTCTGAGCAAGCTGACAATTCTGGCTATATAGGAAACACAGTAGAGTAGAAGAGTGCTGCTTTCTCTAAAGTAGAGTGTGTTTCTTGTAAGGCGAGCTAGAGTTGATTTCCCTTTCATAAACGGAGTTGAATCACATGCAGTTTCTGGTCCTAGCAGCAAAAGTTGTTTTCTGGTAAGGAGATTCACTATTGTGCTCAATTGGCCTTACACAGTGCAAATAGCACTCGCGTCTTATCCCAGCAAATGCAGTGTATTGGACGCAAGAGAAACTACTGTTCTTGTCAGTTTCCTAAGCAGAGTTGAAATAGATATGGCCCTTGTGTGTAGGAAGCACAGTTCTTTAGTTCTGAGCAAGCTGACTGTTCTGGCTATATAGGAAACACAGTAGAGTAGAAGAGTGCTGCTTTCTCAAAAGCAGAGTGTGTTTCTCGTAAGGCAAGCTAGAGTTGAATTCCCTTTCATAAACGGAGTTGAATCACATGCAGTTTCTGGTCCTAGCCCTAAGAGTTGTTTTCTGGTAAGGAGAGTCACTATTGTGCTCATTTGGCCATACACAGTGCAAATAGCACTCACTTCTGTACCCAGCAAGTGCAGTGTATTGGACACAAGAGAAACTACTGTTCTTGTCAGTTTCCTAAGCAGAGTTGAACTAGTTATGGCCATTGTGTGTAGGAAGCACAGTTCTTTGGTTGTGAGCAAGCTGACTGTTCTTGCTCTATAGGAAACACAGTAGAGTAGAAGAGTGCTGCTTTCACAAAAGCAGAGTGTGTTTCTTGTAAGGCGAGCCAGAGTTTAATTCACTTTTATAAACGGAGTTGAATCACATGCAGTTTCTGGTCCTAGCACCAAGAGTTGTTTTCTGGTAAGGAGAGTCACTATTGTGCTCTTTTGGCCATACACAGTGCAAATAGCACTCGCGTCTGTACCCAGCAAGTGCATTGTATTGGACGCAAGAGAAACTACTGTTCTTATCAGTTTCCTAAGCCGAGTTGAACTAGTTATGGCCTTTGTGTGTAGGAAGCACAGTTCTTTGGTTCTGAGCAAGCTGACTGTTCTGGCTATATAGGAAACAGAGTAGAGTAGAAGAGTGCTGCTTTCTCAAAAGCAGAGTGTGTTTCTTGTAAGGCAAGCTAGAGTTGAATTCCCTTTCATAAACGGAGTTGAATCACATGCAGTTTGTGGTCCTAGCAGCAAGAGTTGTTTTCTGGTAAGGAGAGTCACTATTGTGCTCAATTGGCCATACACATTGCAAATAGCACTCGCGTCTGTTCCCAGAAAATGCAGTGTATTGGAATCAAGAGAAACTACTGTTCTTGTTAGTTTCCTAAGCAGAGTTGAATTAGATATGGCCCTTTTGTGTAGGAAGCACAGTTCTTTAGTTCTGAGCAAGATGACAATTTTGGCTATATAGGAAACACAGCAGAGTAGAAGAGTGCTGCTTTCTCAAAAGCAGAGTGTGTTTCTTGAAAGGCAAGCCAGAGTTTAATTCACTTTCATAAAGGGAGTTGAATCACATGCAGTTTCTGGTCCTAGCACCAAGAGTTGTTTTCTGGTAAGGAGAGTCACTATTGTGCTCAATTGGCCATACACATTGCAAATAGCACTCGCGTCTGTTCCCAGCAAATGCAGTGTATTGGAAGCAAGAGAAACTACTGTTCTTGTCAGTTTCCTAAGCAGAGTTGAATTAGATATGTCCCTTTTGTGTAGGAAGCACAGTTCTTTAGTTCTGAGCAAGCTGACAATTCTGGCTATATAGGAAACACAGTAGAGTAGAAGAGTGCTGCTTTCTCTAAAGTAGAGTGTGTTTCTTGTAAGGCGAGCTAGAGTTGATTTCCCTTTCATAAACGGAGTTGAATCACATGCAGTTTCTGGTCCTAGCAGCAAAAGTTGTTTTCTGGTAAGGAGATTCACTATTGTGCTCAATTGGCCTTACACAGTGCAAATAGCACTCGCGTCTTATCCCAGCAAATTCAGTGTATTGGACGCAAGACAAACTACTGTTCTTGTCAGTTTGCTAAGCAGAGTTGAATTACATATGGCCCTTGTGTGTAGGAAGCACAGTTCTTTAGTTCTGAGCAAGCTGACTGTTCTGTCTATATAGGAAACACAGTAGAGTAGAAGAGTGCTGCTTTCTCAAAAACAGAGTGTGTTTCTCGTAAGGCAAGCTAGAGTTGAATTCCCTTTCATAAACGGAGTTGAATCACATGCAGTTTCTGGTCCTAGCCCTAAGAGTTGTTTTCTGGTAAGGAGAGTCACTATTGTGCTCATTTGGCCATACACAGTGCAAATAGCACTCGCTTCTGTACCCAGCAAGTGCAGTGTATTGGACACAAGAGAAACTACTGTTCTTGTCAGTTTCCTAAGCAGAGTTGAACTAGTTATGGCCATTGTGTGTAGGAAGCACAGTTCTTTGGTTCTGAGCAAGCTGACTGTTCTGGCTCTATAGGAAACACAGTAGAGTAGAAGTGTGCTGCTTTCTCAAAGGCAGAGTGTGTTTCTTGTAAGGCGAGCCAGAGTTTAATTCCCTTTCATAAACGGAGTTGAATCACATGCAGTTTCTGGTCCTAGCACCAAGAGTTGTTTTCTGGTAAGGAGAGTCACTATTGTGCTCATTTGGCCATACACAGTGCAAATAGCACTCGCGTCTGTACCCAGCAAGTGCATTGTATTGGACGCAAGAGAAACAACTGTTCTTATCAGTTTCCTAAGCAGAGTTGAACTAGTTATGGCCATTGTGTGTAGGAAGCACAGTTCTTTGGTTGTGAGCAAGCTGACTGTTCTGGCTATATAGGAAACAGAGTAGAGTAGAAGAGTGCTGCTTTCTCAAAAGCAGAGTGTGTTTCTTGTAAGGCAAGCTAGAGTTGAATTCCCTTTCATAAACGGAGTTGAATCACATGCAGTTTGTGGTCCTAGCAGCAAGAGTTGTTTTCTGGTAAGGAGAGTCACTATTGTGCTCAATTGGCCATACACATTGCAAATAGCACTCGCGTCTGTTCCCAGCAAATGCAGTGTATTGGAAGCAAGAGAAACTACTGTTCTTGTTAGTTTCCTAAGAAGAGTTGAATTAGATATGGCTCTTTTGTGTAGGAAGCACAGTTCTTTAGTTCTGAGCAAGATGACAATTTTGGCTATATAGGAAACACGGCAGAGTAGAAGAGTGCTGCTTTCTCAAAAGCAGAGTGTGTTTCTTGAAAGGCAAGCCAGAGTTTAATTCACTTTCATAAAGGGAGTTGAATCACATGCAGTTTCTGGTCCTAGCACCAAGGGTTGTTTTCTGGTAAGGAGAGTCACTATTGAGCTCAATTGGCCATACACATTGCAAATAGCACTCGCGTCTGTTCCCAGCAAATGCAGTGTATTGGAAGCAAGAGAAACTACTGTTCTTGTCAGTTTCCTAAGCAGAGTTGAATTAGATATGTCCCTTTTGTGTAGGAAGCACAGTTCTTTAGTTCTGAGCAAGCTGACAATTCTGGCTATATAGGAAACACAGTAGAGTAGAAGAGTGCTGCTTTCTCTAAAGTAGAGTGTGTTTCTTGTAAGGCGAGCTAGAGTTGATTTCCCTTTCATAAACGGAGTTGAATCACATGCAGTTTCTGGTCCTAGCAGCAAAAGTTGTTTTCTGGTAAGGAGATTCACTATTGTGCTCAATTGGCATTACACAGTGTAAATAGCACTCGCGTCTTATCCCAGCAAATTCAGTGTATTGGACGCAAGACAAACTACTGTTCTTGTCAGTTTGCTAAGCAGAGTTGAATTACATATGGCCCTTGTGTGTAGGAAGCACAGTTCTTTAGTTCTGAGCAAGCTGACTGTTCTGTCTATATAGGAAACACAGTAGAGTAGAAGAGTGCTGCTTTCTCAAAAACAGAGTGTGTTTCTCGTAAGGCAAGCTAGAGTTGAATTCCCTTTCATAAACGGAGTTGAATCACATGCAGTTTCTGGTCCTAGCCCTAAGAGTTGTTTTCTGGTAAGGAGAGTCACTATTGTGCTCATTTGGCCATACACAGTGCAAATAGCACTCGCTTCTGTACCCAGCAAGTGCAGTGTATTGGACACAAGAGAAACTACTGTTCTTGTCAGTTTCCTAAGCAGAGTTGAACTAGTTATGGCCATTGTGTGTAGGAAGCACAGTTCTTTGGTTCTGAGCAAGCTGACTGTTCTGGCTCTATAGGAAACACAGTAGAGTAGAAGAGTGCTGCTTTCTCAAAGGCAGAGTGTGTTTCTTGTATGGCGAGCCAGAGTTTAATTCCCTTTCATAAACGGAGTTGAATCACATGCAGTTTCTGGTCCTAGCACCAAGAGTTGTTTTCTGGTAAGGAGAGTCACTATTGTGCTCATTTTGCCATACACAGTGCAAATAGCACTCGCGTCTGTACCCAGCAAGTGCATTGTATTGGACGCAAGAGAAACAACTGTTCTTATCAGTTTCCTAAGCAGAGTTGAACTAGTTATGGCCATTGTGTGTAGGAAGCACAGTTCTTTGGTTGTGAGCAAGCTGACTGTTCTGGCTATATAGGAAACAGAGTAGAGTAGAAGAGTGCTGCTTTCTCAAAAGCAGAGTGTGTTTCTTGTAAGGCAAGCTAGAGTTGAATTCCCTTTCATAAACGGAGTTGAATCACATGCAGTTTGTGGTCCTAGCAGCAAGAGTTGTTTTCTGGTAAGGAGAGTCACTATTGTGCTCAATTGGCCATACACATTGCAAATAGCACTTGCGTCTGTTCGCAGCAAATGCAGTGTATTGGAAGCAAGAGAAACTACTGTTCTTGTCAGTTTCCTAAGCAGAGTTGAATTAGATATGGCCCTTTTGTGTAGGAAGCACAGTTCTTTAGTTCTGAGCAAGGTGACAATTTTGGCTATATAGGAAACACAGCAGAGTAGAAGAGTGCTGCTTTCTCAAAAGCAGAGTGTGTTTCTTGAAAGGCAAGCCAGAGTTTAATTCACTTTCATAAAGGGAGTTGAATCACATGCAGTTTCTGGTCCTAGCACCAAGAGTTGTTTTCTGGTAAGGAGAGTCACTATTGTGCTCAATTGGCCATACACATTGCAAATAGCACTCGCGTCTGTTCCCAGCAAATGCAGTGTATTGGAAGCAAGAGAAACTACTGTTCTTGTCAGTTTCCTAAGCAGAGTTGAATTAGATATGTCCCTTTTGTGTAGGAAGCACAGTTCTTTAGTTCTGAGCAAGCTGACAATTCTGGCTATTAAGGAAACACAGTAGAGTAGAAGAGTGCTGCTTTCTCTAAAGTAGAGTGTGTTTCTTGTAAGGCGAGCTAGAGTTGATTTCCCTTTCATAAACGGAGTTGAATCACATGCAGTTTCTGGTCCTAGCAGCAAAAGTTGTTTTCTGGTAAGGAGATTCACTATTGTGCTCAATTGGCCTTACACAGTGCAAATAGCACTCGCGTCTTATCCCAGCAAATTCAGTGTATTGGACGCAAGACAAACTACTGTTCTTGTCAGTTTGCTAAGCAGAGTTGAATTACATATGGCCCTTGTGTGTAGGAAGCACAGTTCTTTAGTTCTGAGCAAGCTGACTGTTCTGTCTATATAGGAAACACAGTAGAGTAGAAGAGTGCTGCTTTCTCAAAAGCAGAGTGTGTTTCTCGTAAGGCAAGCTAGAGTTGAATTCCCTTTCATAAACGGAGTTGAATCACATGCAGTTTCTGGTCCTAGCCCTAAGAGTTGTTTTCTGGTAAGGAGAGTCACTATTGTGCTCATTTGGCCATACACAGTGCAAATAGCACTCGCTTCTGTACCCAGCAAGTGCAGTGTATTGGACACAAGAGAAACTACTGTTCTTGTCAGTTTCCTAAGCAGAGTTGAACTAGTTATGGCCATTGTGTGTAGGAAGCACAGTTCTTTGGTTCTGAGCAAGCTGACTGTTCTTGCTCTATAAGAAACACAGTAGAGTACAAGAGTGCTGCTTTCTCAAAAGCAGAGTGTGTTTCTTGTAAGGCGAGCCAGAGTTTAATTCCCTTTCATAAACGGAGTTGAATCACATGCAGTTTCTGGTCCTAGCACCAAGAGTTGTTTTCTGGTAAGGAGAGTCACTATTGTGCTCATTTGGCCATAACAGTGCATATAGCACTCGCGTCTGTACCCAGCAAGTGCTTTGTATTGGACGCAAGAGAAACAACTGTTCTTATCAGTTTCCTAAGCAGAGTTGAACTAGTTATGGCCATTGTGTGTAGGAAGCACAGTTCTTTGGTTGTGAGCAAGCTGACTGTTCTGGCTATATAGGAAACAGAGTAGAGTAGAAGAGTGCTGCTTTCTCAAAAGCAGAGTGTGTTTCTTGTAACGCAAGCTAGAGTTGAATTCCCTTTCATAAACGGAGTTGAATCACATGCAGTTTGTGGTCCTAGCAGCAAGAGTTGTTTTCTGGTAAGGAGAGTCACTATTGTGCTCAATTGGCCATACACATTGCAAATAGCACTTGCGTCTGTTCCCAGCAAATGCAGTGTATTGGAAGCAAGAGAAACTACTGTTCTTGTCAGTTTCCTAAGCAGAGTTGAATTAGATATTGCCCTTGTGTGTAGGAAGCACAGTTCTTTAGTTCTGAGCAAGCTGACAGTTCTGGCTATATAGGAAACACAGTAGAATAGAAGAGCGCTGCTTTCTCTAAAGCAGAGTGTGTTTCTTGTAAGGCGAGCTAGAGTTGATTTCCCATTCATAAACGGAGTTGAATCACATGCAGTTTCTGGTCCTAGCAGCAAAAGTTGTTTTCAGGTAAGGAGATTCACTATTGTGCTCAATTGGCCATACACATTGCAAATAGCACTCGCGTCTGTTCCCAGCAAATGCAGTGTATTGGACGCAAGAGAAACTACTGTTCTTGTCAGTTTCCTAAGCAGAGTTGAATTAGATATGGCCCTTGTGTGTAGGAAGCACAGTTCTTTAGTTCTGAGCAAGCTGACAGTTCTGGCTATAGAGGAAATACTGTAGAGTAGAAGAGTGCTGCTTTCTCAAAAGCAGAGTGTGTTTCTTGTAAGCCGAGCTAGAGTTCATTTCCCTTTTATAAACGGAGTTGAATCACATGCTGTTTCTGGTCCTAGCCCTAAGAGTTGTTTTCTGGTAAGGAGAGTCACTATTGTGCTCATTTGGCCATACACAGTGCAAATAGCACTCGCTTCTGTACCCAGCAAGTGCAGTGTATTGGACACAAGAGAAACTACTGTTCTTGTCAGTTTCCTAAGCAGAGTTGAACTAGTTATGGCCATTGTGTGTAGGAAGCACAGTTCTTTGGTTCTGAGCAAGCTGACTGTTCTTGCTCTATAGGAAACACAGTAGAGTAGAAGAGTGCTGCTTTCTCAAAACCAGAGTGTGTTTCTTGTAAGGCGAGCCAGAGTTTAATTCACTTTCATAAACGGAGTTGAATCACATGCAGTTTCTGGTCCTAGCACCAAGAGTTGTTTTCTGGTAAGGAGAGTCACTATTGTGCTCATTTGGCCATACACAGTGCAAATAGCACTCGCGTCTGTACCCAGCAAGTGCATAGTATTGGACGCAAGAGAAACAACTGTTCTTATCAGTTTAATAAGCAGAGTTGAACTAGTTATGGCCATTGTGTGTAGGAAGCACAGTTCTTTGGTTGTGAGCCAGCTGACTGTTCTGGCTATATAGGAAACAGAGTAGAGTAGAAGAGTGCTGCTTTCTCAAAAGGAGAGTGTGTTTCTTGTAAGGCAAGCTAGAGTTGAATTCCCTTTCATAAACGGAGTTGAATCACATGCTGTTTGTGTTCCTAGCAGCAAGACTTGTTTTCTGATAAGGAGAGTCACTATTGTGCTCAATTGGCCATATACATTGCAAATAGCACTCGCGTCTTTTCCCAGCAAATGCAGTGTATTGGAAGCAAGAGAAACTACTCTTCTTGTCAGTTTCCTAAGCAGAGTTGAATTAGATATGTCCCTTTTGTGTAGGAAGCACAGTTCTTTAGTTCTGAGCAAGCTGACAATTCTGGCTATATAGGAAACACAGTAGAGTAGAAGAGTGCTGCTTTCTCTAAAGTAGAGTGTGTTTCTTGTAAGGCGAGCTAGAGTTGATTTCCCTTTCATAAACGGAGTTGAATCACATGCAGTTTCTGGTCCTAGCAGCAAAAGTTGTTTTCTGGTAAGGAGATTCACTATTGTGCTCAATTGGCCTTACACAGTGCAAATAGCACTCGCGTCTTATCCCAGCAAATGCAGTGTATTGGACGCAAGAGAAACTACTGTTCTTGTCAGTTTGCTAAGCAGAGTTGAATTACATATGGCCCTTGTGTGTAGGAAGCACAGTTCTTTAGTTCTGAGCAAGCTGACTGTTCTGTCTATATAGGAAACACAGTAGAGTAGAAGAGTGCTGCTTTCTCAAAAGCAGAGTGTGTTTCTCGTAAGGCAAGCTAGAGTTGAATTCCCTTTCATAAACGGAGTTGAATCACATGCAGTTTCTGGTCCTACCACCAAGAGTTGTTTTCTGGTAAGGAGAGTCACTATTGTGCTCATTTGGCCATACACAGTGCAAATAGCACTCGCTTCTGTACCCAGCAAGTGCAGTGTATTGGACACAAGAGAAACTACTGTTCTTGTCAGTTTCCTAAGCAGAGTTGAACTAGTTATGGCCATTGTGTGTAGGAAGCACAGTTCTTTGGTTCTGAGCAAGCTGACTGTTCTTGCTCTATAGGAAACACAGTAGAGTAGAAGAGTGCTGCTTTCTCAAAAGCAGAGTGTGTTTCTTGTAAGGCGAGCCAGAGTTTAATTCACTTTCATAAACGTAGTTGAATCACATGCAGTTTCTGGTCCTAGCACCAAGAGTTGTTTTCTGGTAAGGAGAGTCACTATTGTGCTCATTTGGCCATACACAGTGCAAATAGCACTCGCGTCTGTACCCAGCAAGTGCATTGTATTGGACGCAAGAGAAACAACTGTTCTTATCAGTTTCCTAAGCAGAGTTGAACTAGTTATGGCCATTGTGTGTAGGAAGCACAGTTCTTTGGTTGTGAGCAAGCTGACTGTTCTGGCTATATAGGAAACAGAGTAGAGTAGAAGAGTGCTGCTTTCTCAAAAGCAGAGTGTGTTTCTTGTAAGGCAAGCTAGAGTTGAATTCCCTTTCATAAACGGAGTTGAATCACATGCAGTTTGTGGTCCTAGCAGCAAGAGTTGTTTTCTGGTAAGGAGAGTCACTATTGTGCTCAATTGGCCATACACATTGCAAATAGCACTCGCGTCTGTTCCCAGCAAATGCTGTGTATTGGACACAAGAGAAACTACTGTTCTTGTCAGTTTCCTAAGCAGAGTTGAATTAGATATGGCCCTTTTGTGTAGGAAGCACAGTTCTTTAGTTCTGAGCAAGTTGACAATTCTGGCTATATAGGAAACACAGTAGAGTAGAAGAGTGCTGCTTTCTCTAAAGTAGAGTGTGTTTCTTGTAAGGCGAGCTAGAGTTGATTTCCCTTTCATAAACGGAGTTGAATCACATGCAGTTTCTGGTCCTAGCAGCAAAAGTTGCTTTCTGGTAAGGAGATTCACTATTGTGCTCAATTGGCCTTACACAGTGCAAATAGCACTCGCGTCTTATCCCAGCAAATGCAGTGTATTGGACGCAAGAGAAACTACTGTTCTTGTCAGCTTCCTAAGCAGAGTTGAACTAGTTATGGCCATTGTGTTTAGGAAGCACAGTTCTTTGGTTATGAGCAAGCTGACTGTTCTGGCTCTATAGGAAACACAGTAGAGTAGAAGAGTGCTGCTTTCTCAAAAGCAGAGTGTGTTTCTTGTAAGGCGAGCCAGAGTTTAATTCCCTTTCATAAACGGAGTTGAATCACATGCTGTTTCTGGTCCTAGCAGCAAGAGTTGTTTTCTGGTAAGGAGAGTCACTATTGTGCTCATTTGGCCATACACAGTGCAAATAGTACTCGCGTCTGTACCCAGCAAGTCCATTGTATTGGACGCAAGAGAAACAACTGTTCTTATCAGTTTAATAAGCAGAGTTGAACTAGTTATGGCCATTGTGTGTAGGAAGCACAGTTCTTTGGTTGTGAGCAAGCTGACTGTTCTGGCTATATAGGAAACAGAGTAGAGTAGAAGAGTGCTGCTTTCTCAAAAGGAGAGTGTGTTTCTTTTAAGGCAAGCTAGAGTTGAATTCCCTTTCATAAACGGAGTTGAATCACATGCTGTTTGTAGTCCTAGCAGCAAGACTTGTTTTCTGATAAGGAGAGTCACTATTGTGCTCAATTGGCCATATACATTGCAAATAGCACTCGCGTCTTTTCCCAGCAAATGCAGTGTATTGGAAGCAAGAGAAACTACTCTTCTTGTCAGTTTCCTAAGCAGAGTTGAATTAGATATGTCC
Organism: Peromyscus californicus insignis; assembly: GCF_007827085.1. Lineage (NCBI taxonomy): Eukaryota > Metazoa > Chordata > Mammalia > Rodentia > Cricetidae > Peromyscus > Peromyscus californicus. Next base: position 11,824 of record NW_026294493.1, read on the forward strand.
CTTTTGTGTAGGAAGCACAGTTCTTTAGTTCTGAGCAAGCTGACAATTCTGGCTATATAGGAAACACAGTAGAGTAGAAGAGTGCTGCTTTCTCTAAAGTAGAGTGTGTTTCTTGTAAGGCGAGCTAGAGTTGATTTCCCTTTCATAAACGGAGTTGAATCACATGCAGTTTCTGGTCCTAGCAGCAAAAGTTGTTTTCTGGTAAGGAGATTCACTATTGTGCTCAATTGGCCTTACACAGTGCAAATAGCACTCGCGTCTTATCCCAGCAAATGCAGTGTATTGGACGCAAGAGAAACTACTGTTCTTGTCAGTTTGCTAAGCAGAGTTGAATTACATATGGCCCTTGTGTGTAGGAAGCACAGTTCTTTAGTTCTGAGCAAGCTGACTGTTCTGTCTATATAGGAAACACAGTAGAGTAGAAGAGTGCTGCTTTCTCAAAAGCAGAGTGTGTTTCTCGTAAGGCAAGCTAGAGTTGAATTCCCTTTCATAAACGGAGTTGAATCACATGCAGTTTCTGGTCCTACCACCAAGAGTTGTTTTCTGGTAAGGAGAGTCACTATTGTGCTCATTTGGCCATACACAGTGCAAATAGCACTCGCTTCTGTACCCAGCAAGTGCAGTGTATTGGACACAAGAGAAACTACTGTTCTTGTCAGTTTCCTAAGCAGAGTTGAACTAGTTATGGCCATTGTGTGTAGGAAGCACAGTTCTTTGGTTCTGAGCAAGCTGACTGTTCTTGCTCTATAGGAAACACAGTAGAGTAGAAGAGTGCTGCTTTCTCAAAAGCAGAGTGTGTTTCTTGTAAGGCGAGCCAGAGTTTAATTCACTTTCATAAACGTAGTTGAATCACATGCAGTTTCTGGTCCTAGCACCAAGAGTTGTTTTCTGGTAAGGAGAGTCACTATTGTGCTCATTTGGCCATACACAGTGCAAATAGCACTCGCTTCTGTACCCAGCAAGTGCATTGTATTGGACGCAAGAGAAACAACTGTTCTTATCAGTTTCCTAAGCAGAGTTGAACTAGTTATGGCCATTGTGTGTAGGAAGCACAGTTCTTTGGTTGTGAGCAAGCTGACTGTTCTGGCTATATAGGAAACAGAGTAGAGTAGAAGAGTGCTGCTTTCTCAAAAGCAGAGTGTGTTTCTTGTAAGGCGAGCCAGAGTTTAATTCCCTTTCATAAACGGAGTTGAATCACATGCTGTTTCTGGTCCTAGCAGCAAGAGTTGTTTTCTGGTAAGGAGAGTCACTATTGTGCTCATTTGGCCATACACAGTGCAAATAGTACTCGCGTCTGTACCCAGCAAGTCCATTGTATTGGACGCAAGAGAAACAACTGTTCTTATCAGTTTAATAAGCAGAGTTGAACTAGTTATGGCCATTGTGTGTAGGAAGCACAGTTCTTTGGTTGTGAGCAAGCTGACTGTTCTGGCTATATAGGAAACAGAGTAGAGTAGAAGAGTGCTGCTTTCTCAAAAGGAGAGTGTGTTTCTTTTAAGGCAAGCTAGAGTTGAATTCCCTTTCATAAACGGAGTTGAATCACATGCTGTTTGTAGTCCTAGCAGCAAGACTTGTTTTCTGATAAGGAGAGTCACTATTGTGCTCAATTGGGCATATACATTGCAAATAGCACTCGCGTCTTTTCCCAGCAAATGCAGTGTATTGGAAGCAAGAGAAACTACTCTTCTTGTCAGTTTCCTAAGCAGAGTTGAATTAGATATGTCCCTTTTGTGTAGGAAGCACAGTTCTTTAGTTCTGAGCAAGCTGACAATTCTGGCTATATAGGAAACACAGTAGAGTAGAAGAGTGCTGCTTTCTCTAAAGTAGAGTGTGTTTCTTGTAAGGCGAGCTAGAGTTGATTTCCCTTTCATAAACGGAGTTGAATCACATGCAGTTTCTGGTCCTAGCAGCAAAAGTTGTTTTCTGGTAAGGAGATTCACTATTGTGCTCAATTGGCCTTACACAGTGCAAATAGCACTCGCGTCTTATCCCAGCAAATGCAGTGTATTGGACGCAAGAGAAACTACTGTTCTTGTCAGTTTGCTAAGCAGAGTTGAATTACATATGGCCCTTGTGTGTAGGAAGCACAGTTCTTTAGTTCTGAGCAAGCTGACTGTTCTGTCTATATAGGAAACACAGTAGAGTAGAAGAGTGCTGCTTTCTCAAAAGCAGAGTGTGTTTCTCGTAAGGCAAGCTAGAGTTGAATTCCCTTTCATAAACGGAGTTGAATCACATGCAGTTTGTGGTCCTAGCAGCAAGAGTTGTTTTCTGGTAAGGAGAGTCACTATTGTGCTCAATTGGCCATACACATTGCAAATAGCACTCGCGTCTGTTCCCAGCAAATGCTGTGTATTGGACACAAGAGAAACTACTGTTCTTGTCAGTTTCCTAAGCAGAGTTGAATTAGATATGGCCCTTTTGTGTAGGAAGCACAGTTCTTTAGTTCTGAGCAAGTTGACAATTCTGGCTATATAGGAAACACAGTAGAGTAGAAGAGTGCTGTTTTCTCTAAAGTAGAGTGTGTTTCTTGTAAGGCGAGCTAGAGTTGATTTCCCTTTCATAAACGGAGTTGAATCACATGCAGTTTCTGGTCCTAGCAGCAAAAGTTGCTTTCTGGTAAGGAGATTCACTATTGTGCTCAATTGGCCTTACACAGTGCAAATAGCACTCGCGTCTTATCCCAGCAAATGCAGTGTATTGGACGCAAGAGAAACTACTGTTCTTGTCAGCTTCCTAAGCAGAGTTGAACTAGTTATGGCCATTGTGTTTAGGAAGCACAGTTCTTTGGTTCTGAGCAAGCTGACTGTTCTGGCTCTATAGGAAACACAGTAGAGTAGAAGAGTGCTGCTTTCTCAAAAGCAGAGTGTGTTTCTTGTAAGGCGAGCCAGAGTTTAATTCCCTTTCATAAACGGAGTTGAATCACATGCTGTTTCTGGTCCTAGCACCAAGAGTTGTTTTCTGGTAAGGAGAGTCACTATTGTGCTCATTTGGCCATACACAGTGCAAATAGCACTCGCGTCTGTACCCAACAAATGCATTGTATTGGACGCAAGAAAAACTACTGTTCTTTTCAGTTTCCTAAGCAGAGTTGAATTAGATATTGCCCTTGTGTGTAGGAAGCACAGTTCTTTAGTTCTGAGCAAGCTGACAGTTCTGGCTATATAGGAAACACAGTAGAATAGAAGAGCGCTGCTTTCTCTAAAGCAGAGTGTGTTTCTTGTAAGGCGAGCTAGAGTTGATTTCCCATTCATAAACGGAGTTGAATCACATGCAGTTTCTGGTCCTAGCAGCAAAAGTTGTTTTTAGGTAAGGAGATTCACTATTGTGCTCAATTGGCCATACACATTGCAAATAGCACTCGCGTCTGTTCCCAGCAAATGCAGTGTATTGGACGCAAGAGAAACTACTGTTCTTGTCAGTTTCCTAAGCAGAGTTGAATTAGATATGGCCCTTGTGTGTAGGAAGCACAGTACTTTAGTTCTGAGCAAGCTGACAGTTCTGGCTATATAGGAAATACAGTAGAGTAGAAGAGTGCTGCTTTCTCAAAAGCAGAGTGTGTTTCTTGTAAGCCGAGCTAGAGTTCATTTCCCTTTTATAAACGGAGTTGAATCACATGCAGTTTCTGGTCCTAGCAGCAAAAGTTGTTTTCTGGTAAGGAGAGTCACTATTGTGCTCAATTGGCCATACACAGTGCAAATAGCACTCGCTTCTGTTCTCAGCAAGTGCAGTGTATTGGACGCAAGAGAAACTACTGTTCTTGTCAGTTTCCTAAGCAGAGTTGAACTAGTTATGGCCATTGTGTGTAGGAAGCACAGTTCTTTGGTTCTGAGCAAGCTGACTGTTCTTGCTCTATAGGAAACACAGTAGAGTAGAAGAGTGCTGCTTTCTCAAAAGCAGAGTGTGTTTCTTGTAAGGCGAGCCAGAGTTTAATTCACTTTCATAAACGGAGTTGAATCACATGCAGTTTCTGGTCCTAGCACCAAGAGTTGTTTTCTGGTAAGGAGAGTCACTATTGTGCTCATTTGGCCATACACAGTGCAAATAGCACTCGCGTCTGTACCCAGCAAGTGCATTGTATTGGACGCAAGAGAAACAACTGTTCTTATCAGTTTCCTAAGCAGAGTTGAACTAGTTATGGCCATTGTGTGTAGGAAGCACAGTTCTTTGGTTCTGAGCAAGCTGACTGTTCTTGCTCTATAGGAAACACAGTAGAGTAGAAGTGTGCTGCTTTCTCAAAAGCAGAGTGTGTTTCTTGTAAGGCGAGCCAGAGTTTAATTCACTTTCATAAACGTAGTTGAATCACATGCAGTTTCTGGTCCTAGCACCAAGAGTTGTTTTCTGGTAAGGAGAGTCACTATTGTGCTCATTTGGCCATACACAGTGCAAATAGCACTCGCGTCTGTACCCAGCAAGTGCATTGTATTGGACGCAAGAGAAACAACTGTTCTTATCAGTTTCCTAAGCAGAGTTGAACTAGTTATGGCCATTGTGTGTAGGAAGCACAGTTCTTTGGTTGTGAGCAAGCTGACTGTTCTGTCTATATAGGAAACAGAGTAGAGTAGAAGAGTGCTGCTTTCTCAAAAGCAGAGTGTGTTTCTTGTAAGGCAAGCTAGAGTTGAATTCCCTTTCATAAACGGAGTTGAATCACATGCAGTTTGTGGTCCTAGCAGCAAGAGTTGTTTTCTGGTAAGGAGAGTCACTATTGTGCTCAATTGGCCATACACATTGCAAATAGCACTCGCGTCTGTTCCCAGCAAATGCTGTGTATTGGACACAAGAGAAACTACTGTTCTTGTCAGTTTCCTAAGCAGAGTTGAATTAGATATGGCCCTTTTGTGTAGGAAGCACAGTTCTTTAGTTCTGAGCAAGTTGACAATTCTGGCTATATAGGAAACACAGTAGAGTAGAAGAGTGCTGCTTTCTCTAAAGTAGAGTGTGTTTCTTGTAAGGCGAGCTAGAGTTGATTTCCCTTTCATAAACGGAGTTGAATCACATGCAGTTTCTGGTCCTAGCAGCAAAAGTTGCTTTCTGGTAAGGAGATTCACTATTGTGCTCAATTGGCCTTACACAGTGCAAATAGCACTCGCGTCTTATCCCAGCAAATGCAGTGTATTGGACGCAAGAGAAACTACTGTTCTTGTCAGCTTCCTAAGCAGAGTTGAACTAGTTATGGCCATTGTGTTTAGGAAGCACAGTTCTTTGGTTATGAGCAAGCTGACTGTTCTGGCTCTATAGGAAACACAGTAGAGTAGAAGAGTGCTGCTTTCTCAAAAGCAGAGTGTGTTTCTTGTAAGGCGAGCCAGAGTTTAATTCCCTTTCATAAACGGAGTTGAATCACATGCTGTTTCTGGTCCTAGCAGCAAGAGTTGTTTTCTGGTAAGGAGAGTCACTATTGTGCTCATTTGGCCATACACAGTGCAAATAGTACTCGCGTCTGTACCCAGCAAGTCCATTGTATTGGACGCAAGAGAAACAACTGTTCTTATCAGTTTAATAAGCAGAGTTGAACTAGTTATGGCCATTGTGTGTAGGAAGCACAGTTCTTTGGTTGTGAGCAAGCTGACTGTTCTGGCTATATAGGAAACAGAGTAGAGTAGAAGAGTGCTGCTTTCTCAAAAGGAGAGTGTGTTTCTTTTAAGGCAAGCTAGAGTTGAATTCCCTTTCATAAACGGAGTTGAATCACATGCTGTTTGTAGTCCTAGCAGCAAGACTTGTTTTCTGATAAGGAGAGTCACTATTGTGCTCAATTGGCCATATACATTGCAAATAGCACTCGCGTCTTTTCCCAGCAAATGCAGTGTATTGGAAGCAAGAGAAACTACTCTTCTTGTCAGTTTCCTAAGCAGAGTTGAATTAGATATGTCCCTTTTGTGTAGGAAGCACAGTTCTTTAGTTCTGAGCAAGCTGACAATTCTGGCTATATAGGAAACACAGTAGAGTAGAAGAGTGCTGCTTTCTCTAAAGTAGAGTGTGTTTCTTGTAAGGCGAGCTAGAGTTGATTTCCCTTTCATAAACGGAGTTGAATCACATGCAGTTTCTGGTCCTAGCAGCAAAAGTTGTTTTCTGGTAAGGAGATTCACTATTGTGCTCAATTGGCCTTACACAGTGCAAATAACACTCGCGTCTTATCCCAGCAAATGCAGTGTATTGGACGCAAGAGAAACTACTGTTCTTGTCAGTTTGCTAAGCAGAGTTGAATTACATATGGCCCTTGTGTGTAGGAAGCACAGTTCTTTAGTTCTGAGCAAGCTGACTGTTCTGTCTATATAGGAAACACAGTAGAGTAGAAGAGTGCTGCTTTCTCAAAAGCAGAGTGTGTTTCTCGTAAGGCAAGCTAGAGTTGAATTCCCTTTCATAAACGGAGTTGAATCACATGCAGTTTCTGGTCCTAGCCCTAAGAGTTGTTTTCTGGTAAGGAGAGTCACTATTGTGCTCATTTGGCCATACACAGTGCAAATAGCACTCGCTTCTGTACCCAGCAAGTGCAGTGTATTGGACACAAGAGAAACTACTGTTCTTGTCAGTTTCCTAAGCAGAGTTGAACTAGTTATGTCCATTGTGTGTAGGAAGCACAGTTCTTTGGTTCTGAGCAAGCTGACTGTTCTTGCTCTATAGGAAACACAGTAGAGTAGAACAGTGCTGCTTTCTCAAAAGCAGAGTGTGTTTCTTGTAAGGCGAGCTAGAGTTCAATTCCCTTTCATTAACGGAGTTGAATCACATGCAGTTTCTGGTCCTAGCAGCAAAAGTTGTTTTCTGGTAAGGAGAGTCACTATTGTGCTCAATTGGCCTTACACAGTGCAAATAGCACTCGCGTCTTATCCCAGCAAATGCAGTGTATTGGACGCAAGAGAAACTACTGTTCTTGTCAGCTTCCTAAGCAGAGTTGAACTAGTTATTGCCATTGTGTTTAGGAAGCACAGTTCTTTGGTTCTGAGCAAGCTGACTGTTCTGGCTCTATAGGAAACACAGTAGAGTAGAAGAGTGCTGCTTTCTCAAAAGCAGAGTGTGTTTCTTGTAAGGCGAGCCAGAGTTTAATTCCCTTTCATAAACGGAGTTGAATCACATGCAGTTTCTGGTCCTAGCACCAAGAGTTGTTTTCTGGTAAGGAGAGTCACTATTGTGCTCATTTGGCCATACACATTGCAAATAGCACTCGCGTCTGTACCCAACAAATGCATTGTATTGGACGCAAGAGAAACTACTGTTCTTGTCAGTTTCCTAAGCAGAGTTGAATTAGATATTGCCCTTGTGTGTAGGAAGCACAGTTCTTTAGTTCTGAGCAAGCTGACAGTTCTGGCTATATAGGAAACACAGTAGAATAGAAGAGCGCTGCTTTCTCTAAAGCAGAGTGTGTTTCTTGTAAGGCGAGCTAGAGTTGATTTCCCATTCATAAACCGAGTTGAATCACATGCAGTTTCTGGTCCTAGCAGCAAAAGTTGTTTTCTGGTAAGGAGAGTCACTATTGTGCTCAATTGGCGATACACATTGCAAATAGCACTCGCGTCTGTTCCCAGCAAATGCAGTGTATTGGAAGCAAGAGAAACTACTGTTTTTGTCAGTTTCTTAAGCAGAGTTGAATTAGATATGGCGCTTTTGTGTAGGAAGCACAGTTCTTTAGTTCTGAGCAAGCTGACAATTCTGGCTATATAGGAAACACAGTAGAGTAGAAGAGTGCTGCTTTCTCTAAAGTAGAGTGTGTTTCTTGTAAGGCGAGCTAGAGTTGATTTCCCTTTCATAAACGGAGTTGAATCACATGCAGTTTCTGGTCCTAGCCCTAAGAGTTGTTTTCTGGTAAGGAGAGTCACTATTGTGCTCATTTGGCCATACACAGTGCAAATAGCACTCGCTTCTGTACCCAGCAAGTGCAGTGTATTGGACACAAGAGAAACTACTGTTCTTGTCAGTTTCCTAAGCAGAGTTGAACTAGTTATGGCCATTGTGTGTAGGAAGCACAGTTCTTTGGTTCTGAGCAAGCTGACTGTTCTTGCTCTATAGGAAACACAGTAGAGTAGAAGAGTGCTGCTTTCTCAAAAGCAGAGTGTGTTTCTTGTAAGGCGAGCCAGAGTTTAATTCACTTTCATAAACGGAGTTGAATCACATGCAGTTTCTGGTCCTAGCACCAAGAGTTGTTTTCTGGTAAGGAGAGTCACTATTGTGCTCATTTGGCCATACACAGTGCAAATAGCACTCGCGTCTGTACCCAGCAAGTGCAGTGTGTTGGACACAAGAGAAACTACTGTTCTTGTCAGTTTCCTAAGCAGAGTTGAACTAGTTATGGCCATTGTGTGTAGGAAGCACAGTTCTTTGGTTCTGAGCAAGCTGACTGTTCTTGCTCTTTTGGAAACAGAGTAGAGTAGAAGAGTGCTGCTTTCTCAAAAGCAGAGTGTGTTTCTTGTAAGGCAAGCTAGAGTTGAATTCCCTTTCATAAACGGAGTTGAATCACATGCAGTTTGTGGTCCTAGCAGCAAGAGTTGTTTTCTGGTAAGGAGAGTCACTATTGTGCTCAATTGGCCATACACATTGCAAATAGCACTCGCGTCTGTTCCCAGCAAATGCTGTGTATTGGACACAAGAGAAACTACTGTTCTTGTCAGTTTCCTAAGCAGAGTTGAATTAGATATGGCCCTTTTGTGTAGGAAGCACAGTTCTTTAGTTCTGAGCAAGTTGACAATTCTGGCTATATAGGAAACACAGTAGAGTAGAAGAGTGCTGTTTTATCTAAAGTAGAGTGTGTTTCTTGTAAGGCGAGCTAGAGTTGATTTCCCTTTCATAAACGGAGTTGAATCACATGCAGTTTCTGGTCCTAGCAGCAAAAGTTGCTTTCTGGTAAGGAGATTCACTATTGTGCTCAATTGGCCTTACACAGTGCAAATAGCACTCGCGTCTTATCCCAGCAAATGCAGTGTATTGGACGCAAGAGAAACTACTGTTCTTGTCAGCTTCCTAAGCAGAGTTGAACTAGTTATGGCCATTGTGTTTAGGAAGCACAGTTATTTGGTTCTGAGCAAGCTGACTGTTCTGGCTATATAGGAAACACAGTAGAGTAGAAGAGTGCTGCTTTCTCAAAAGCAGAGTGTGTTTCTTGTAAGGCGAGCCAGAGTTTAATTCCCTTTCATAAAGGGAGTTGAATCACATGCAGTTTCTGGTCCTAGCAGCAAAATTGTTTTCTGGTAAGGGGAGTCACTATTGTGCTCAATTGGCCATACACAGTGCAAATAGCACTCGCTTCTGTTCTCAGCAAGTGCAGTGTATTGGACGCAAGAGAAACTACTGTTCTTGTCAGTTTCCTAAGCAGAGTTGAACTAGTTATGTCCATTGTGTGTAGGAAGCACAGTTCTTTGGTTCTGAGCAAGCTTACTGTTCTGGCTCTATAGGAAACACAGTAGAGTAGAAGAGTGCTGCTTTCTCAAAAGCAGAGTGTGTTTCTTGAAAGGCGAGCCAGAGTTTAATTCACTTTCATAAAGGGAGTTGAATCACATGCAGTTTCTGGTCCTAGCACCAAGAGTTGTTTTCTGGTAAGGAGAGTCACTATTGTGCTCAATTGGCCATACACATTGCAAATAGCACTCGCGTCTTATCCCAGCAAATGCAGTGTATTGGAAGCAAGAGAAACTACTGTTCTTGTCAGTTTGCTAAGCAGAGTTGAATTAGATATGGCCCTTTTGTGTAGGAAGCACAGTTCTTTAGTTCTGAGCAAGCTGACAATTCTGGCTATATAGGAAACACAGTAGAGTAGAAGAGTGCTGCTTTCTCTAAAGTAGAGTTTGTTTCTTGTAAGGCGAGCTAGAGTTGATTTCCCTTTCATAAACGGAGTTGAATCACATGCAGTTTCTGGTCCTAGCAGCAAAAGTTGTTTTCTGGTAAGGAGATTCACTATTGTGCTCAATTGGCCTTACACAGTGCAAATAGCACTCGCGTCTTATCCCAGCAAATGCAGTGTATTGGACGCAAGAGAAACTACTGTTCTTGTCAGTTTCCTAAGCAGAGTTGAAATAGATATGGCCCTTGTGTGTAGGAAGCACAGTTCTTTACTTCTGAGCAAGCTGACAATTCTGGCTATATAGGAAACACAGTAGAGTACAAGAGTGCTGCTTTCTCTAAAGTAGAGTGTGTTTCTTGTAAGGCGAGCTAGAGTTGATTTCCCTTTCATAAACGGAGTTGAATCACATGCAGTTTCTGGTCCTAGCAGCAAAAGTTGTTTTCTGGTAAGGAGAGTCACTATTGTGCTCAATTGGCCATACACAGTGCAAATAGCACTCGCTTCTGTACCCAGCAAGTGCAGTGTATTGGACACAAGAGAAACTACTGTTCTTGTCAGTTTCCTAAGCAGAGTTGAACTAGTTATGGCCATTGTGTGTAGGAAGCACAGTTCTTTGGTTCTGAGCAAGCTGACTGTTCTTGCTCTATAGGAAACACAGTAGAGTAGAAGAGTGCTGCTTTCTCAAAAGCAGAGTGTGTTTCTTGTAAGGCGAGCCAGAGTTTAATTCACTTTCATAAACGGAGTTGAATCACATGCAGTTTCTGGTCCTAGCACCAAGAGTTGTTTTCTGGTAAGGAGAGTCACTATTGTGCTCATTTGGCCATACACAGTGCAAATAGCACTCGCGTCTGTACCCAACAAATGCATTGTATTGGACGCAAGAGAAACTACTGTTCTTGTCAGTTTCCTAAGCAGAGTTGAATTAGATATTGCCCTTGTGTGTAGGAAGCACAGTTCTTTAGTTCTGAGCAAGCTGACAGTTCTGGCTATATAGGAAACACAGTAGAATAGAAGAGCGCTGCTTTCTCTAAAGCAGAGTGTGTTTCTTGTAAGGCGAGCTAGAGTTGATTTCCCATTCATAAACCGAGTTGAATCACATGCAGTTTCTGGTCCTAGCAGCAAAAGTTGTTTTCTGGTAAGGAGAGTCACTATTGTGCTCAATTGGCGATACACATTGCAAATAGCACTCGCGTCTGTTCCCAGCAAATGCAGTGTATTGGAAGCAAGAGAAACTACTGTTTTTGTCAGTTTCTTAAGCAGAGTTGAATTAGATATGGCGCTTTTGTGTAGGAAGCACAGTTCTTTAGTTCTGAGCAAGCTGACAATTCTGGCTATATAGGAAACACAGTAGAGTAGAAGAGTGCTGCTTTCTCTAAAGTAGAGTGTGTTTCTTGTAAGGCGAGCTAGAGTTGATTTCCCTTTCATAAACGGAGTTGAATCACATGCAGTTTCTGGTCCTAGCCCTAAGAGTTGTTTTCTGGTAAGGAGAGTCACTATTGTGCTCATTTGGCCATACACAGTGCAAATAGCACTCGCTTCTGTACCCAGCAAGTGCAGTGTATTGGACACAAGAGAAACTACTGTTCTTGTCAGTTTCCTAAGCAGAGTTGAACTAGTTATGGCCATTGTGTGTAGGAAGCACAGTTCTTTGGTTCTGAGCAAGCTGACTGTTCTTGCTCTATAGGAAACACAGTAGAGTAGAAGAGTGCTGCTTTCTCAAAAGCAGAGTGTGTTTCTTGTAAGGCGAGCCAGAGTTTAATTCACTTTCATAAACGGAGTTGAATCACATGCAGTTTCTGGTCCTAGCACCAAGAGTTGTTTTCTGGTAAGGAGAGTCACTATTGTGCTCATTTGGCCATACACAGTGCAAATAGCACTCGCGTCTGTACCCAGCAAGTGCAGTGTATTGGACACAAGAGAAACTACTGTTCTTGTCAGTTTCCTAAGCAGAGTTGAACTAGTTATGGCCATTGTGTGTAGGAAGCACAGTTCTTTGGTTCTGAGCAAGCTGACTGTTCTTGCTCTTTTGGAAACAGAGTAGAGTAGAAGAGTGCTGCTTTCTCAAAAGCAGAGTGTGTTTCTTGTAAGGCAAGCTAGAGTTGAATTCCCTTTCATAAACGGAGTTGAATCACATGCAGTTTGTGGTCCTAGCAGCAAGAGTTGTTTTCTGGTAAGGAGAGTCACTATTGTGCTCAATTGGCCATACACATTGCAAATAGCACTCGCGTCTGTTCCCAGCAAATGCTGTGTATTGGACACAAGAGAAACTACTGTTCTTGTCAGTTTCCTAAGCAGAGTTGAATTAGATATGGCCCTTTTGTGTAGGAAGCACAGTTCTTTAGTTCTGAGCAAGTTGACAATTCTGGCTATATAGGAAACACAGTAGAGTAGAAGAGTGCTGTTTTATCTAAAGTAGAGTGTGTTTCTTGTAAGGCGAGCTAGAGTTGATTTCCCTTTCATAAACGGAGTTGAATCACATGCAGTTTCTGGTCCTAGCAGCAAAAGTTGCTTTCTGGTAAGGAGATTCACTATTGTGCTCAATTGGCCTTACACAGTGCAAATAGCACTCGCGTCTTATCCCAGCAAATGCAGTGTATTGGACGCAAGAGAAACTACTGTTCTTGTCAGCTTCCTAAGCAGAGTTGAACTAGTTATGGCCATTGTGTTTAGGAAGCACAGTTATTTGGTTCTGAGCAAGCTGACTGTTCTGGCTATATAGGAAACACAGTAGAGTAGAAGAGTGCTGCTTTCTCAAAAGCAGAGTGTGTTTCTTGTAAGGCGAGCCAGAGTTTAATTCCCTTTCATAAAGGGAGTTGAATCACATGCAGTTTCTGGTCCTAGCAGCAAAATTGTTTTCTGGTAAGGGGAGTCACTATTGTGCTCAATTGGCCATACACAGTGCAAATAGCACTCGCTTCTGTTCTCAGCAAGTGCAGTGTATTGGACGCAAGAGAAACTACTGTTCTTGTCAGTTTCCTAAGCAGAGTTGAACTAGTTATGTCCATTGTGTGTAGGAAGCACAGTTCTTTGGTTCTGAGCAAGCTGACTGTTCTGGCTCTATAGGAAACACAGTAGAGTAGAAGAGTGCTGCTTTCTCAAAAGCAGAGTGTGTTTCTTGAAAGGCGAGCCAGAGTTTAATTCACTTTCATAAAGGGAGTTGAATCACATGCAGTTTCTGGTCCTAGCACCAAGAGTTGTTTTCTGGTAAGGAGAGTCACTATTGTGCTCAATTGGCCATACACATTGCAAATAGCACTCGCGTCTTATCCCAGCAAATGCAGTGTATTGGAAGCAAGAGAAACTACTGTTCTTGTCAGTTTGCTAAGCAGAGTTGAATTAGATATGGCCCTTTTGTGTAGGAAGCACAGTTCTTTAGTTCTGAGCAAGCTGACAATTCTGGCTATATAGGAAACACAGTAGAGTAGAAGAGTGCTGCTTTCTCTAAAGTAGAGTTTGTTTCTTGTAAGGCGAGCTAGAGTTGATTTCCCTTTCATAAACGGAGTTGAATCACATGCAGTTTCTGGTCCTAGAAGCAAAAGTTGTTTTCTGGTAAGGAGATTCACTATTGTGCTCAATTGGCCTTACACAGTGCAAATAGCACTCGCGTCTTATCCCAGCAAATGCAGTGTATTGGACGCAAGAGAAACTACTGTTCTTGTCAGTTTCCTAAGCAGAGTTGAAATAGATATGGCCCTTGTGTGTAGGAAGCACAGTTCTTTACTTCTGAGCAAGCTGACAATTCTGGCTATATAGGAAACACAGTAGAGTACAAGAGTGCTGCTTTCTCTAAAGTAGAGTGTGTTTCTTGTAAGGCGAGCTAGAGTTGATTTCCCTTTCATAAACGGAGTTGAATCACATGCAGTTTCTGGTCCTAGCAGCAAAAGTTGTTTTCTGGTAAGGAGAGTCACTATTGTGCTCAATTGGCCATACACAGTGCAAATAGCACTCGCTTCTGTACCCAGCAAGTGCAGTGTATTGGACACAAGAGAAACTACTGTTCTTGTCAGTTTCCTAAGCAGAGTTGAACTAGTTATGGCCATTGTGTGTAGGAAGCACAGTTCTTTGGTTCTGAGCAAGCTGACTGTTCTTGCTCTATAGGAAACACAGTAGAGTAGAAGAGTGCTGCTTTCTCAAAAGCAGAGTGTGTTTCTTGTAAGGCGAGCCAGAGTTTAATTCACTTTCATAAACGGAGTTGAATCACATGCAGTTTCTGGTCCTAGCACCAAGAGTTGTTTTCTGGTAAGGAGAGTCACTATTGTGCTCATTTGGCCATACACAGTGCAAATAGCACTCGCGTCTGTACCCAGCAAATGCTGTGTATTGGACACAAGAGAAACTGCTGTTCTTGTCAGTTTCCTAAGCAGAGTGAATTAGATATGGCCCTTTTGTGTAGGAAGCACAGTTCTTTATTTCTGAGCAAGTTGACAATTCTGGCTATATAGGAAACACAGTAGAGTAGAAGAGTGCTGTTTTATCTAAAGTAGAGTGTGTTTCTTGTAAGGCGAGCTAGAGTTGATTTCCCTTTCATAAACGGAGTTGAATCACATGCAGTTTCTGGTCCTAGCAGCAAAAGTTGCTTTCTGGTAAGGAGATTCACTATTGTGCTCAATTGGCCTTACACAGTGCAAATAGCACTCGCGTCTTATCCCAGCAAATGCAGTGTATTGGACGCAAGAGAAACTACTGTTCTTGTCAGCTTCCTAAGCAGAGTTGAACTAGTTATGGCCATTGTGTTTAGGAAGCACAGTTATTTGGTTCTGAGCAAGCTGACTGTTCTGGCTATATAGGAAACACAGTAGAGTAGAAGAGTGCTGCTTTCTCAAAAGCAGAGTGTGTTTCTTGTAAGGCGAGCCAGAGTTTAATTCCCTTTCATAAAGGGAGTTGAATCACATGCAGTTTCTGGTCCTAGCAGCAAAAGTTGCTTTCTGGTAAGGAGATTCACTATTGTGCTCAATTGGCCTTACACAGTGCAAATAGCACTCGCGTCTTTTCCCAGCAAATGCAGTGTATTGGACGCAAGAGAAACTACTGTTCTTGTCAGCTTCCTAAGCAGAGTTGAACTAGTTATGGCCATTGTGTTTAGGAAGCACAGTTCTTTGGTTCTGAGCAAGCTGACTGTTCTGGCTCTATAGGAAACACAGTAGAGTAGAAGAGTGCTGCTTTCTCAAAAGCAGAGTGTGTTTCTTGTAAGGCGAGCTAGAGTTGATTTCCCATTCATAAACGGAGTTGAATCACATGCAGTTTCTGGTCCTAGCAGCAAAAGTTGTTTTCTGGTAAGGGGAGTCACTATTGTGCTCAATTGGCCATACACAGTGCAAATAGCACTCGCTTCTGTTCTCAGCAAGTGCAGTGTATTGGACGCAAGAGAAACTACTGTTCTTGTCAGTTTCCTAAGCAGAGTTGAACTAGTTATGTCCATTGTGTGTAGGAAGCACAGTTCTTTGGTTCTGAGCAAGCTGACTGTTCTGGCTCTATAGGAAACACAGTAGAGTAGAAGAGTGCTGCTTTCTCAAAAGCAGAGTGTGTTTCTTGTAAGGCGAGCCAGAGTTTAATTCACTTTCATAAACGGAGTTGAATCACATGCAGTTTCTGGTCCTAGCACCAAGAGTTGTTTTCTGGTAAGGAGAGTCACTATTGTGCTCATTTGGCCATACACAGTGCAAATAGCACTCGCGTCTGTACCCAGCAAGTGCATTGTATTGGACGCAAGAGAAACAACTGTTCTTATCAGTTTCCTAAGCAGAGTTGAACTAGTTATGGCCATTGTGTGTAGGAAGCACAGTTCTTTGGTTGTGAGCAAGCTGACTGTTCTGGCTATATAGGAAACAGAGTAGAGTAGAAGAGTGCTGCTTTCTCAAAAGCAGAGTGTGTTTCTTGTAAGGCAAGCTAGAGTTGAATTCCCTTTCATAAACGGAGTTGAATCACATGCTGTTTGTGGTCCTAGCAGCAAGAGTTGTTTTCTGATAAGGAGAGTCACTATTGTGCTCAATTGGCCATATACATTGCAAATAGCACTCGCGTCTTTTCCCAGCAAATGCAGTGTATTGGAAGCAAGAGAAACTACTGTTCTTGTCAGTTTCCTAAGCAGAGTTGAATTAGATATGTCCCTTTTGTGTAGGAAGCACAGTTCTTTAGTTCTGAGCAAGCTGACAATTCTGGCTATATAGGAAACACAGTAGAGTAGAAGAGTGCTGCTTTCTCTAAAGTAGAGTGTGTTTCTTGTAAGGCGAGCTAGAGTTGATTTCCCTTTCATAAACGGAGTTGAATCACATGCAGTTTCTGGTCCTAGCAGCAAAAGTTGTTTTCTGGTAAGGAGATTCACTATTGTGCTCAATTGGCCTTACACAGTGCAAATAGCACTCGCGTCTTATCCCAGCAAATGCAGTGTATTGGACGCAAGAGAAACTACTGTTCTTGTCAGTTTGCTAAGCAGAGTTGAATTACATATGGCCCTTGTGTGTAGGAAGCACAGTTCTTTAGTTCTGAGCAAGCTGACTGTTCTGTCTGTATAGGAAACACAGTAGAGTAGAAGAGTGCTGCTTTCTCAAAAGCAGAGTGTGTTTCTCGTAAGGCAAGCTAGAGTTGAATTCCCTTTCATAAACGGAGTTGAATCACATGCAGTTTCTGGTCCTAGCCCTAAGAGTTGTTTTCTGGTAAGGAGAGTCACTATTGTGCTCATTTGGCCATACACAGTGCAAATAGCACTCGCTTCTGTTCTCAGCAAGTGCAGTGTATTGGACGCAAGAGAAACTACTGTTCTTGTCAGTTTCCTAAGCAGAGTTGAACTAGTTATGTCCATTGTGTGTAGGAAGCACAGTTCTTTGGTTCTGAGCAAGCTGACTGTTCTGGCTCTATAGGAAACACAGTAGAGTAGAAGAGTGCTGCTTTCTCAAAAGCAGAGTGTGTTTCTTGAAAGGCGAGCCAGAGTTTAATTCACTTTCATAAAGGGAGTTGAATCACATGCAGTTTCTGGTCCTAGCACCAAGAGTTGTTTTCTGGTAAGGAGAGTCACTATTGTGCTCAATTGGCCATACACATTGCAAATAGCACTCGCGTCTTATCCCAGCAAATGCAGTGTATTGGAAGCAAGAGAAACTACTGTTCTTGTCAGTTTGCTAAGCAGAGTTGAATTAGATATGGCCCTTTTGTGTAGGAAGCACAGTTCTTTAGTTCTGAGCAAGCTGACAATTCTGGCTATATAGGAAACACAGTAGAGTAGAAGAGTGCTGCTTTCTCTAAAGTAGAGTTTGTTTCTTGTAAGGCGAGCTAGAGTTGATTTCCCTTTCATAAACGGAGTTGAATCACATGCAGTTTCTGGTCCTAGCAGCAAAAGTTGTTTTCTGGTAAGGAGATTCACTATTGTGCTCAATTGGCCTTACACAGTGCAAATAGCACTCGCGTCTTATCCCAGCAAATGCAGTGTATTGGACGCAAGAGAAACTACTGTTCTTGTCAGTTTCCTAAGCAGAGTTGAAATAGATATGGCCCTTGTGTGTAGGAAGCACAGTTCTTTACTTCTGAGCAAGCTGACAATTCTGGCTATATAGGAAACACAGTAGAGTACAAGAGTGCTGCTTTCTCTAAAGTAGAGTGTGTTTCTTGTAAGGCGAGCTAGAGTTGATTTCCCTTTCATAAACGGAGTTGAATCACATGCAGTTTCTGGTCCTAGCAGCAAAAGTTGTTTTCTGGTAAGGAGAGTCACTATTGTGCTCAATTGGCCATACACAGTGCAAATAGCACTCGCTTCTGTACCCAGCAAGTGCAGTGTATTGGACACAAGAGAAACTACTGTTCTTGTCAGTTTCCTAAGCAGAGTTGAACTAGTTATGGCCATTGTGTGTAGGAAGCACAGTTCTTTGGTTCTGAGCAAGCTGACTGTTCTTGCTCTATAGGAAACACAGTAGAGTAGAAGAGTGCTGCTTTCTCAAAAGCAGAGTGTGTTTCTTGTAAGGCGAGCCAGAGTTTAATTCACTTTCATAAACGGAGTTGAATCACATGCAGTTTCTGGTCCTAGCACCAAGAGTTGTTTTCTGGTAAGGAGAGTCACTATTGTGCTCATTTGGCCATACACAGTGCAAATAGCACTCGCGTCTGTACCCAGCAAATGCTGTGTATTGGACACAAGAGAAACTACTGTTCTTGTCAGTTTCCTAAGCAGAGTGAATTAGATATGGCCCTTTTGTGTAGGAAGCACAGTTCTTTATTTCTGAGCAAGTTGACAATTCTGGCTATATAGGAAACACAGTAGAGTAGAAGAGTGCTGTTTTATCTAAAGTAGAGTGTGTTTCTTGTAAGGCGAGCTAGAGTTGATTTCCCTTTCATAAACGGAGTTGAATCACATGCAGTTTCTGGTCCTAGCAGCAAAAGTTGCTTTCTGGTAAGGAGATTCACTATTGTGCTCAATTGGCCTTACACAGTGCAAATAGCACTCGCGTCTTATCCCAGCAAATGCAGTGTATTGGACGCAAGAGAAACTACTGTTCTTGTCAGCTTCCTAAGCAGAGTTGAACTAGTTATGGCCATTGTGTTTAGGAAGCACAGTTATTTGGTTCTGAGCAAGCTGACTGTTCTGGCTATATAGGAAACACAGTAGAGTAGAAGAGTGCTGCTTTCTCAAAAGCAGAGTGTGTTTCTTGTAAGGCGAGCCAGAGTTTAATTCCCTTTCATAAAGGGAGTTGAATCACATGCAGTTTCTGGTCCTAGCAGCAAAAGTTGCTTTCTGGTAAGGAGATTCACTATTGTGCTCAATTGGCCTTACACAGTGCAAATAGCACTCGCGTCTTTTCCCAGCAAATGCAGTGTATTGGACGCAAGAGAAACTACTGTTCTTGTCAGCTTCCTAAGCAGAGTTGAACTAGTTATGGCCATTGTGTTTAGGAAGCACAGTTCTTTGGTTCTGAGCAAGCTGACTGTTCTGGCTCTATAGGAAACACAGTAGAGTAGAAGAGTGCTGCTTTCTCAAAAGCAGAGTGTGTTTCTTGTAAGGCGAGCTAGAGTTGATTTCCCATTCATAAACGGAGTTGAATCACATGCAGTTTCTGGTCCTAGCAGCAAAAGTTGTTTTCTGGTAAGGGGAGTCACTATTGTGCTCAATTGGCCATACACAGTGCAAATAGCACTCGCTTCTGTTCTCAGCAAGTGCAGTGTATTGGACGCAAGAGAAACTACTGTTCTTGTCAGTTTCCTAAGCAGAGTTGAACTAGTTATGTCCATTGTGTGTAGGAAGCACAGTTCTTTGGTTCTGAGCAAGCTGACTGTTCTGGCTCTATAGGAAACACAGTAGAGTAGAAGAGTGCTGCTTTCTCAAAAGCAGAGTGTGTTTCTTGTAAGGCGAGCCAGAGTTTAATTCACTTTCATAAACGGAGTTGAATCACATGCAGTTTCTGGTCCTAGCACCAAGAGTTGTTTTCTGGTAAGGAGAGTCACTATTGTGCTCATTTGGCCATACACAGTGCAAATAGCACTCGCGTCTGTACCCAGCAAGTGCATTGTATTGGACGCAAGAGAAACAACTGTTCTTATCAGTTTCCTAAGCAGAGTTGAACTAGTTATGGCCATTGTGTGTAGGAAGCACAGTTCTTTGGTTGTGAGCAAGCTGACTGTTCTGGCTATATAGGAAACAGAGTAGAGTAGAAGAGTGCTGCTTTCTCAAAAGCAGAGTGTGTTTCTTGTAAGGCAAGCTAGAGTTGAATTCCCTTTCATAAACGGAGTTGAATCACATGCTGTTTGTGGTCCTAGCAGCAAGAGTTGTTTTCTGATAAGGAGAGTCACTATTGTGCTCAATTGGCCATATACATTGCAAATAGCACTCGCGTCTTTTCCCAGCAAATGCAGTGTATTGGAAGCAAGAGAAACTACTGTTCTTGTCAGTTTCCTAAGCAGAGTTGAATTAGATATGTCCCTTTTGTGTAGGAAGCACAGTTCTTTAGTTCTGAGCAAGCTGACAATTCTGGCTATATAGGAAACACAGTAGAGTAGAAGAGTGCTGCTTTCTCTAAAGTAGAGTGTGTTTCTTGTAAGGCGAGCTAGAGTTGATTTCCCTTTCATAAACGGAGTTGAATCACATGCAGTTTCTGGTCCTAGCAGCAAAAGTTGTTTTCTGGTAAGGAGATTCACTATTGTGCTCAATTGGCCTTACACAGTGCAAATAGCACTCGCGTCTTATCCCAGCAAATGCAGTGTATTGGACGCAAGAGAAACTACTGTTCTTGTCAGTTTGCTAAGCAGAGTTGAATTACATATGGCCCTTGTGTGTAGGAAGCACAGTTCTTTAGTTCTGAGCAAGCTGACTGTTCTGTCTGTATAGGAAACACAGTAGAGTAGAAGAGTGCTGCTTTCTCAAAAGCAGAGTGTGTTTCTCGTAAGGCAAGCTAGAGTTGAATTCCCTTTCATAAACGGAGTTGAATCACATGCAGTTTCTGGTCCTAGCCCTAAGAGTTGTTTTCTGGTAAGGAGAGTCACTATTGTGCTCATTTGGCCATACACAGTGCAAATAGCACTCGCGTCTGTACCCAGCAAGTGCAGTGTATTGGACACAAGAGAAACTACTGTTCTTGTCAGTTTCCTAAGCAGAGTTGAACTAGTTATGGCCATTGTGTGTAGGAAGCACAGTTCTTTGGTTCTGAGCAAGCTGACTGTTCTTGCTCTATAGGAAACAGAGTAGAGTAGAAGAGTGCTGCTTTCTCAAAAGCAGAGTGTGTTTCTTGTAAGGCAAGCTAGAGTTGAATTCCCTTTCATAAACGGAGTTGAATCACATGCAGTTTGTGGTCCTAGCAGCAAGAGTTGTTTTCTGGTAAGGAGAGTCACTATTGTGCTCAATTGGCCATACAGATTGCAAATAGCACTCGCGTCTGTTCCCAGCAAATGCTGTGTATTGGACACAAGAGAAACTACTGTTCTTGTCAGTTTCCTAAGCAGAGTTGAATTAGATATGGCCCTTTTGTGTAGGAAGCACAGTTCTTTAGTTCTGAGCAAGTTGACAATTCTGGCTATATAGGAAACACAGTAGAGTAGAAGAGTGCTGTTTTATCTAAAGTAGAGTGTGTTTCTTGTAAGGCGAGCTAGAGTTGATTTCCCTTTCATAAACGGAGTTGAATCACATGCAGTTTCTGGTCCTAGCAGCAAAAGTTGCTTTCTGGTAAGGAGATTCACTATTGTGCTCAATTGGCCTTACACAGTGCAAATAGCACTCGCGTCTTATCCCAGCAAATGCAGTGTATTGGACGCAAGAGAAACTACTGTTCTTGTCAGCTTCCTAAACAGAGTTGAACTAGTTATGGCCATTGTGTTTAGGAAGCACAGTTCTTTGGTTCTGAGCAAGCTGACTGTTCTGGCTCTATAGGAAACACAGTAGAGTAGAAGAGTGCTGCTTTCTCAAAAGCAGAGTGTGTTTCTTGTAAGGCGAGCCAGAGTTTAATTCCCTTTCATAAACGGAGTTGAATCACATGCAGTTTCTGGTCCTAGCACCAAGAGTTGTTTTCTGGTAAGGAGAGTCACTATTGTGCTCATTTGGCCATACACAGTGCAAATAGCACTCGCTTCTGTACCCAGCAAGTGCAGTGTATTGGACACAAGAGAAACTACTGTTCTTGTCAGTTTCCTAAGCAGAGTTGAACTAGTTATGGCCATTGTGTGTAGGAAGCACAGTTCTTTGGTTCTGAGCAAGCTGACTGTTCTTGCTCTATAGGAAACACAGTAGAGGTAGAACAGTGCTGCTTTCTCAAAAGCAGAGTGTGTTTCTTGTAAGGCGAGCTAGAGTTGATTTCCCATTCATAAACCGAGTTGAATCACATGCAGTTTCTGGTCCTAGCAGCAAAAGTTGTTTTCTGGTAAGGAGAGTCACTATTGTGCTCAATTGGCGATACACATTGCAAATAGCACTCGCGTCTGTTCCCAGCAAATGCAGTGTATTGGAAGCAAGAGAAACTACTGTTTTTGTCAGTTTCTTAAGCAGAGTTGAATTAGATATGGCGCTTTTGTGTAGGAAGCACAGTTCTTTAGTTCTGAGCAAGCTGACAATTCTGGCTCTATAGGAAACACAGTAGAGTAGAAGAGTGCTGCTTTCTCTAAAGTAGAGTGTGTTTCTTGTAAGGCGAGCTAGAGTTGATTTCCCTTTCATAAACGGAGTTGAATCACATGCAGTTTCTGGTCCTAGCAGCAAAAGTTGTTTTCTGGTAAGGAGATTCACTATTGTGCTCAATTGGCCTTACACAGTGCAAATAGCACTCGCGTCTTATCCCAGCAAATGCAGTGTATTGGACGCAAGAGAAACTACTGTTCTTGTCAGTTTCCTAAGCAGAGTTGAAATAGATATGGCCCTTGTGTGTAGGAAGCACAGTTCTTTAGTTCTGAGCAAGCTGACTGTTCTGTCTATATAGGAAACACAGTAGAGTAGAAGAGTGCTGCTTTCTCAAAAGCAGAGTGTGTTTCTCGTAAGGCAAGCTAGAGTTGAATTCCCTTTCATAAACGGAGTTGAATCACATGCAGTTTCTGGTCCTAGCCCTAAGAGTTGTTTTTCTGGTAAGGAGAGTCACTATTGTGCTCATTTGGCCATACACAGTGCAAATAGCACTCGCTTCTGTACCCAGCAAGTGCAGTGTATTGGACACAAGAGAAACTACTGTTCTTGTCAGTTTCCTAAGCAGAGTTGAACTAGTTATGGCCATTGTGTGTAGGAAACACAGTTCTTTGGTTCTGAGCAAGCTGACTGTTCTAGCTATATAGGAAACAGAGTAGAGTAGAAGAGTGCTGCTTTCTCAAAAGCAGAGTGTGTTTCTTGTAAGGCAAGCTAGAGTTGAATTCCCTTTCATAAACGGAGTTGAATCACATGCTGTTTGTGGTCCTAGCAGCAAGAGTTGTTTTCTGGTAAGGAGAGTCACTATTGTGCTCATTTGGCCATACACAGTGCAAATAGCACTCGCTTCTGTACCCAGCAAGTGCAGTGTATTGGACACAAGAGAAACTACTGTTCTTGTCAGTTTCCTAAGCAGAGTTGAACTAGTTATGGCCATTGTGTGTAGGAAGCACAGTTCTTTGGTTCTGAGCAAGCTGACTGTTCTGGCTCTATAGGAAACACAGTAGAGTAGAAGAGTGCTGCTTTCTCAAAGGCAGAGTGTGTTTCTTGTATGGCGAGCCAGAGTTTAATTCCCTTTCATAAACGGAGTTGAATTACATGCAGTTTCTGGTCCTAGCACCAAGAGTTGTTTTCTGGTAAGGAGAGTCACTATTGTGCTCATTTGGCCATACACAGTGCAAATAGCACTCGCGTCTGTACCCAGCAAGTGCATTGTATTGGACGCAAGAGAAACAACTGTTCTTATCAGTTTCCTAAGCAGAGTTGAACTAGTTATGGCCATTGTGTGTAGGAAGCACAGTTCTTTGGTTGTGAGCAAGCTGACTGTTCTGGCTATATAGGAAACAGAGTAGAGTAGAAGAGTGCTGCTTTCTCAAAAGCAGAGTGTGTTTCTTGTAAGGCAAGCTAGAGTTGAATTCCCTTTCATAAACGGAGTTGAATCACATGCAGTTTGTGGTCCTAGCAGCAAGAGTTGTTTTCTGGTAAGGAGAGTCACTATTGTGCTCAATTGGCCATACACATTGCAAATAGCACTTGCGTCTGTTCGCAGCAAATGCAGTGTATTGGAAGCAAGAGAAACTACTGTTCTTGTCAGTTTCCTAAGCAGAGTTGAATTAGATATGGCCCTTTTGTGTAGGAAGCACAGTTCTTTAGTTCTGAGCAAGATACAATGTTTGGCTATATAGGAAACACAGCTAGAGTAGAAGAGTGCTGCTTTCTCAAAAGCAGAGTATGTTTCTTGTAAGGCGAGCTAGAGTTGAATTCCCTTTCATAAACGGAGTTGAATCACATGCAGTTTCTGGTCCTAACAGCAAGAGTTCTTTTCTGGTAAGCAGAGTCACTATTGTGCTCAAATGGCCATACACAGTGCAAAAAGCACTCGCGTCTGTTCCCAGCAAGTGCAGCGTATTGGACGCAAGAGAAGCTACTGTTCTTGTCAGTTTCCTAAGCAGAGTTGAAGTAGACATGTCCCGTGTGTGTAGGAAGCACAGTTATTTTGTTCTGAGCAAGCTCAATGTTCTGGCCATATAGGAAACACACTAGAGTAAAATAGTGCTGCTTTCTCAAAAGCAGAGTGTGTTTCCTGTAAGGCGAGCTAGAGTTGAATTCCCTTTCATAAACGGAGTTGAATCACATGCAGTTTCTGCTCCTAACAGCAAGAGTTCTTTTCTGGTAAAGAGAGTCACTATTGTGCTCAAATGGCCATACACAGTGCAAATAGCACTCGCGTATGTTCCCAGCAAGTGCAGTGTTTTGGATGCAAGAGAAGCTACTGTTCTTGTCAGTATCTAAGCAGAGTTGAAGTAGATATGGCCCGTGTGTGTAGGAAGCACAGTTCTTTTGTTCTGAGCAAGCACACTGTTCTGTCCTTATAGGAAACACACTAGAGTAAAATAGTGCTGCTTTCTCAAAAGCAGAGTGTGTTTCCTGTAAGGCGAGCTAGAGTTGAATTCCCTTTCATAAACGGAGTTGAATCACATGCAGTTTCTGGTCCTAACAGCAAGAGTTCTTTTCTGGTAAGCAGAGTCACTATTGTGCTCAAATGGCCATACACAGTGCAAAAAGCACTCGCGTCTGTTCCCAGCAAGTGCAGCGTATTGGACGCAAGGGAAGCTACTGTTCTTGTCAGTTTCCTAAGCAGAGTTGAAGTAGACATGTCCCGTGTGTGTAGGAAGAACAGTTATTTTGTTCTGAGCAAGCTCACTGTTCTGGCCTTATATGAAACACACTAGAGTAAAATAGTGCTGCTTTTTCAAAAGCAGAGTGTGTTTACTGTAGGCGAGCTAGAGTTGAATTCCCTTTCATAAACGGAGTTGAATCACATGCAGTTTCTGGTCCTAACAGCAAGAGTTCTTTTCTGGTAAAGAGTCACTATTGTGCTCAAATGGCCATACACAGTGCAAATAGCACTCGCGTCTGTTCCCAGCAAGTGCAGCGTATTGGACGCAAGAGAAGCTACTGTTCTTGTCAGTTTCCAAAGCAGAGTTGAAGTAGATATGGCCCGTGTGTGTAGGAAGCACAGTTCTTTTGTTCTGAGCAAGCTCACTGTTCTGGCCATATAGGAAACACGGTAGAGTTGAAGAGTGCTGCTTTCTCAAAAGCAGAGTATGTTTCTTGTAAGGTGAGCTAGAGTTGAATTCCCTTTCATAAACGGAGTTGAATCACATGCAGTTTCTGGTCCTAACAGCAAGAGTTCTTTTCTGGTAAGCAGAGTCACTATTGTGCTCAAATGGCCATACACAGTGCAAAAAGCACTCGCTTCTGTTCCCAGCAAGTGCAGCGTATTGGACGCAAGAGAAGCTACTGTTCTTGTCAGTTTCCTAAGCAGAGTTGAAGTAGACATGTCCCGTGTGTGTAGAAAGCACAGTTATTTTATTGTGAGCAAGCTCACTGTTCTGGCCTTTTAGGAAACACACTAGAGTAAAATAGTGCTGCTTTCTCAAAAGCAGAGTGTGTTTCCTGTAAGGCGAGCTAGAGTTGAATTCCCTTTCATAAACGGAGTTGAATCACATGCAGTTTCTGGTCCTAACAGCAAGAGTTCTTTTCTGGTAAGCAGAGTCACTATTGTGCTCAAATGGCCATACACAGTGCAAAAAGCACTCGCGTCTGTTCCCAGCAAGTGCAGCGTATTGGACGCAAGAGAAGCTACTGTTCTTGTCAGTTTCCTAAGCAGAGTTGAAGTAGACATGTCCCGTGTGTGTAGGAAGCACAGTTATTTTGTTCTGAGCAAGCTCACTCTTCTGGCCTTACAGGAAACACACTAGAGTAAAATAGTGATGCTTTCTCAAAAGCAGAGTGTGTTTCCTGTAAGGCGAGCTAGAGTTGAATTCCCTTTCATAAACGGAGTTGAATCACATGCAGTTTCTGGTCCTAACAGCAAGAGTTCTTTTCTGGTAAAGAGAGTCACTATTGTGCTCAAATGGCCATGCACAGTGCAAATAGCACTCGCGTATGTTCCCAGCAAGTGCAGTGTTTTGGATGCAAGAGAAGCTACTGTTCTTTTCAGTTTCCTAAGCAGAGTTGAAGTAGATATGGCCCGTGTGTGTAGGAAGCACAGTTCTTTTGTTCTGAGCAAGCTCACTGTTCTGTCCTTATAGGAAACACACTAGAGTAAAGTAGTGATGCTTTCTCAAAAGCAGAGTGTGTTTCCTGTAAGGCGAGCTAGAGTTGAATTCCCTTTCATAAACGGAGTTGAATCACATGCAGTATCTGGTCCTAACAGCAAGAGTTCTTTTCTGGTAAAGAGAGTCACTATTGTGCTCAAATGGCCATGCACAGTGCAAATAGCACTCGCGTATGTTCCCAGCAAGTGCAGTGTTTTGGATGCAAGAGAAGCTACTGTTCTTGTCAGTTTCCTAAGCAGAGTTGAAGTAGATATGGCCCGTGTGTGTAGGAAGCACAGTTCTTTTGTTCTGAGCAAGCTCACTGTTCTGGCCACATAGGAAACACAGTAGAGTAGAAGAGTGCTGCTTTCTCAAAAGCAGAATATATTTCTTGAAAGGCGAGCTAGAGTTGAATTCCCTTTCATAAACGGAGTTGAATCACATGCAGTTTCTGGTCCTAACAGCAAGAGTTCTTTTCTGGTAAAGAGAGTCACCATTGTGCTCAAATGGCCATACACAGTGCAAATAGCACTCGCGTCTGTTCCCAGCAAGTGCAGTGTTTTGGATGCAAGAGAAGCTACTGTTCTTGTCAGTTTCCTAAGCAGAGTTGAAGTAGATATGGCCCGTGTGTGTAGGAAGCCCAGTTCTTTTGTTCTGAGCAAGCTCACCGTTCTGGCCATATAGGAAACACAGTAGAGTAGAAGAGTGCTGCTTTCTCAAAAGCAGAGTATGTTTCTTGTAAGGCGAGCTAGAGTTGAATTCCCTTTCATAAACGGAGTTGAATCACATGCAGTTTCTGGTCCTAACAGCAAGAGTTCTTTTCTGTTAAAGAGAGTCACTATTGTGCTCAAATGGCCATACACAGTGCAAATAGCACTCGCGTCTGTTCCCAGCAAGTGCAGTGTTTTGGATGCAAGAGAAGCTGCTGTTCTTGTCAGTTTCCTAAGCAGAGTTGAAGTAGATATGGCCCGTGTGTGTAGGAAGCAAAGTTCTTTTGTTCTGAGCAAGCTCACTGTTCTGGCCATATAGGAAACACAGTAGAGTTGAAGAGTGCTGCTTTCTCAAAAGCAGAGTATGTTTCTTGTAAGGCGAGCTAGAGTTGAATTCCCTTTCATAAACGGAGTTGAATCACATGCAGTTTCTGGTCCTAACAGCAAGAGTTCTTTTCTGGTAAGCAGAGTCACTATTGTGCTCAAATGGCCATACACAGTGCAAAAACCACTCGCGTCTGTTCCCAGCAAGTGCAGCGTATTGGACGCAAGAGAAGCTACTGTTCTTGTCAGTTTCCTAAGCAGAGTTGAAGTAGACATGTCCCGTGTGTGTAGGAAGCACAGTTATTTTGTTCTGAGCAAGCTCACTGTTCTGGCCATATAGGAAACACACTAGAGTAAAATAGTGCTGCTTTCTCAAAAGCAGAGTGTGTTTCCTGTAAGGCGAGCTAGAGTTGAATTCCCTTTCATAAACGGAGTTGAATCACATGCAGTTTCTGCTCCTAACAGCAAGAGTTCTTTTCTGGTAAAGAGAGTCACTATTGTTCTCAAATGGCCATACACAGTGCAAATAGCACTCGCGTCTGTTTCCAGCAAGTGCAGTGTTTTGGATGCAAGAGAAGCTACTGTTCTTGTCAGTTTCCTAAGCAGAGTTGAAGTAGATATGGCCCGTGTGTGTAGGAAGCACAGTTATTTTGTTCTGAGCAAGCTCACTGTTCTGTCCTTATAGGAAACACACTAGAGTAAAATAGTGCTGCTTTCTCAAAAGCAGAGTGTGTTTCCTGTAAGGCGAGCTAGAGTTGAATTCCCTTTCATAAACGGAGTTGAATCACATGCAGTTTCTGGTCCTAACAGCAAGAGTTCTTTTCTGGTAAGCAGAGTCACTATTGTGCTCAAATGGCCATACACAGTGCAAAAAGCACTCGCGTCTGTTCCCAGCAAGTGCAGCGTATTGGACGCAAGAGAAGCTACTGTTCTTGTCAGTTTCCTAAGCAGAGTTGAAGTAGACATGTCCCGTGTGTGTAGGAAGCACAGTTATTTTGTTCTGAGCAAGCTCAATGTTCTGGCCATATAGGAAACACACTAGAGTAAAATAGTGCTGCTTTCTCAAAAGCGGAGTGTGTTTCCTGTAAGGCGAGCTAGAGTTGAATTCCCTTTCATAAACGGAGTTGAATCACATGCAGTTTCTGGTCCTAACAGCAAGAGTTCTTTTCTGTTAAAGAGAGTCACTATTGTGCTCAAATGGCCATACACAGTGCAAATAGCACTCGCGTCTGTTCCCAGCAAGTGCAGTGTTTTGGATGCAAGAGAAGCTACTGTTCTTGTCAGTTTCCTAAGCAGAGTTGAAGTAGATATGGCCCGTGTGTGTAGGAAGCCCAGTTCTTTTGTTCTGAGCAAGCTCACTGTTCTGGCCATATAGGAAACACAGTAGAGTTGAAGAGTGCTGCTTTCTCAAAAGCAGAGTATGTTTCTTGTAAGGCGAGCTAGAGTTGAATTCCCTTTCATAAACGGAGTTGAATCACATGCAGTTTCTGGTCCTAACAGCAAGAGTTCTTTTCTGGTAAGCAGAGTCACTATTGTGCTCAAATGGCCATACACAGTGCAAAAAGCACTCGCGTCTGTTCCCAGCAAGTGCAGCGTATTGGACGCATGAGAAGCTACTGTTCTTGTCAGTTTCCTAAGCAGAGTTGAAGTAGACATGTCCCGTGTGTGTAGGAAGCACAGTTATTTTGTTCTGAGCAAGCTCACTGTTCTGTCCTTACAGGAAACACACTAGAGTAAAATAGTGCTGCTTTCTCAAAAGCAGAGTGTGTTTCCTGTAAGGCGAGCTAGAGTTGAATTCCCTTTCATAAACGGAGTTGAATCACATGCAGTTTCTGCTCCTAACAGCAAGAGTTCTTTTCTGGTAAAGAGAGTCACTATTGTGCTCAAATGGCCATACACAGTGCAAATAGAACTCGCGTATGTTCCCAGCAAGTGCAATGTTTTGGATGCAAGAGAAGCTACTGTTCTTGTCAGTTTTCTAAGCAGAGTTGAAGTAGATATGGCCCGTGTGTGTAGGAAGCACAGTTCTTTTGTTCTGAGCAAGCTCACTGTTCTGTCCTTATAGGAAACACACTAGAGTAAAGTAGTGATGCTTTCTCAAAAGCAGAGTGTGTTTCCTGTAAGGCGAGCTAGAGTTGAATTCCCTTTCATAAACGGAGTTGAATCACATGCAGTTTCTGGTCCTAACAGCAAGAGTTCTTTTCTGGTAAAGAGAGTCACTATTGTGCTCAAATGGACATGCACAGTGCAAATAGCACTCGCGTATGTTCCCAGCAAATGCAGTGTTTTGGATGCAAGAGAAGCCACTGTTCTTGTCAGTTTCCTAAGAAGAGTTGAAGTAGATATGGCCCGTGTGTGTAGGAAGCACAGTTCTTTTGTTCTGAGCAATTCACTGTTCTGGCCACATAGGAAACACAGTAGAGTAGAAGAGTGCTGCTTTCTCAAAAGGAGAGTATATTTCTTGAAAGGCGAGCTAGAGTTGAATTCCCTTTCATAAACGGAGTTGAATCACATGCAGTTTCTGGTCCTAACAGCAAGAGTTCTTTTCTGTTAAAGAGAGTCACCATTGTGCTCAAATGGCCATACACAGTGCAAATAGCACTCGCGTCTGTTCCCAGCAAGTGCAGTGTTTTGGATGCAAGAGAAGCTACTGTTCTTGTCAGTTTCCTAAGCAGAGTTGAAGTAGATATGGCCCGTGTGTGTAGGAAGCACAGTTATTTTGTTCTGAGCAAGCTCACTGTCCCGGCCTTACAGGAAACACACTAGAGTAAAATAGTGCTGCTTTCTCAAAAGCAGAGTGTGTTTCCTGTAAGGCGAGCTAGAGTTGAATTCCCTTTCATAAACGGAGTTGAATCACATGCAGTTTCTGGTCCTAACAGCAAGAGTTCTTTTCTGTTAAAGAGAGTCACTATTGTGCTCAAATGGCCACACACAGTGCAAATAGCACTCGCGTCTGTTCCCAGCAAGTGCAGTGTTTTGGATGCAAGAGAAGCTACTGTTCTTGTCAGTTTCCTAAGCAGAGTTGAAGTAGCTATGGCCCGTGTGTGTAGGAAGCCCAGTTCTTTTGTTCTGAGCAAGCTCACTGTTCTGGCCATATAGGAAACACAGTAGAGTAGAAGAGTGCTGCTTTCTCAAAAGCAGAGTATGTTTCTTGTAAGGCGAGCTAGAGTTGAATTCCCTTTCATAAACGGAGTTGAATCACATGCAGTTTCTGGTCCTAACAGCAAAAGTTCTTTTCTGGTAAGCAGAGTCACTATTGTGCTCAAATGGCCATACACAGTGCAAAAACCACTCGCGTCTGTTCCCAGAAAGTGCAGCGTATTGGACGCAAGAGAAGCTACTGTTCTTGTCAGTTTCCTAATCAGAGTTGAAGTAGACATGTCCCGTGTGTGTAGGAAGCACAGTTATTTTGTTGTGAGCAAGCTCACTGTTCTGGCCTTATAGGAAACACACTAGAGTAAAATAGTGCTGCTTTCTCAAAAGCAGAGTGTGTTTCCTGTAAGGCGAGCTAGAGTTGAATTCCCTTTCATAAACGGAGTTGAATCACATGCAGTTTCTGGTCCTAACAGCAAGAGTTCTTTTCTGGTAAGCAGAGTCACTATTGTGCTCAAATGGCCATACACAATGCAAAAAGCACTCGCGTCTGTTCCCAGCAAGTGCAGCGTATTGGACGCAAGAGAAGCTACTGTTCTTGTCAGTTTCCTAAGCAGAGTTGAAGTAGACATGTCCCGTGTGTGTAGGAAGCACAGTTATTTTGTTCTGAGAAAGCTCACTGTTCTGGCCTTACAGTTAACACACTAGAGTAAAATAGTGCTGCTTTCTAAAAAGCAGAGTGTGTTTCCTGTAAGGCGAGCTAGAGTTGAATTCCCTTTCATAAACCGAGTGGAATCACATGCAGTTTCTGGTCCTAACAGCAAGAGTTCTTTTCGGGTAAAGAGAGTCACTATTGTGCTCAAATGGCCATACACAGTGCAAATAGCACTCGCGTATGTTCCCAGCAAGTGCAGTGTTTTGGATGCAAGAGAAGCTACTGTTCTTGTCAGTATCCTAAGCAGAGTTGAAGTAGATATGGCCCGTGTGTGTAGGAAGCACAGTTCTTTTGTTCTGAGCAAGCTCACTGTTCTGTCCTTATAGGAAACACACTAGAGTAAAGTAGTGCTGCTTTCTCAAAAGCAGAGTGTTTTTCCTGTAAGGCGAGCTAGAGTTGAATTCCCTTTCATAAACGGAGTTGATCACATGCAGTTTCTGGTCCTAACAGCAAGAGTTCTTTTCTGGTAAAGAGAGTCACTATTGTGCTCAAATGGCCATGCACAGTACAAATAGCACTCGCGTATGTTCCCAGCAAGTGCAGTGTTTTGGATGCAAGAGAAGCTACTGTTCTTGTCAGTTTCCTAAGCAGAGTTGAAGTAGATATGGCCCGTGTGTGTAGGAAGCACAGTTCTTTTGTTCTGAGCAAGCTCACTGTTCTGGCCATATAGGAAACACAGTAGAGTAGAAGAGTGCTGCTTTCTCAAAAGCAGAGTATATTTCTTGAAAGGCGAGCTAGAGTTGAATTCCCTTTCATAAGCGGAATTGAATCACATGCAGTTTCTGGTCCTAACAGCAAGAGTTCTTTTCTGGTAAAGAGAGTCACCATTGTGCTCAAATGGCCATACACAGTGCAAATAGCACTCGCGTCTGTTCCCAGCAAGTGCAGTGTTTTGGATGCAAGAGAAGCTACTGTTCTTGTCAGTTTCCTAAGCAGAGTTGAAGTAGATATGGCCCGTGTGTGTAGGAAGCACAGTTATTTTGTTCTGAGCAAGCTCACTGTTCTGGCCTTACAGGAAACACACTAGAGTAAAATAGTGCTGCTTTCTCAAAAGCAGAGTGTGTTTCCTGTAAGGCGAGCTAGAGTTGAATTCCCTTTCATAAACGGAGTTGAATCACATGCAGTTTCTGGTCCTAACAGCAAGAGTTCTTTTCTGATAAAGAGAGTCACTATTGTGCTCAAATGGCCATGCACAGTACAAATAGCACTCGCGTATGTTCCCAGCAAGTGCAGTGTTTTGGATGCAAGAGAAGCTACTGTTCTTGTCAGTTTCCTAAGCAGAGTTGAAGTAGATATGGCCCGTGTGTGTAGGAAGCACAGTTCTTTTGTTCTGAGCAAGCTCACTGTTCTGGCCATATAGGAAACACAGTAGAGTAGAAGAGTGCTGCTTTCTCAAAAGCAGAGTATATTTCTTGAAAGGCGAGCTAGAGTTGAATTCCCTTTCATAAACGGAATTGAATCACATGCAGTTTCTGGTCCTAACAGCAAGAGTTCTTTTCTGGTAAAGAGAGTCACCATTGTGCTCAAATGGCCATACACAGTGCAAATAGCACTCGCGTCTGTTCCCAGCAAGTGCAGTGTTTTGGATGCAAGAGAAGCTACTGTTCTTGTCAGTTTCCTAAGCAGAGTTGAAATAGATATGGCCCGTGTGTGTAGGAAGCCCAGTTCTTTTGTTCTGAGCAAGCTCACTGTTCTGGCCATATAGGAAACACAGTAGAGTAGAAGAGTGCTGCTTTCTCAAAAGCAGAGTATGTTTCTTGTAAGGCGAGCTAGAGTTGAATTCCCTTTCATAAACGGAGTTGAATCACATGCAGTTTCTGGTCCTAACAGCAAGAGTTCTTTTCTGGTAAAGAGAGTCACTATTGTGCTCAAATGGCCATACACAGTGCAAATAGCACTCGCGTCTGTTCCCAGCAAGTGCAGTGTTTTGGATGCAAGAGAAGCTACTGTTCTTGTCAGTTTCCTAAGCAGAGTTGAAGTAGATATGGCCCGTGTGTGTAGGAAGCACAGTTCTTTTGTTCTGAGCAAGCTCACTGTTCTGGCCTTATAGGAAACACAGTAGAGTAGAAGAGTGCTGCTTTCTCAAAAGCAGAGTATGTTTCTTGTAAGGCGAGCTAGAGTTGAATTCCCTTTCATAAACGGAGTTGAATCACATGCAGTTTCTGGTCCTAACAGCAAAAGTTCTTTTCTGGTAAAGAGAGTCACTATTGTGCTCAAATGGCCATACGCAGTGCAAAAAACACTCGCGTCTGTTCCCAGAAAGTGCAGCGTATTGGACGCAAGAGAAGCTACTGTTCTTGTCAGTTTCCTAATCAGAGTTGAAGTAGACATGTCCCGTGTGTGTAGGAAGCACAGTTATTTTGTTGTGAGCAAGCTCACTGTTCTGGCCTTATAGGAAACACACTAGAGTAAAATAGTGCTGCTTTCTCAAAAGCAGAGTGTGTTTCCTGTAAGGCGAGCTAGAGTTGAATTCCCTTTCATAAACGGAGTTGAATCACATGCAGTTTCTGGTCCTAACAGCAAGAGTTCTTTTCTGGTAAGCAGAGTCACTATTGTGCTCAAATGGCCATACACAGT
The DNA here is from genome assembly GCF_007827085.1 of Peromyscus californicus insignis. Classification (NCBI taxonomy): domain Eukaryota; kingdom Metazoa; phylum Chordata; class Mammalia; order Rodentia; family Cricetidae; genus Peromyscus; species Peromyscus californicus. Next base: position 45,179 of record NW_026294493.1, read on the forward strand.
GCAAAAAGCACTCGCGTCTGTTCCCAGCAAGTGCAGCGTATTGGACGCAAGAGAAGCTACTGTTCTTGTCAGTTTCCTAAGCAGAGTTGAAGTAGACATGTCCCGTGTGTGTAGGAAGCACAGTTATTTTGTTCTGAGCAAGCTCACTGTTCTGGCCTTACAGGAAACACACTAGAGTAAAATAGTGCTGCTTTCTGAAAAGCAGAGTGTGTTTCCTGTAAGGCGAGCTAGAGTTGAATTCCCTTTCATAAACCGAGTTGAATCACATGCAGTTTCTGGTCCTAACAGCAAGAGTTCTTTTCTGGTAAAGAGAGTCACTATTGTGCTCAAATGGCCATACACAGTGCAAATAGCACTCGCGTATGTTCCCAGCAAGTGCAGTGTTTTGGATGCAAGATAAGCTACTGTTCTTGTCAGTATCCTAAGCAGAGTTGAAGTAGATATGGCCCGTGTGTGTAGGAAGCACAGTTCTTTTGTTCTGAGCAAGCTCACTGTTCTGTCCTTATAGGAAACACAGTAGAGTAAAGTAGTGCTGCTTTCTCAAAAGCAGAGTGTTTTTCCTGTAAGGCGAGCTAGAGTTGAATTCCCTTTCATAAACGGAATTGATCACATGCAGTTTCTGGTCCTAACAGCAAGAGTTCTTTTCTGGTAAAGAGAGTCACTATTGTGCTCAAATGGCCATGCACAGTACAAATAGCACTCGCCTATGTTCCCAGCAAGTGCAGTGTTTTGGATGCAAGAGAAGCTACTGTTCTTGTCAGTTTCCTAAGCAGAGTTGAAGTAGATATGGCCCGTGTGTGTAGGAAGCACAGTTCTTTTGTTCTGAGCAAGCTCACTGTTCTGGCCATATAGGAAACACAGTAGAGTAGAAGAGTGCTGCTTTCTCAAAAGCAGAGTATATTTCTTGAAAGGCGAGCTAGAGTTGAATTCCCTTTCATAAACGGAATTGAATCACATGCAGTTTCTGGTCCTAACAGCAAGAGTTCTTTTCTGGTAAGCAGAGTCACTATTGTGCTCAAATGGCCATACACAGTGCAAAAACCACTCGCGTCTGTTCCCAGAAAGTGCAGCGTATTGGACGCAAGAGAAGCTACTGTTCTTGTCAGTTTCCTAAGCAGAGTTGAAGTAGACATGTCCCGTGTGTGTAGGAAGCACAGTTATTTTGTTCTGAGCAAGCTCACTGTTCTGGCCATATAGGAAACACACTAGAGTAAAATAGTGCTGCTTTCTCAAAAGCAGAGTGTGTTTCCTGTAAGGCGAGCTAGAGTTGAATTCCCTTTCATAAACGGAGTTGAATCACATGCACTTTCTGGTCCTAACAGCAAGAGTTCTTTTCTGGTAAGCAGAGTCACTATTGTGCTCAAATGGCCATACACAGTGCAAAAAGCACTCGCGTCTGTTCCCAGCAAGTGCAGCGTATTGGACGCAAGAGAAGCTACTGTTCTTGTCAGTTTCCTAAGCAGAGTTGAAGTAGACATGTCCCGTGTGTGTAGGAAGCACAGTTATTTTGTTCTGAGCAAGCTCACTGTTCTGGCCTTACAGGAAACACACTAGAGTAAAATAGTGCTGCTTTCTAAAAAGCAGAGTGTGTTTCCTGTAAGGCGAGCTAGAGTTGAATTCCCTTTCATAAACCGAGTTGAATCACATGCAGTTTCTGGTCCTAACAGCAAGAGTTCTTTTCTGGTAAAGAGAGTCACTATTGTGCTCAAATGGCCATACACAGTGCAAATAGCACTCGCGTATGTTCCCAGCAAGTGCAGTGTTTTGGATGCAAGAGAAGCTACTGTTCTTGTCAGTATCCTAAGCAGAGTTGAAGTAGATATGGCCCGTGTGTGTAGGAAGCACAGTTCTTTTGTTCTGAGCAAGCTCACTGTTCTGTCCTTATAGGAAACACAGTAGAGTAAAGTAGTGCTGCTTTCTCAAAAGCAGAGTGTTTTTCCTGTAAGGCGAGCTAGAGTTGAATTCCCTTTCATAAACGGAGTTGAATCACATGCAGTTTCTGGTCCTAACAGCAAGAGTTCTTTTCTGGTAAGCAGAGTCACTATTGTGCTCAAATGGCCATACACAGTGCAAAAAGCACTCGCGTCTGTTCCCAGCAAGTGCAGCGTATTGGACGCAAGAGAAGCTACTGTTCTTGTCAGTTTCCTAAGCAGAGTTGAAGTAGACATGTCCCGTGTGTGTAGGAAGCACAGTTAGTTTTGTTCTGAGCAAGCTCAATGTTCTGGCCATATAGGAAACACACTAGAGTAAAATAGTGCTGCTTTCTCAAAAGCGGAGTGTGTGTTTCCTGTAAGGCGAGCTAGAGTTGAATTCCCTTTCATAAACGGAGTTGAATCACATGCAGTTTCTGGTCCTAACAGCAAGAGTTCTTTTCTGTTAAAGAGAGTCACTATTGTGCTCAAATGGCCATACACAGTGCAAATAGCACTCGCGTCTGTTCCCAGCAAGTGCAGTGTTTTGGATGCAAGAGAAGCTACTGTTCTTGTCAGTTTCCTAAGCAGAGTTGAAGTAGATATGGCCCGTGTGTGTAGGAAGCCCAGTTCTTTTGTTCTGAGCAAGCTCACTGTTCTGGCCATATAGGAAACACAGTAGAGTTGAAGAGTGCTGCTTTCTCAAAAGCAGAGTATGTTTCTTGTAAGGCGAGCTAGAGTTGAATTCCCTTTCATAAACGGAGTTGAATCACATGCAGTTTCTGGTCCTAACAGCAAGAGTTCTTTTCTGGTAAGCAGAGTCACTATTGTGCTCAAATGGCCATACACAGTGCAAAAAGCACTCGCGTCTGTTCCCAGCAAGTGCAGCGTATTGGACGCAAGAGAAGCTACTGTTCTTGTCAGTTTCCTAAGCAGAGTTGAAGTAGACATGTCCCGTGTGTGTAGGAAGCACAGTTCTTTTGTTCTGAGCAAGCTCACTGTTCTGTCCTTACAGGAAACACACTAGAGTAAAATAGTGCTGCTTTCTCAAAAGCAGAGTGTGTTTCCTGTAAGGCGAGCTAGAGTTGAATTCCCTTTCATAAACGGAGTTGAATCACATGCAGTTTCTGCTCCTAACAGCAAGAGTTCTTTTCTGGTAAAGAGAGTCACTATTGTGCTCAAATGGCCATACACAGTGCAAATAGAACTCGCGTATGTTCCCAGCAAGTGCAATGTTTTGGATGCAAGAGAAGCTACTGTTCTTGTCAGTTTTCTAAGCAGAGTTGAAGTAGATATGGCCCGTGTGTGTAGGAAGCACAGTTCTTTTGTTCTGAGCAAGCTCACTGTTCTGTCCTTATAGGAAACACACTAGAGTAAAGTAGTGATGCTTTCTCAAAAGCAGAGTGTGTTTCCTGTAAGGCGAGCTAGAGTTGAATTCCCTTTCATAAACGGAGTTGAATCACATGCAGTTTCTGGTCCTAACAGCAAGAGTTCTTTTCTGGTAAAGAGAGTCACTATTGTGCTCAAATGGACATGCACAGTGCAAATAGCACTCGCGTATGTTCCCAGCAAGTGCAGTGTTTTGGATGCAAGAGAAGCCACTGTTCTTGTCAGTTTCCTAAGAAGAGTTGAAGTAGATATGGCCCGTGTGTGTAGGAAGCACAGTTCTTTTGTTCTGAGCAATTCACTGTTCTGGCCACATAGGAAACACAGTAGAGTAGAAGAGTGCTGCTTTCTCAAAAGGAGAGTATATTTCTTGAAAGGCGAGCTAGAGTTGAATTCCCTTTCATAAACGGAGTTGAATCACATGCAGTTTCTGGTCCTAACAGCAAGAGTTCTTTTCTGTTAAAGAGAGTCACCATTGTGCTCAAATGGCCATACACAGTGCAAATAGCACTCGCGTCTGTTCCCAGCAAGTGCAGTGTTTTGGATGCAAGAGAAGCTACTGTTCTTGTCAGTTTCCTAAGCAGAGTTGAAGTAGATATGGCCCGTGTGTGTAGGAAGCACAGTTATTTTGTTCTGAGCAAGCTCACTGTCCCGGCCTTACAGGAAACACACTAGAGTAAAATAGTGCTGCTTTCTCAAAAGCAGAGTGTGTTTCCTGTAAGGCGAGCTAGAGTTGAATTCCCTTTCATAAACGGAGTTGAATCACATGCAGTTTCTGGTCCTAACAGCAAGAGTTCTTTTCTGTTAAAGAGAGTCACTATTGTGCTCAAATGGCCACACACAGTGCAAATAGCACTCGCGTCTGTTCCCAGCAAGTGCAGTGTTTTGGATGCAAGAGAAGCTACTGTTCTTGTCAGTTTCCTAAGCAGAGTTGAAGTAGCTATGGCCCGTGTGTGTAGGAAGCCCAGTTCTTTTGTTCTGAGCAAGCTCACTGTTCTGGCCATATAGGAAACACAGTAGAGTAGAAGAGTGCTGCTTTCTCAAAAGCAGAGTATGTTTCTTGTAAGGCGAGCTAGAGTTGAATTCCCTTTCATAAACGGAGTTGAATCACATGCAGTTTCTGGTCCTAACAGCAAAAGTTCTTTTCTGGTAAGCAGAGTCACTATTGTGCTCAAATGGCCATACACAGTGCAAAAACCACTCGCGTCTGTTCCCAGAAAGTGCAGCGTATTGGACGCAAGAGAAGCTACTGTTCTTGTCAGTTTCCTAATCAGAGTTGAAGTAGACATGTCCCGTGTGTGTAGGAAGCACAGTTATTTTGTTGTGAGCAAGCTCACTGTTCTGGCCTTATAGGAAACACACTAGAGTAAAATAGTGCTGCTTTCTCAAAAGCAGAGTGTGTTTCCTGTAAGGCGAGCTAGAGTTGAATTCCCTTTCATAAACGGAGTTGAATCACATGCAGTTTCTGGTCCTAACAGCAAGAGTTCTTTTCTGGTAAGCAGAGTCACTATTGTGCTCAAATGGCCATACACAATGCAAAAAGCACTCGCGTCTGTTCCCAGCAAGTGCAGCGTATTGGACGCAAGAGAAGCTACTGTTCTTGTCAGTTTCCTAAGCAGAGTTGAAGTAGACATGTCCCGTGTGTGTAGGAAGCACAGTTATTTTGTTCTGAGAAAGCTCACTGTTCTGGCCTTACAGTTAACACACTAGAGTAAAATAGTGCTGCTTTCTAAAAAGCAGAGTGTGTTTCCTGTAAGGCGAGCTAGAGTTGAATTCCCTTTCATAAACCGAGTGGAATCACATGCAGTTTCTGGTCCTAACAGCAAGAGTTCTTTTCGGGTAAAGAGAGTCACTATTGTGCTCAAATGGCCATACACAGTGCAAATAGCACTCGCGTATGTTCCCAGCAAGTGCAGTGTTTTGGATGCAAGAGAAGCTACTGTTCTTGTCAGTATCCTAAGCAGAGTTGAAGTAGATATGGCCCGTGTGTGTAGGAAGCACAGTTCTTTTGTTCTGAGCAAGCTCACTGTTCTGTCCTTATAGGAAACACACTAGAGTAAAGTAGTGCTGCTTTCTCAAAAGCAGAGTGTTTTTCCTGTAAGGCGAGCTAGAGTTGAATTCCCTTTCATAAACGGAGTTGATCACATGCAGTTTCTGGTCCTAACAGCAAGAGTTCTTTTCTGGTAAAGAGAGTCACTATTGTGCTCAAATGGCCATGCACAGTACAAATAGCACTCGCGTATGTTCCCAGCAAGTGCAGTGTTTTGGATGCAAGAGAAGCTACTGTTCTTGTCAGTTTCCTAAGCAGAGTTGAAGTAGATATGGCCCGTGTGTGTAGGAAGCACAGTTCTTTTGTTCTGAGCAAGCTCACTGTTCTGGCCATATAGGAAACACAGTAGAGTAGAAGAGTGCTGCTTTCTCAAAAGCAGAGTATATTTCTTGAAAGGCGAGCTAGAGTTGAATTCCCTTTCATAAGCGGAATTGAATCACATGCAGTTTCTGGTCCTAACAGCAAGAGTTCTTTTCTGGTAAAGAGAGTCACCATTGTGCTCAAATGGCCATACACAGTGCAAATAGCACTCGCGTCTGTTCCCAGCAAGTGCAGTGTTTTGGATGCAAGAGAAGCTACTGTTCTTGTCAGTTTCCTAAGCAGAGTTGAAGTAGATATGGCCCGTGTGTGTAGGAAGCACAGTTATTTTGTTCTGAGCAAGCTCACTGTTCTGGCCTTACAGGAAACACACTAGAGTAAAATAGTGCTGCTTTCTCAAAAGCAGAGTGTGTTTCCTGTAAGGCGAGCTAGAGTTGAATTCCCTTTCATAAACGGAGTTGAATCACATGCAGTTTCTGGTCCTAACAGCAAGAGTTCTTTTCTGATAAAGAGAGTCACTATTGTGCTCAAATGGCCATGCACAGTACAAATAGCACTCGCGTATGTTCCCAGCAAGTGCAGTGTTTTGGATGCAAGAGAAGCTACTGTTCTTGTCAGTTTCCTAAGCAGAGTTGAAGTAGATATGGCCCGTGTGTGTAGGAAGCACAGTTCTTTTGTTCTGAGCAAGCTCACTGTTCTGGCCATATAGGAAACACAGTAGAGTAGAAGAGTGCTGCTTTCTCAAAAGCAGAGTATATTTCTTGAAAGGCGAGCTAGAGTTGAATTCCCTTTCATAAACGGAATTGAATCACATGCAGTTTCTGGTCCTAACAGCAAGAGTTCTTTTCTGGTAAAGAGAGTCACCATTGTGCTCAAATGGCCATACACAGTGCAAATAGCACTCGCGTCTGTTCCCAGCAAGTGCAGTGTTTTGGATGCAAGAGAAGCTACTGTTCTTGTCAGTTTCCTAAGCAGAGTTGAAATAGATATGGCCCGTGTGTGTAGGAAGCCCAGTTCTTTTGTTCTGAGCAAGCTCACTGTTCTGGCCATATAGGAAACACAGTAGAGTAGAAGAGTGCTGCTTTCTCAAAAGCAGAGTATGTTTCTTGTAAGGCGAGCTAGAGTTGAATTCCCTTTCATAAACGGAGTTGAATCACATGCAGTTTCTGGTCCTAACAGCAAGAGTTCTTTTCTGGTAAAGAGAGTCACTATTGTGCTCAAATGGCCATACACAGTGCAAATAGCACTCGCGTCTGTTCCCAGCAAGTGCAGTGTTTTGGATGCAAGAGAAGCTACTGTTCTTGTCAGTTTCCTAAGCAGAGTTGAAGTAGATATGGCCCGTGTGTGTAGGAAGCACAGTTATTTTGTTCTGAGCAAGCTCACTGTTCTGGCCTTACAGGAAACACACTAGAGTAAAATAGTGCTGCTTTCTCAAAAGCAGAGTGTGTTTCCTGTAAGGCGAGCTAGAGTTGAATTCCCTTTCATAAACGGAGTTGAATCACATGCAGTTTCTGGTCCTAACAGCAAGAGTTCTTTTCTGATAAAGAGAGTCACTATTGTGCTCAAATGGCCATGCACAGTACAAATAGCACTCGCGTATGTTCCCAGCAAGTGCAGTGTTTTGGATGCAAGAGAAGCTACTGTTCTTGTCAGTTTCCTAAGCAGAGTTGAAGTAGATATGGCCCGTGTGTGTAGGAAGCACAGTTCTTTTGTTCTGAGCAAGCTCACTGTTCTGGCCATATAGGAAACACAGTAGAGTAGAAGAGTGCTGCTTTCTCAAAAGCAGAGTATATTTCTTGAAAGGCGAGCTAGAGTTGAATTCCCTTTCATAAGCGGAATTGAATCACATGCAGTTTCTGGTCCTAACAGCAAGAGTTCTTTTCTGGTAAAGAGAGTCACCATTGTGCTCAAATGGCCATACACAGTGCAAATAGCACTCGCGTCTGTTCCCAGCAAGTGCAGTGTTTTGGATGCAAGAGAAGCTACTGTTCTTGTCAGTTTCCTAAGCAGAGTTGAAGTAGATATGGCCCGTGTGTGTAGGAAGCACAGTTATTTTGTTCTGAGCAAGCTCACTGTTCTGGCCTTACAGGAAACACACTAGAGTAAAATAGTGCTGCTTTCTCAAAAGCAGAGTGTGTTTCCTGTAAGGCGAGCTAGAGTTGAATTCCCTTTCATAAACGGAGTTGAATCACATGCAGTTTCTGGTCCTAACAGCAAGAGTTCTTTTCTGATAAAGAGAGTCACTATTGTGCTCAAATGGCCATGCACAGTACAAATAGCACTCGCGTATGTTCCCAGCAAGTGCAGTGTTTTGGATGCAAGAGAAGCTACTGTTCTTGTCAGTTTCCTAAGCAGAGTTGAAGTAGATATGGCCCGTGTGTGTAGGAAGCACAGTTCTTTTGTTCTGAGCAAGCTCACTGTTCTGGCCATATAGGAAACACAGTAGAGTAGAAGAGTGCTGCTTTCTCAAAAGCAGAGTATATTTCTTGAAAGGCGAGCTAGAGTTGAATTCCCTTTCATAAACGGAATTGAATCACATGCAGTTTCTGGTCCTAACAGCAAGAGTTCTTTTCTGGTAAAGAGAGTCACCATTGTGCTCAAATGGCCATACACAGTGCAAATAGCACTCGCGTCTGTTCCCAGCAAGTGCAGTGTTTTGGATGCAAGAGAAGCTACTGTTCTTGTCAGTTTCCTAAGCAGAGTTGAAATAGATATGGCCCGTGTGTGTAGGAAGCCCAGTTCTTTTGTTCTGAGCAAGCTCACTGTTCTGGCCATATAGGAAACACAGTAGAGTAGAAGAGTGCTGCTTTCTCAAAAGCAGAGTATGTTTCTTGTAAGGCGAGCTAGAGTTGAATTCCCTTTCATAAACGGAGTTGAATCACATGCAGTTTCTGGTCCTAACAGCAAGAGTTCTTTTCTGGTAAAGAGAGTCACTATTGTGCTCAAATGGCCATACACAGTGCAAATAGCACTCGCGTCTGTTCCCAGCAAGTGCAGTGTTTTGGATGCAAGAGAAGCTACTGTTCTTGTCAGTTTCCTAAGCAGAGTTGAAGTAGATATGGCCCGTGTGTGTAGGAAGCACAGTTCTTTTGTTCTGAGCAAGCTCACTGTTCTGGCCTTATAGGAAACACAGTAGAGTAGAAGAGTGCTGCTTTCTCAAAAGCAGAGTATGTTTCTTGTAAGGCGAGCTAGAGTTGAATTCCCTTTCATAAACGGAGTTGAATCACATGCAGTTTCTGGTCCTAACAGCAAAAGTTCTTTTCTGGTAAAGAGAGTCACTATTGTGCTCAAATGGCCATACGCAGTGCAAAAACCACTCGCGTCTGTTCCCAGAAAGTGCAGCGTATTGGACGCAAGAGAAGCTACTGTTCTTGTCAGTTTCCTAATCAGAGTTGAAGTAGACATGTCCCGTGTGTGTAGGAAGCACAGTTATTTTGTTGTGAGCAAGCTCACTGTTCTGGCCTTATAGGAAACACACTAGAGTAAAATAGTGCTGCTTTCTCAAAAGCAGAGTGTGTTTCCTGTAAGGCGAGCTAGAGTTGAATTCCCTTTCATAAACGGAGTTGAATCACATGCAGTTTCTGGTCCTAACAGCAAGAGTTCTTTTCTGGTAAGCAGAGTCACTATTGTGCTCAAATGGCCATACACAGTGCAAAAAGCACTCGCGTCTGTTCCCAGCAAGTGCAGCGTATTGGACGCAAGAGAAGCTACTGTTCTTGTCAGTTTCCTAAGCAGAGTTGAAGTAGACATGTCCCGTGTGTGTAGGAAGCACAGTTATTTTGTTCTGAGCAAGCTCACTGTTCTGGCCTTACAGGAAACACACTAGAGTAAAATAGTGCTGCTTTCTGAAAAGCAGAGTGTGTTTCCTGTAAGGCGAGCTAGAGTTGAATTCCCTTTCATAAACCGAGTTGAATCACATGCAGTTTCTGGTCCTAACAGCAAGAGTTCTTTTCTGGTAAAGAGAGTCACTATTGTGCTCAAATGGCCATACACAGTGCAAATAGCACTCGCGTATGTTCCCAGCAAGTGCAGTGTTTTGGATGCAAGATAAGCTACTGTTCTTGTCAGTATCCTAAGCAGAGTTGAAGTAGATATGGCCCGTGTGTGTAGGAAGCACAGTTCTTTTGTTCTGAGCAAGCTCACTGTTCTGTCCTTATAGGAAACACAGTAGAGTAAAGTAGTGCTGCTTTCTCAAAAGCAGAGTGTTTTTCCTGTAAGGCGAGCTAGAGTTGAATTCCCTTTCATAAACGGAATTGATCACATGCAGTTTCTGGTCCTAACAGCAAGAGTTCTTTTCTGGTAAAGAGAGTCACTATTGTGCTCAAATGGCCATGCACAGTACAAATAGCACTCGCCTATGTTCCCAGCAAGTGCAGTGTTTTGGATGCAAGAGAAGCTACTGTTCTTGTCAGTTTCCTAAGCAGAGTTGAAGTAGATATGGCCCGTGTGTGTAGGAAGCACAGTTCTTTTGTTCTGAGCAAGCTCACTGTTCTGGCCATATAGGAAACACAGTAGAGTAGAAGAGTGCTGCTTTCTCAAAAGCAGAGTATATTTCTTGAAAGGCGAGCTAGAGTTGAATTCCCTTTCATAAACGGAATTGAATCACATGCAGTTTCTGGTCCTAACAGCAAGAGTTCTTTTCTGGTAAGCAGAGTCACTATTGTGCTCAAATGGCCATACACAGTGCAAAAACCACTCGCGTCTGTTCCCAGAAAGTGCAGCGTATTGGACGCAAGAGAAGCTACTGTTCTTGTCAGTTTCCTAAGCAGAGTTGAAGTAGACATGTCCCGTGTGTGTAGGAAGCACAGTTATTTTGTTCTGAGCAAGCTCACTGTTCTGGCCATATAGGAAACACACTAGAGTAAAATAGTGCTGCTTTCTCAAAAGCAGAGTGTGTTTCCTGTAAGGCGAGCTAGAGTTGAATTCCCTTTCATAAACGGAGTTGAATCACATGCACTTTCTGGTCCTAACAGCAAGAGTTCTTTTCTGGTAAGCAGAGTCACTATTGTGCTCAAATGGCCATACACAGTGCAAAAAGCACTCGCGTCTGTTCCCAGCAAGTGCAGCGTATTGGACGCAAGAGAAGCTACTGTTCTTGTCAGTTTCCTAAGCAGAGTTGAAGTAGACATGTCCCGTGTGTGTAGGAAGCACAGTTATTTTGTTCTGAGCAAGCTCACTGTTCTGGCCTTACAGGAAACACACTAGAGTAAAATAGTGCTGCTTTCTAAAAAGCAGAGTGTGTTTCCTGTAAGGCGAGCTAGAGTTGAATTCCCTTTCATAAACCGAGTTGAATCACATGCAGTTTCTGGTCCTAACAGCAAGAGTTCTTTTCTGGTAAAGAGAGTCACTATTGTGCTCAAATGGCCATACACAGTGCAAATAGCACTCGCGTATGTTCCCAGCAAGTGCAGTGTTTTGGATGCAAGAGAAGCTACTGTTCTTGTCAGTATCCTAAGCAGAGTTGAAGTAGATATGGCCCGTGTGTGTAGGAAGCACAGTTCTTTTGTTCTGAGCAAGCTCACTGTTCTGTCCTTATAGGAAACACAGTAGAGTAAAGTAGTGCTGCTTTCTCAAAAGCAGAGTGTTTTTCCTGTAAGGCGAGCTAGAGTTGAATTCCCTTTCATAAACGGAGTTGAATCACATGCAGTTTCTGGTCCTAACAGCAAGAGTTCTTTTCTGGTAAGCAGAGTCACTATTGTGCTCAAATGGCCATACACAGTGCAAAAAGCACTCGCGTCTGTTCCCAGCAAGTGCAGCGTATTGGACGCAAGAGAAGCTACTGTTCTTGTCAGTTTCCTAAGCAGAGTTGAAGTAGACATGTCCCGTGTGTGTAGGAAGCACAGTTATTTTGTTCTGAGCAAGCTCAATGTTCTGGCCATATAGGAAACACACTAGAGTAAAATAGTGCTGCTTTCTCAAAAGCGGAGTGTGTTTCCTGTAAGGCGAGCTAGAGTTGAATTCCCTTTCATAAACGGAGTTGAATCACATGCAGTTTCTGGTCCTAACAGCAAGAGTTCTTTTCTGTTAAAGAGAGTCACTATTGTGCTCAAATGGCCATACACAGTGCAAATAGCACTCGCGTCTGTTCCCAGCAAGTGCAGTGTTTTGGATGCAAGAGAAGCTACTGTTCTTGTCAGTTTCCTAAGCAGAGTTGAAGTAGATATGGCCCGTGTGTGTAGGAAGCCCAGTTCTTTTGTTCTGAGCAAGCTCACTGTTCTGGCCATATAGGAAACACAGTAGAGTTGAAGAGTGCTGCTTTCTCAAAAGCAGAGTATGTTTCTTGTAAGGCGAGCTAGAGTTGAATTCCCTTTCATAAACGGAGTTGAATCACATGCAGTTTCTGGTCCTAACAGCAAGAGTTCTTTTCTGGTAAGCAGAGTCACTATTGTGCTCAAATGGCCATACACAGTGCAAAAAGCACTCGCGTCTGTTCCCAGCAAGTGCAGCGTATTGGACGCAAGAGAAGCTACTGTTCTTGTCAGTTTCCTAAGCAGAGTTGAAGTAGACATGTCCCGTGTGTGTAGGAAGCACAGTTCTTTTGTTCTGAGCAAGCTCACTGTTCTGTCCTTATAGGAAACACAGTAGAGTAAAGTAGTGCTGCTTTCTCAAAAGCAGAGTGTTTTTCCTGTAAGGCGAGCTAGAGTTGAATTCCCTTTCATAAACGGAATTGATCACATGCAGTTTCTGGTCCTAACAGCAAGAGTTCTTTTCTGGTAAAGAGAGTCACTATTGTGCTCAAATGGCCATGCACAGTACAAATAGCACTCGCCTATGTTCCCAGCAAGTGCAGTGTTTTGGATGCAAGAGAAGCTACTGTTCTTGTCAGTTTCCTAAGCAGAGTTGAAGTAGATATGGCCCGTGTGTGTAGGAAGCACAGTTCTTTTGTTCTGAGCAAGCTCACTGTTCTGGCCATATAGGAAACACAGTAGAGTAGAAGAGTGCTGCTTTCTCAAAAGCAGAGTATATTTCTTGAAAGGCGAGCTAGAGTTGAATTCCCTTTCATAAACGGAATTGAATCACATGCAGTTTCTGGTCCTAACAGCAAGAGTTCTTTTCTGGTAAGCAGAGTCACTATTGTGCTCAAATGGCCATACACAGTGCAAAAACCACTCGCGTCTGTTCCCAGAAAGTGCAGCGTATTGGACGCAAGAGAAGCTACTGTTCTTGTCAGTTTCCTAAGCAGAGTTGAAGTAGACATGTCCCGTGTGTGTAGGAAGCACAGTTATTTTGTTCTGAGCAAGCTCACTGTTCTGGCCATATAGGAAACACACTAGAGTAAAATAGTGCTGCTTTCTCAAAAGCAGAGTGTGTTTCCTGTAAGGCGAGCTAGAGTTGAATTCCCTTTCATAAACGGAGTTGAATCACATGCACTTTCTGGTCCTAACAGCAAGAGTTCTTTTCTGGTAAGCAGAGTCACTATTGTGCTCAAATGGCCATACACAGTGCAAAAAGCACTCGCGTCTGTTCCCAGCAAGTGCAGCGTATTGGACGCAAGAGAAGCTACTGTTCTTGTCAGTTTCCTAAGCAGAGTTGAAGTAGACATGTCCCGTGTGTGTAGGAAGCACAGTTATTTTGTTCTGAGCAAGCTCACTGTTCTGGCCTTACAGGAAACACACTAGAGTAAAATAGTGCTGCTTTCTAAAAAGCAGAGTGTGTTTCCTGTAAGGCGAGCTAGAGTTGAATTCCCTTTCATAAACCGAGTTGAATCACATGCAGTTTCTGGTCCTAACAGCAAGAGTTCTTTTCTGGTAAAGAGAGTCACTATTGTGCTCAAATGGCCATACACAGTGCAAATAGCACTCGCGTATGTTCCCAGCAAGTGCAGTGTTTTGGATGCAAGAGAAGCTACTGTTCTTGTCAGTATCCTAAGCAGAGTTGAAGTAGATATGGCCCGTGTGTGTAGGAAGCACAGTTCTTTTGTTCTGAGCAAGCTCACTGTTCTGTCCTTATAGGAAACACAGTAGAGTAAAGTAGTGCTGCTTTCTCAAAAGCAGAGTGTTTTTCCTGTAAGGCGAGCTAGAGTTGAATTCCCTTTCATAAACGGAGTTGAATCACATGCAGTTTCTGGTCCTAACAGCAAGAGTTCTTTTCTGGTAAGCAGAGTCACTATTGTGCTCAAATGGCCATACACAGTGCAAAAAGCACTCGCGTCTGTTCCCAGCAAGTGCAGCGTATTGGACGCAAGAGAAGCTACTGTTCTTGTCAGTTTCCTAAGCGGAGTTGAAGTAGACATGTCCCGTGTGTGTAGGAAGCACAGTTATTTTGTTCTGAGCAAGCTCAATGTTCTGGCCATATAGGAAACACACTAGAGTAAAATAGTGCTGCTTTCTCAAAAGCGGAGTGTGTTTCCTGTAAGGCGAGCTAGAGTTGAATTCCCTTTCATAAACGGAGTTGAATCACATGCAGTTTCTGGTCCTAACAGCAAGAGTTCTTTTCTGTTAAAGAGAGTCACTATTGTGCTCAAATGGCCATACACAGTGCAAATAGCACTCGCGTCTGTTCCCAGCAAGTGCAGTGTTTTGGATGCAAGAGAAGCTACTGTTCTTGTCAGTTTCCTAAGCAGAGTTGAAGTAGATATGGCCCGTGTGTGTAGGAAGCCCAGTTCTTTTGTTCTGAGCAAGCTCACTGTTCTGGCCATATAGGAAACACAGTAGAGTTGAAGAGTGCTGCTTTCTCAAAAGCAGAGTATGTTTCTTGTAAGGCGAGCTAGAGTTGAATTCCCTTTCATAAACGGAGTTGAATCACATGCAGTTTCTGGTCCTAACAGCAAGAGTTCTTTTCTGGTAAGCAGAGTCACTATTGTGCTCAAATGGCCATACACAGTGCAAAAAGCACTCGCGTCTGTTCCCAGCAAGTGCAGCGTATTGGACGCAAGAGAAGCTACTGTTCTTGTCAGTTTCCTAAGCAGAGTTGAAGTAGACATGTCCCGTGTGTGTAGGAAGCACAGTTATTTTGTTCTGAGCAAGCTCACTGTTCTGTCCTTACAGGAAACACACTAGAGTAAAATAGTGCTGCTTTCTCAAAAGCAGAGTGTGTTTCCTGTAAGGCGAGCTAGAGTTGAATTCCCTTTCATAAACGGAGTTGAATCACATGCAGTTTCTGCTCCTAACAGCAAGAGTTCTTTTCTGGTAAAGAGAGTCACTATTGTGCTCAAATGGCCATACACACTGCAAATAGCACTCGCGTATGTTCCCAGCAAGTGCAATGTTTTGGATGCAAGAGAAGCTACTGTTCTTGTCAGTTTTCTAAGCAGAGTTGAAGTAGATATGGCCCGTGTGTGTAGGAAGCACAGTTCTTTTGTTCTGAGCAAGCTCACTGTTCTGTCCTTATAGGAAACACACTAGAGTAAAGTAGTGATGCTTTCTCAAAAGCAGAGTGTGTTTCCTGTAAGGCGAGCTAGAGTTGAATTCCCTTTCATAAACGGAGTTGAATCACATGCAGTTTCTGGTCCTAACAGCAAGAGTTCTTTTCTGGTAAAGAGAGTCACTATTGTGCTCAAATGGACATGCACAGTGCAAATAGCACTCGCGTATGTTCCCAGCAAGTGCAGTGTTTTGGATGCAAGAGAAGCTACTGTTCTTGTCAGTTTCCTAAGCAGAGTTGAAGTAGATATGGCCCGTGTGTGTAGGAAGCACAGTTCTTTTGTTCTGAGCAATTCACTGTTCTGGCCACATAGGAAACACAGTAGAGTAGAAGAGTGCTGCTTTCTCAAAAGGAGAGTATATTTCTTGAAAGGCGAGCTAGAGTTGAATTCCCTTTCATAAACGGAGTTGAATCACATGCAGTTTCTGGTCCTAACAGCAAGAGTTCTTTTCTGGTAAAGAGAGTCACCATTGTGCTCAAATGGCCATACACAGTGCAAATAGCACTCGCGTCTGTTCCCAGCAAGTGCAGTGTTTTGGATGCAAGAGAAGCTACTGTTCTTGTCAGTTTCCTAAGCAGAGTTGAAGTAGATATGGCCCGTGTGTGTAGGAAGCACAGTTATTTTGTTCTGAGCAAGGTCACTGTTCTGGCCTTACAGGAAACACACTAGAGTAAAATAGTGCTGCTTTCTCAAAAGCAGAGTGTGTTTCCTGTAAGGCGAGCTAGAGTTGAATTCCCTTTCATAAACGGAGTTGAATCACATGCAGTTTCTGGTCCTAACAGCAAGAGTTCTTTTCTGTTAAAGAGAGACACTATTGTGCTCAAATGGCCACACACAGTGCAAATAGCACTCGCGTCTGTTCCCAGCAAGTGCAGTGTTTTGGATGCAAGAGAAGCTACTGTTCTTGTCAGTTTCCTAAGCAGAGTTGAAGTAGCTATGGCCCGTGTGTGTAGGAAGCCCAGTTCTTTTGTTCTGAGCAAGCTCACTGTTCTGGCCATATAGGAAACACAGTAGAGTAGAAGAGTGCTGCTTTCTCAAAAGCAGAGTATGTTTCTTGTAAGGCGAGCTAGAGTTGAATTCCCTTTCATAAACGGAGTTGAATCACATGCAGTTTCTGGTCCTAACAGCAAAAGTTCTTTTCTGGTAAGCAGAGTCACTATTGTGCTCAAATGGCCATACACAGTGC
>NW_026294494.1:0-61087 GCF_007827085.1 Peromyscus californicus insignis
TTTCCCTTTCATAAATGGAGTTGAATCACATGCAGTTTCTGGTCCTAGCACCAAGAGTTGTTTTCTGGTAAGGAGAGTCACTATTGTGCTCATTTGGCCATACACAGTGCAAATAGCACTCGGTTCTGTACCCGGCAAGTGCATTGTTTTGGACGCAAGAGAAACTACTGTTCTTGTCAGTTTCCTAAGCAGAGTTGAACTAGTTATGGCCATTGTGTGTAGGAAGCACAGTTCTTTAGATCTGAGCAAGCTGACTGTTCTGGCTCTATAGGAAACACAGTAGAGTAGAAGAGTGCTGCTTTCTCAAAAGCAGAGTGTGTTTCTTGTAAGGCGAGCCAGAGTTTAATTCCCTTTCATAAACGGAGTTGAATCACATGCAATTTGTGGTCCTAGCAGCAAGAGTTGTTTTCTGGTAAGGAGATTCACTATTGTGCTCAATTGGCCATACACATTGCAAATAGCACTCGCGTCTTATCCCAGCACATGCAGTGTATTGGACGCAAGAGAAACTACTGTTCTTGTCAGTTTCCTAAGCAGAGTTGAATTAGATATTGCCCTTGTGTGTAGGAAGCACAGTTCTTTAGTTCTGAGCAAGCTGACAGTTCTGGCTATATAGGAAACACAGTAGAGTAGAAGAGTGCTGCTTTCTCTAAAGCAGAGTGTGTTTCTTGTAAGGCGAGCTAGAGTTGATTTCCCTTTCATAAACGGAGTTGAATCACATGCAGTTTCTGGTCCTAGCAGCAAAAGTTGTTATCTGGTAAGGAGATTCACTATTGTGCTCAATTGGCCATACACAGTGCAAATAGCACTCGCGTCTTATCCCAGCAAATGCAGTGTATTGGACAAAAGAGAAACTACTGTTCTCGTCAGTTTCCAAACAGAGTTGAATTAGATATGGCCCTTGTGTGTAGGAAGCACAGTTCTTTAGTTCTGAGCAAGCTGACTGTTCTGGCTATATAGGAAACACAGTAGAGTAGAAGAGTGCTGCTTTCTCAAAAGCAGAGTGTGTTTCTTGTAAGGCAAGCTAGAGTTGAATTTCCTTTCATAAGCGGAGTTGAATCACATGCAGTTTCTGGTCCTAGCACCAAGAGTTGTTTTCTGGTAAGGAGAGTCACTATTGTTCTCATTTGGCCATACACAGTGCAAATAGCACTCGCGTCTGTACCCAGCAAGTGCATTGTATTGGACGCAAGAGAAACTACTGTTCTTGTCAGTTTCCTAAGCAGAGTTGAACTAGTTATGGCCCTTGTGTGTAGGAAGCACAGTTCTTTGGTTCTGAGCAAGGTGACTGTTCTGGCTATATAGGAAACACAGTAGAGTAGAAGAGTGCTGCTTTCTCAAAAGCAGAGTGTGTTTCCTGTAAGGCAAGCCAGAGTTTAATTCCCTTTCATAAACGTAGTTGAATCACATGCAATTTCTGGTCCTAGCAGCAAGAGTTGTTTTCTGGTAAGGAGAGTCACTATTGTGCTCAATTGGCCATACACATTGCAAATAGCACTCGCGTCTGTTCCAAGCAAATGCAGTGTATTGGACACAAGAGAAACTACTGTTCTTGTCAGTTTCCTAAGCAGAGTTGAATTAGATATGGCCCTTGTGTGTAGGAAGCACAGTTCTTTAGTTCTGAGCAAGCTGACTGTTCTGGCTATATAGGAATCACAGTAGAGTAGAAGAGTGCTGCTTTCTCTAAAGCAGAGTGTGTTTCTTGTAAGGCGAGCCAGAGTTTAATTCCCTTTGATAAACGGAGTTGAATCACATGCAGTTTCTGGTCCTAGCAGCAAGAGTTGTTTTCTGGTAAGGAGATTCACTATTGTGCTCCATTGGCCATACACAGTGCAAATAGCACTCTCGTCTTATCCCAGCAAATGCAGTGTATTGGACGCAAGAGAAACTACTGTTCTTGTCAGTTTCCTAAGCAGAGTTGAATTAGATATGGCCCTTGTGTGTAGGAAGCACAGTTCATTAGTTCTGAGCAAGCTGACTGTTCTGGTTATATAGGAAACACAGTAGAGTAGAAGAGTGCTGCTTTCTCAAAAGCAGAGTGTGTTTCTTGTAAGGCAAGCTAGAGTTGAATTCCCTTTCATAAACGGAGTTGAATCACATGCAGTTTCTGGTCCTAGCACCAAAAGTTGTTTTCTGGTTAGAAGAGTCACTATTGTGCTCATTTGGCCATACACAGTGCAAATAGCACTCGCGTCTGTACCCAGCAAGTGCATTGTATTGGACGCAAGAGAAACTACTGTTCTTGTCAGTTTCCTAAGCAGAGTTGAACTAGTTATGGCCCTTGTGTGTTGGAAGCACAGTTCTTTGGTTCTGAGCAAGCTGACTGTTCTGGATATATAGGAAACACAGTAGAGTAGAAGAGTGCTGCTTTCTCAAAAGCAGAGTGTGTTTCTTGTAAGGCGAGCCAGAGTTTAATTCCCTTTCATAAACGTAGTTGAATCACATGCAATTTCTGGTCCTAGCAGCAAGAGTTGTTTTCTGGTAAGGAGATTCACTATTGTGCTCAATTGGCCATACACATTGCAAATAGCACTCGCGTCTGTTCCAAGCAAATGCAGTGTATTGGACACAAGAGAAACTACTGTTCTTGTCAGTTTCCTAAGCAGAGTTGAATTAGATATGGCCCTTGTGTGTAGGAAGCACAGTTCTTTAGATCTGAGCAAGCTGACTGTTCTGGCTATATAGGAATCACAGTAGAGTAGAAGAGTGCTGCTTTCTCTAAAGCAGAGTGTGTTTCTTGTAAGGCGAGCCAGAGTTTAATTCCCTTTCATAAACGGAGTTGAATCACATGCAGTTTCTGGTCCTAGCAGCAAGAGTTGTTTTCTGGTAAGGAGATTCACTATTGTGCTCAATTGGACATACACAGTGCAAATAGCACTCGCGTCTTATCCCAGCAAATGCAGTGTATTGGACGCAAGAGATACTACTGTTCTAGTCAGTTTCCTAAGCAGAGTTGAATTAGATATGGCCCTTGTGTGTAGGAAACACAGTTCTTTAGTTCTGAGCAAGCTGACAGTTCTGGCTATATAGGAAACAGAGTAGAGTAGAAGAGTGCTGCTTTCTCAAAAGCAGAGTGTGTTTCTTGTAAGGCGAGCTAGAGTTGATTTCCCTTTCATAAATGGAGTTGAATCACATGCAGTTTCTGGTCCTAGCACCAAGAGTTGTTTTCTGGTAAGGAGAGTCACTATTGTGCTCATTTGGCCATACACAGTGCAAATAGCACTCGGTTCTGTACCCGGCAAGTGCATTGTTTTGGACGCAAGAGAAACTACTGTTCTTGTCAGTTTCCTAAGCAGAGTTGAACTAGTTATGGCCATTGTGTGTAGGAAGCACAGTTCTTTAGATCTGAGCAAGCTGACTGTTCTGGCTCTATAGGAAACACAGTAGAGTAGAAGAGTGCTGCTTTCTAAAAAGCAGAGTGTGTTTCTTGTAAGGCGAGCCAGAGTTTAATTCCCTTTCATAAACGGAGTTGAATCACATGCAATTTGTGGTCCTAGCAGCAAGAGTTGTTTTCTGGTAAGGAGATTCACTATTGTGCTAAATTGGCCATACACATTGCAAATAGCACTCGCGTCTTATCCCAGCAAATGCAGTGTATTGGACGCAAGAGAAACTACTGTTCTTGTCAGTTTCCTAAGCAGAGTTGAATTAGATATTGCCCTTGTGTGTAGGAAGCACAGTTCTTTAGTTCTGAGCAAGCTGACAGTTCTGGCTATATAGGAAACACAGTAGAGTAGAAGAGTGCTGCTTTCTCTAAAGCAGAGTGTGTTTCTTGTAAGGCGAGCTAGAGTTGATTTCCCTTTCATAAACGGAGTTGAATCACATGCAGTTTCTGGTCCTAGCAGCAAAAGTTGTTATCTGGTAAGGAGATTCACTATTGTGCTCAATTGGCCATACACAGTGCAAATAGCACTCGCGTCTTATCCCAGCAAATGCAGTGTATTGGACAAAAGAGAAACTACTGTTCTTGTCAGTTTCCAAACAGAGTTGAATTAGATATGGCCCTTGTGTGTAGGAAGCACAGTTCTTTAGTTCTGAGCAAGCTGACTGTTCTGGCTATATAGGAAACACAGTAGAGTAGAAGAGTGCTGCTTTCTCAAAAGCAGAGTGTGTTTCTTGTAAGGCAAGCTAGAGTTGAATTTCCTTTCATAAGCGGAGTTGAATCACATGCAGTTTCTGGTCCTAGCACCAAGAGTTGTTTTCTGGTAAGGAGAGTCACTATTGTTCTCATTTGGCCATACACAGTGCAAATAGCACTCGCGTCTGTACCCAGCAAGTGCATTGTATTGGACGCAAGAGAAACTACTGTTCTTGTCAGTTTCCTAAGCAGAGTTGAACTAGTTATGGCCCTTGTGTGTAGGAAGCACAGTTCTTTGGTTCTGAGCAAGGTGACTGTTCTGGCTATATAGGAAACACAGTAGAGTAGAAGAGTGCTGCTTTCTCAAAAGCAGAGTGTGTTTCCTGTAAGGCAAGCCAGAGTTTAATTCCCTTTCATAAACGTAGTTGAATCACATGCAATTTCTGGTCCTAGCAGCAAGATTGTTTTCTGGTAAGGAGAGTCACTATTGTGCTCAATTGGCCATACACATTGCAAATAGCACTCGCGTCTGTTCCAAGCAAATGCAGTGTATTGGACACAAGAGAAACTACTGTTCTTGTCAGTTTCCTAAGCAGAGTTGAATTAGATATGGCCCTTGTGTGTAGGAAGCACAGTTCTTTAGTTCTGAGCAAGCTGACTGTTCTGGCTATATAGGAATCACAGTAGAGTAGAAGAGTGCTGCTTTCTGTAAAGCAGAGTGTATTTCTTGTAAGGCGAGCCAGAGTTTAATTCCCTTTGATAAACGGAGTTGAATCACATGCAGTTTCTGGTCCTAGCAGCAAGAATTGTTTTCTGGTAAGGAGATTCACTATTGTGCTCCATTGGCCATACACAGTGCAAATAGCACTCTCGTCTTATCCCAGCAAATGCAGTGTATTGGACGCAAGAGAAACTACTGTTCTTGTCAGTTTCCTAAGCAGAGTTGAATTAGATATGGCCCTTGTGTGTAGGAAGCACAGTTCTTTAGTTCTGAGCAAGCTGACTGTTCTGGTTATATAGGAAACACAGTAGAGTAGAAGAGTGCTGCTTTCTCAAAAGCAGAGTGTGTTTCTTGTAGGCAAGCTAGAGTTGAATTCCCTTTCATAAACGGAGTTGAATCACATGCAGTTTCTGGTCCTAGCACCAAGAGTTGTTTTCTGGTTAGAAGAGTCACTATTGTGCTCATTTGGCCATACACAGTGCAAATAGCACTCGCGTCTGTACCCAGCAAGTTCATTGTATTGGACGCAAGAGAAACTACTGTTCTTGTCAGTTTCCTAAGCAGAGTTGAACTAGTTATGGCCCTTGTGTGTAGGAAGCACAGTTCTTTGGTTCTGAGCAAGCTGACTGTTCTGGCTATATAGGAAACACAGTAGAGTAGAAGAGTGCTGCTTTCTCAAAAGCAGAGTGTGTTTCTTGTAAGGCGAGCCATAGTTTAATTCCCTTTCATAAACGTAGTTGAATCACATGCAATTTCTGGTCCTAGCAGCAAGAGTTGTTTTCTGGTAAGGAGATTCACTATTGTGCTCAATTGGCCATACACATTGCAAATAGCACTCGCGTCTGTTCCAAGCAAATGCAGTGTATTGGACACAAGAGAAACTACTGTTCTTGTCAGTTTCCTAAGCAGAGTTGAATTAGATATGGCCCTTGTGTGTAGGAAGCACAGTTCTTTAGATCTGAGCAAGCTGACTGTTCTGGCTATATAGGAATCACAGTAGAGTAGAAGAGTGCTGCTTTCTCTAAAGCAGAATGTGTTTCTTGTAAGGCGAGCCAGAGTTTAATTCCCTTTCATAAACGGAGTTGAATCACATGCAGTTTCTGGTCCTAGCAGCAAGAGTTGTTTTCTGGTAAGGAGATTCACTATTGTGCTCAATTGGACATACACAGTGCAAATAGCACTCGCGTCTTATCCCAGCAAATGCAGTGTATTGGACGCAAGAGATACTACTGTTCTAGTCAGTTTCCTAAGCAGAGTTGAATTAGATATGGCCCTTGTATGTAGGAAACACAGTTCTTTAGTTCTGAGCAAGCTGACAGTTCTGGCTATATAGGAAACAGAGTAGAGTAGAAGAGTGCTGCTTTCTCAAAAGCAGAGTGTGTTTCTTGTAAGGCGAGCTAGAGTTGATTTCCCTTTCATAAATGGAGTTGAATCACATGCAGTTTCTGGTCCTAGCACCAAGAGTTGTTTTCTGGTAAGGAGAGTCACTATTGTGCTCATTTGGCCATACACAGTGCAAATAGCACTCGGTTCTGTACCCGGCAAGTGCATTGTTTTGGACGCAAGAGAAACTACTGTTCTTGTCAGTTTCCTAAGCAGAGTTGAACTAGTTATGGCCATTGTGTGTAGGAAGCACAGTTCTTTAGATCTGAGCAAGCTGACTGTTCTGGCTCTATAGGAAACACAGTAGAGTAGAAGAGTGCTGCTTTCACAAAAGCAGAGTGTGTTTCTTGTAAGGCGAGCCAGAGTTTAATTCCCTTTCATAAACGGAGTTGAATCACATGCAGTTTCTGGTCCTAGCAGCAAGAGTTGTTTTCCGGTAAGGAGATTCACTATTGTGCTCAATTGGCCATACACAGTGCAAATAGCACTCGCGTCTGTTCCCAGCAAATGCAGTGTATTGGACGCAAGAGAAACTACTGTTCTAGTCAGTTTCCTAAGCAGAGTTGAATTAGATATGGCCCTTGTGTGTAGGAAACACAGTTCTTTAGTTCTGAGCAAGCTGACAGTTCTGGCTATATAGGAAACAGAGTAGAGTAGAAGAGTGCTGCTTTCTCTAAAGCAGAGTGTGTTTCTTGTAAGGCGAGCTAGAGTTGATTTCCCTTTCATAAATGGAGTTGAATCACATGCAGTTTCTGGTCCTAGCAGCTAAAGTTGTTTTATGGTAAGGAGATTCACTATTGTGCTCAATTGGCCATACACAGTACAAATAGCACTCGCGTCTTAATCCACCAAATGCAGTGTATTGGACGCAAGAGAAACTACTGTTCTTGTCAGTTTCCTAAGCAGAGTTGAATTAGATATGGCCCTTGTGTGTAGGAAGCACAGTTCTTTAGTTCTGAGCAAGCTGACTGTTCTGGCTATATAGGAAACACAGTAGAGTAGAAGAGTGCTGCTTTCTCAAAAGCAGAGTGTGTTTCTTGTAAGGCAAGCTAGAGTTGAATTCCCTTTCATAAACGGAGTTGAATCACATGCAGTTTCTGGTCCTAGCACCAAGAGTTGTTTTCTGGTAAGGAGAGTCACTATTGTGCTCATTTGGCCATACACAGAGCAAATAGCACTCGCGTCTGTACCCAGCAAGTGCATTGTATTGGACGCAAGAGAAACTACTGTTCTTGTCAGTTTCCTAAGCAGAGTTGAACTAGTTATGGCCATTGTGTGTAGGAAGCACAGTTCTTTGGTTCTGAACAAGCTGACTGTTCTGAGTCTATAGCAAACACAGTAGAGTAGAAGAGTGCTGCTTTCTCAAAAGCAGAGTGTGTTTCTTGTAAGGCGAGCCAGAGTTGAATTCCCTTTCATAAACGGAGTTGAATCACATGCAGTTTCTGGTCCTAGCACCAAGAGTTGTTTTCTGGAAAGGAGAGTCACTATTGTGCTCATTTGGCCATACACAGTGCAAATAGCACTCGCGTCTGTACCCAGCAAGTGCATTGTATTGGACGCAAGAGAAACTACTGTTCTTGTCAGTTTCCTAAGCAGAGTTGAACTAGTTATGGCCATTGTGTGTAGGAAGCACAGTTCTTTGGTTCTGAGCAAGCTGACTGTTCTGAGTCTATAGCAAGTACAGTAGAGTAGAAGAGTGCTGCTTTCTCAAAAGCAGAGTGTGTTTCTTGTAAGGCGAGCCAGAGTTTAATTCCCTTTC
This sequence comes from Peromyscus californicus insignis, assembly GCF_007827085.1. Lineage (NCBI taxonomy): Eukaryota > Metazoa > Chordata > Mammalia > Rodentia > Cricetidae > Peromyscus > Peromyscus californicus. Next base: position 7,942 of record NW_026294494.1, read on the forward strand.
ATAAACGTAGTTGAATCACATGCAATTTCTGGTCCTAGCAGCAAGAGTTGTTTTCTGGTAAGGAGATTCACTATTGTGCTCAATTGGCCATACACATTGCAAATAGCACTCGCGTCTGTTCCAAGCAAATGCAGTGTATTGTACACAAGAGAAACTACTGTTCTTGTCAGTTTCCTAAGCAGAGTTGAATTAGATATGGCCCTTGTGTGTAGGAAGCACAGTTCTTTAGTTCTGAGCAAGCTGACTGTTCTGGCTATATAGGAATCACAGTAGAGTAGAAGAGTGCTGCTTTCTCTAAAGCAGAGTGTGTTTCTTGTAAGGCGAGGCAGAGTTTAATTCCCTTTCATAAACGGAGTTGAATCACATGCAGTTTCTGGTCCTAGAAGCAAGAGTTGTTTTCTGGTAAGGAGATTCACTATTGTGCTCCATTGGCCATACACAGTGCAAATAGCACTCGCGTCTTATCCCAGCAAATGCAGTGTATTGGACACAAGAGAAACTACTGTTCTTGTCAGTTTCCTAAGCAGAGTTGAATTAGATATGGCCCTTGTGTGTAGGAAGCACAGTTCTTTAGTTCTGAGAAAGCTGACTGTTCTGGCTATATAGGAGTCACAGTAGAGTAGAAGAGTGCTGCTTTCTCTAAAGCAGAGTGTGTTTCTTGTAAGGCGAGCCAGAGTTTAATTCCCTTTCATAAACGGAGTTGAACACATGCAGTTTCTGGTCCTCGCAGCAAGAGTTGTTTTCTGGTAAGGAGATTCACTATTGTGCTCAATTGGCCATACACATTTCAAATAGCACTCGCATCTGTTCCCAGCAAATGCAGTGTATTGGACACAAGAGAAATTACTGTTCTTGTCAGTTTCCTAAGCAGAGTTGAATTAGATATGGCCCTTGTGTGTAGGAAGCACAGTTCTTTAGTTCTGAGCAAGCTGAAAGTTCTGGCTATATAGGAAACAGAGTAGAGTAGAAGAGTGCTGCTTTCTCTAAAGCAGAGTGTGTCTCTTGTAAGACGAGCTAGAGTTGATTTCCCTTTCAAAAATGGAGTTGAATCACATGGTCCTAGCAGCAAAAGTTGTTTTCTGGTAAGGAGATTCACTATTGTGCTCAATTGGTCATACACAGTACAAATAGCACTCGCGTCTTAATCCAGCAAATGCAGTGTATTGGACGCAAGAGAAACTACTGTTCTTGTCAGTTTCCTAAGCAGAGTTGAACTAGTTATGGCCCTTGTGTGTAGGAAGCACAGTTCTTTGGTTCTGAGCAAGCTGACTGTTCTGGCTATATAGGAAACACAGTAGAGTAGAAGAGTGCTGCTTTCTCAAAAGCAGAGTGTGTTTCTTGTAAGGCGAGCCAGAGTTTAATTCCCTTTCATAAACGTAGTTGAATCACATGCAATTTCTGGTCCTAGCAGCAAGAGTTGTTTTCTGGTAAGGAGATTCACTATTGTGCTCAATTGGCCATACACATTGCAAATAGCACTCACGTCTGTTCCAAGCAAATGCAGTGTATTGTACACAAGAGAAACTACTGTTCTTGTCAGTTTCCTAAGCAGAGTTGAATTAGATATGGCCCTTGTGTGTAGGAAGCACAGTTCTTTAGTTCTGAGCAAGCTGACTGTTCTGGCTATATAGGAAACACAGTAGAGTAGAAGAGTGCTGCTTTCTCAAAAGCAGAGTGTGTTTCTTGTAAGTCAAGCTAGAGTTGAATTCCCTTTCATAAACGGAGTTGAATCACATGCAGTTTCTGGTCCTAGCACCAAGAGTTGTTTTCTGGTAAGGAGAGTCACTATTGTGCTCATTTGGCCATACACACTGCAAATAGCACTCGCGTCTGTACCCAGCAAGTGCATTGTATTGGACGCAAGAGAAACTACTGTTCTTGTCAGTTTCCTAAGCAGAGTTGAACTAGTTATGGCCATTGTGTGTAGGAAGCACAGTTCTTTGGTTCTGAGCAAGCTGACTGTTCTGGCTCTATAGGAAACACAGCAGAGTAGAAGAGTGCTGCTTTCTCAAAAGCAGAGTGTGTTTCTTGTAAGGCGAGCTAGAGTTGATTTCCCTTTCATAAACGGAGTTGAATCACATGCAGTTTCTGGTCCTAGCAGCAAAAGTTGTTTTCTGGTAAGGAGATTCACTATTGTGCTCAATTGGCCATAAACAGTGCAAATAGCACTCGCGTCTTATCCCAGCAAATGCAGTGTATTGGACGCAAGAGAAACTACTGTTCCTGTCAGTTTCCTAAGCAGAGTTGAATTAGATATGGCCCTTGTGTGTAGGAAGCACAGTTCTTTAGTTCTGAGCAAGCTGACTGTTCTGGCTATTTAGGAAACACTGTAGAGTAGAAGAGTGCTGCTTTCTCAAAAGCAGAGTGTGTTTCTTGTAAGGCAAGCTAGAGTTGAATTTCCTTTCTTAAACGGAGTTGAATCACATGCAGTTTCTGGTCCTAGCACCAAGAGTTGTTTTCTGGTAAGGAGAGTCACTATTGTGCTCATTTGGCCATACACAGTGCAAATAGCACTCGCGTCTGTACCCAGCAAGTGCATTGTATTGGACGCAAGAGAAACTACTGTTCTTGTCAGTTTCCTAAGCAGAGTTGAACTAGTTATGGCCCTTGTGTGTAGGAAGCACAGTTCTTTGGTTCTGAGCAAGCTGACTGTTCTGGCTCTATAGGAAACACAGTAGAGTAGAAGAGTGCTGCTTTCTCAAAAGCAGAGTGTGTTTCTTGTAAGGCGAGCCAGAGTTTAATTCCCTTTCATAAACGTAGTTGAATCACATGCAATTTCTGGTCCTAGCAGCAAGAGTTGTTTTCTGGTAAGGAGATTCACTATTGTGCTCAATTGGCCATACACATTGCAAATAGCACTCGCGTCTGTTCCAAGCAAATGCAGTGTATTGGACACAAGAGAAACTACTGTTCTTGTCAGTTTCCTAAGCAGAGTTGAATTAGATATGGCCCTTGTGTGTAGGAAGCACAGTTCTTTAGTTCTGAGCAAGCTGACAGTTCTGGCTATATAGGAAACAGAGTAGAGTAGACGAGTGCTGCTTTCTCTAAAGCAGAGTGTGTTTCTTGTAAGGCGAGCTAGAGTTGATTTCCCTTTCATAAATGGAGTTGAATCACATGCAGTTTCTGCTCCTAGCAGCAAAAGTTGTTTTATGGTAAGGAGATTCACTGTTGTGCTCAATTGGCCATACACAGTGCAAATAGCACTCGCGTCTTAATCCAGAAAATGCAGTGTATTGGACGCAAGATAAACTACTGTTCTTGTCAGTTTCCTAAGCAGAGTTGAATTAGATATGGCCCTTGTGTGTAGGAAGCACAGTTCTTTAGTTCTGAGCAAGCTGACAGTTCTGGCTATATAGGAAACACAGTAGAGTAGAAGAGTGCTGCTTTCTAAAAAGCAGAGTGGGTTTCTTGTAAGGCAAGCTAGAGTTGAATTCCCTTTCATAAACGGAGTTGAATCACATGCAGTTTCTGGTCCTAGCACCAAGAGTTGTTTTCTGGTAAGAAGAGTCACTATTGTGCTCATTTGGCCATACACAGTGCAAATAGCACTCGCGTCTGTACCCACAAGTGCATTGTATTGACGCAAGAGAAACTACTGTTCTTGTCAGTTTCCTAAGCAGAGTTGAACTAGTTATGGCCCTTGTGTGTAGGAAGCACAGTTCTTTGCTTCTGAGCAAGCTGACTGTTCTGGCTATATAGGAAACACAGTAGAGTAGAAGAGTGCTGCTTTCTTAAAAGCAGAGTGTGTTTCTTGTAAGGCGAGCCAGAGTTTAATTCCCTTTCATAAACGTAGTTGAATCACATGCAATTTCTGGTCCTAGCAGCAAGAGTTGTTTTCTGGTAAGGAGATTCACTATTGTGCTCAATTGGCCATACACATTGCAAATAGCACTCGCGTCTGTTCCAAGCAAATGCAGTGTATTGGACACAAGAGAAACTACTGTTCTTGTCAGTTTCCTAAGCAGAGTTGAATTAGATATGGCCCTTGTGTGTAGGAAGCACAGTTCTTTAGTTCTGAGCAAGCTGACTGTTCTGGCTATATAGGAATCACAGTAGAGTAGAAGAGTGCTGCTTTCTCTAAAGCAGAGTGTGTTTCTTGTAAGGCGAGCCAGAGTTTAATTCCCTTTCATAAACGGAGTTGAATCACATGCAGTTTCTGGTCCTAGCAGCAAGAGTTGTTTTCTGGTAAGGAGATTCACTATTGTGCTCCATTGGCCATACACAGTGCAAATAGCACTCGCGTCTTATCCCAGCAAATGCATTGTATTGGACGCAAGAGAAACTACTGTTCTAGTCAGTTTCCTAAGCAGAGTTGAATTAGATATGGCCCTTGTGTGTAGGAAACACAGTTCTTTAGTTCTGAGCAAGCTGACAGTTCTGGCTATATAGGAAACAGAGTAGAGTAGAAGAGTGCTGCTTTCTCTAAAGCAGAGTGTGTTTCTTGTAAGGCGAGCTAGAGTTGATTTCCCTTTCATAAATGGAGTTGAATCACATGCAGTTTCTGGTCCTAGCAGCAAGAGTTGTTTTCTGGTAAGGAGATTCACTATTGTGCTCAATTGGCCATACACATTGCAAATAGCACTCGCGTCTGTTCCAAGCAAATGCAGTGTATTGGACACAAGAGAAGCTACTGTTCTTGTCAGTTTCCTAAGCAGAGTTGAATTAGATATGGCCCTTGTGTGTAGGAAGCACAGTTCTTTAGATCTGAGCAAGCTGACTGTTCTGGCTATATAGGAATCACAGTAGAGTAGAAGAGTGCTGCTTTCTCTAAAGCAGAGTGTGTTTCTTGTAAGGCGAGCCAGAGTTTAATTCCCTTTCATAAACGGAGTTGAATCACATGCAGTTTCTGGTCCTAGCAGCAAGAGTTGTTTTCTGGTAAGGAGATTCACTATTGTGCTCAATTGGACATACACAGTGCAAATAGCACTTGCGTCTTATCCCAGCAAATGCAGTGTATTGGACGCAAGAGAAACTACTGTTCTAGTCAGTTTCCTAAGCAGAGTTGAATTAGATATGGCCCTTGTGTGTAGGAAACACAGTTCTTTAGTTCTGAGCAAGCTGACAGTTCTGGCTATATAGGAAACAGAGTAGAGTAGAAGAGTGCTGCTTTCTCAAAAGCAGAGTGTGTTTCTTGTAAGGCGAGCTAGAGTTGATTTCCCTTTCATAAATGGAGTTGAATCACATGCAGTTTCTGGTCCTAGCACCAAGAGTTGTTTTCTGGTAAGGAGAGTCACTGTTGTGCTCATTTGGCCATACACAGTGCAAATAGCACTCGCGTCTGTACCCGGCAAGTGCATTGTTTTGGACGCAAGAGAAACTACTGTTCTTGTCAGTTTCCTAAGCAGAGTTGAACTAGTTATGGCCATTGTGTGTAGGAAGCACAGTTCTTTGGTTCTGAGCAAGCTGACTGTTCTGGCTCTATAGGAAACACAGTAGAGTAGAAGAGTGCTGCTTTCTCAAAAGCAGAGTGTGTTTCTTGTAAGGCGAGCCAGAGTTTAATTCCCTTTCATAAACGGAGTTGAATCACATGCAATTTCTGGTCCTAGCAGCAAGAGTTGTTTTCTGGAAAGGAGATTCACTATTGTGCTCAATTGGCCATACACATTGCAAATAGCACTCGCGTCTGTTCCCAGCAAATTGGACGCAAGAGAAACTACTGTTCTTGTCAGTTTCCTAAGCAGAGTTGAATTAGATATGGCCCTTGTGTGTAGGAAACACAGTTCTTTAGTTCTGAGCAAGATGACTGTTCTGGCTCTATAGGAAACACAGTAGAGTAGAAGAGTGCTGCTTTCTCAAAAGCAGAGTGTGTTCCTTGTAAGGCGAGCAACAGTTTAATTCCCTTTCATAAACGGAGTTGAATCACAAGCAATTTCTGGTCCTAGCAGCAAGAGTTGTTTTCTGGTAAGGAGATTCACTATTGTGCTCAATTGGCCATACACATTGCAAATAGCACTCGCGTCTGTTCCCAGCAAATGCAGTGTATTGGACGCAAGAGAAACTACTGTTCTTGACAGTTTCCTAAGCAGAGTTGAATTAGATATGGCCCTTGTGTGTAGGAAGCACAGTTCTTTAGTTCTGAGCAAGCTGACAGTTCTGGCTTTATAGGAAACAGAGTAGAGTAGAAGAGTGCTGCATTCTCTAAAGCAGAGTGTGTTTCTTGTAAGGCGAGCTAGAGTTGATTTCAATTTCATAAACGGAGTTGAATCACATGCAGTTTCTGGTCATAGCAGCAAAAGTTGTTTTCTGGTAAGGAGATTCACTATTGTGCTCAATTGGCCATACACAGTGCAAATAGCACTCTCGTCTTATCCCAGCAAATGCAGTGTATTGGACGCAAGAGAAACTACTGTTCTTGTCAGTTTCCTAAGCACAGTTGAATTAGATATGGCCCTTGTGTGTAGGAAGCACAGTTCTTTAGTTCTGAGCAAGCTGACTGTTCTGGCTATATAGGAAACACAGTAGAGTAGAAGAGTGCTGCTTTCTCAAAAGCAGAGTGTGTTTCTTGTAAGGCAAGCTAGAGTTGAATTCCATTTCATAAACGGAGTTGAATCACATGCAGTTTCTGGTCCTAGCACCAAGAGTTGTTTTCTGGTAAGGAGAGTCACTGTTGTGCTCATTTGGCCATACACAGTGCAAATAGCACTCGCGTCTGTACCCAGCAAGTGCATTGTATTGGACGCAAGAGAAACTACTGTTCTTGTCAGTTTCCTAAGCAGAGTTGAACTAGTTATGGCCATTGTGTGTAGGAAGCACAGTTCTTTAGTTCTGAGCAAGCTGACTGTTCTGGCTCTATAGGAAACACAGTAGAGTAGAAGAGTGCTGCTTTCTCAAAAGCAGAGTGTGTTTCTTGTAAGGCGAGCCAGAGTTTAATTCCCTTTCATAAACGGAGTTGAATCACATGCAATTTGTGGTCCTAGCAGCAAGAGTTGTTTTCTGGTAAGGAGATTCACTATTGTGCTCAATTGGCCATACACATTGCAAATAGCACTCGCGTCTGTTCCCAGCAAATGCAGTGTATTGGACGCAAGAGAAACTACTGTTCTTGTCAGTTTCCTAAGCAGAGTTGAATTAGATATTGCCCTTGTGTGTAGGAAGCACAGTTCTTTAGTTCTGAGCAAGCTGACAGTTCTGGCTATATAGGAAACACAGTAGAGTAGAAGAGTGCTGCTTTCTCTAAAGCAGAGTGTGTTTCTTGTAAGGCGAGCTAGAGTTGATTTCCCTTTCATAAACGGAGTTGAATCACATGCAGTTTCTGGTCCTAGCAGCAAAAGTTGTTTTCTGGTAAGGAGATTCACTATTGTGCTCAATTGGCCATACACAGTGCAAATAGCACTCGCGTCTGATCCCAGTAAATGCAGTGTATTGGACAAAAGAGAAACTACTGTTCTTGTCAGTTTCCAAACAGAGTTGAATTAGATATGGCCCTTGTGTGTAGGAAGCACAGTTCTTTAGTTCTGAGCAAGCTGACTGTTCTGGCTATACAGGAAACACAGTAGAGTAGAAGAGTGCTGCTTTCTCAAAAGCAGAGTGTGTTTCTTGTAAGGCAAGCTAGAGTTGAATTTCCTTTCATAAGCGGAGTTGAATCACATGCAGTTTCTGGTCCTAGCACCAAGAGTTGTTTTCTGGTAAGGAGAGTCACTATTGTGCTCATTTGTCCATACACAGTGCAAATAGCACTCGCGTCTTATCCCAGCAAGTGCATTGTATTGGACGCAAGAGAAACTACTGTTCTTGTCAGTTTCCTAAGCAGAGTTGAACTAGTTATGGCCCTTGTGTGTAGGAAGCACAGTTCTTTGGTTCTGAGCAAGCTGACTGTTCTGGCTATATAGGAAACACAGTAGAGTAGAAGAGTGCTGCTTTCTCAAAAGCAGAGTGTGTTTCTTGTAAGGCGAGCCAGAGTTTAATTCCCTTTCATAAACGTAGTTGAATCACATGCAATTTCTGGTCCTAGCAGCAAGAGTTGTTTTCTGGTAAGGAGAGTCACTATTGTGCTCAATTGGCCATACACATTGCAAATAGCACTCGCGTCTGTTCCAAGCAAATGCAGTGTATTGGACACAAGAGAAACTACTGTTCTTGTCAGTTTCCTAAGCAGAGTTGAATTAGATATGGCCCTTGTGTGTAGGAAGCACAGTTCTTTAGTTCTGAGCAAGCTGACTGTTCTGGCTATATAGGAATCACAGTAGAGTAGAAGAGTGCTGCTTTCTCTAAAGCAGAGTGTGTTTCTTGTAAGGCGAGCCAGAGTTTAATTCCCTTTCATAAACGGAGTTGAATCACATGCAGTTTCTCGTCCTAGCAGCAAGAGTTGTTTTCTGGTAAGGAGATTCACTATTGTGCTCCATTGGCCATACACAGTGCAAATAGCACTCTCGTCTTATCCCAGCAAATGCAGTGTATTGGACGCAAGAGAAACTACTGTTCTTGTCAGTTTCCTAAGCAGAGTTGAATTAGATATGGCCCTTGTGTGTAGGAAGCACAGTTCTTTAGTTCTGAGCAAGCTGACTGTTCTGGTTATATAGGAAACACAGTAGAGTAGAAGAGTGCTGCTTTCTCAAAAGCAGAGTGTGTTTCTTGTAAGGCAAGCTAGAGTTGAATTCCCTTTCATAAACGGAGTTGAATCACATGCAGTTTCTGGTCCTAGCACCAAGAGTTGTTTTCTGGTAAGAAGAGTCACTATTGTGCTCATTTGGCCATACACAGTGCAAATAGCACTCGCGTCTGTACCCAGCAAGTGTATTGTATTGGATGCAAGAGAAACTACTGTTCTTGTCAGTTTCCTAAGCAGAGTTGAACTAGTTATGGCCCTTGTGTGTAGGAAGCACAGTTCTTTGGTTCTGAGCAAGCTGACTGTTCTGGCTATATAGGAAACACAGTAGAGTAGAAGAGTGCTGCTTTCTCAAAAGCAGAGTGTGTTTCTTGTAAGGTGAGCCAGAGTTTAATTCCCTTTCATAAACGTAGTTGAATCACATGCAATTTCTGGTCCTAGCAGCAAGAGTTGTTTTCAGGTAATTAGATTCACTATTGTCCTCAATTGGCCATACACATTGCAAATAGCACTCGCGTCTGCTCCAAGCAAATGCAGTGTATTGGACACAAGAGAAACTACTGTTCTTGTCAGTTTCCTAAGCAGAGTTGAATTAGATTTGGCCCTTGTGTGTAGGAATCACAGTTCTTTAGATCTGAGGAAGCTGACTGTTCTGGCTATATAGGAATCACAGTAGAGTAGAAGAGTGCTGCTTTCTCTAAAGCAGAGTGTGTTTCTTGTAAGGCGAGCCAGAGTTTAATTCCCTTTCATAAACGGAGTTGAATCACATGCAGTTTCTGGTCCTAGCAGCAAGAGTTGTTTTCTGGTAAGGAGATTCACTATTGTGCTCAATTGGCCATACACAGTGCAAATAGCACTCGCGTCTGTTCCCAGCAAATGCAGTGTATTGGACGCAAGAGAAACTACTGTTCTAGTCAGTTTCCTAAGCAGAGTTGAATTAGATTGGCCCTTGTGTGTAGGAAACACAGTTCTTTAGTTCTGAGCAAGCTGACAGTTCTGGCTATATAGGAAACAGAGTAGAGTAGAAGAGTGCTGCTTTCTCTAAAGCAGAGTGTGTTTCTTGTAAGGCGAGCTAGAGTTGATTTCCCTTTCATAAATGGAGTTGAATCACATGCAGTTTCTGGTCCTAGCAGCAAAAGTTGTTTTCTGGTAAGGAGATTCACTATTGTGCTCAATTGGCCATACACAGTGCAAATAGCACTCGCGTCTTAATCCAGCAAATGCAGTGTATTGGACGCAAGAGAAACTACTGTTCTTGTCAGTTTCCTAAGCAGAGTTGAATTAGATATGGCCCTTGTGTGTAGGAAGCACAGTTCTTTAGTTCTGAGCAAGCTGACTGTTCTGGCTATATAGGAAACACAGTAGAGTAGAAGAGTGCTGCTTTCTCAAAAGCAGAGTGTGTTTCTTGTAAGGCAAGCTAGAGTTGAATTCCCTTTCATAAACGGAGTTGAATCACATGCAGTTTCTGGTCCTAGCACCAAGAGTTGTTTTCTGGTAAGGAGAGTCACTATTGTGCTCATTTGGCCATACACAGTGCAAATAGCACTCGCCTCTGTACCCAGCAAGTGCATTGTATTGGACGCAAGAGAAACTACTGTTCTTGTCAGTTTCCTAAGCAGAGTTGAATTAGATATGGCCCTTGTGTGTAGGAAGCACAGTTCTTTAGTTCTGAGCAAGCTGACTGTTCTGGCTATATAGGAAACACAGTAGAGTAGAAGAGTGCTGCTTTCTCAAAAGCAGAGTGTGTTTCTTGTAAGGCAAGCTAGAGTTGAATTCCCTTTCATAAACGGAGTTGAATCACATGCAGTTTCTGGTCCTAGCACAAAGAGTTGTTTTCTGGTAAGGAGAGTCACTATTGTGCTCATTTGGCCATACACAGTGCAAATAGCACTCGCGTCTGTACCCAGCAAGTGCATTGTATTGGACGCAAGAGAAACTACTGTTCTTGTCAGTTTCCTAAGCAGAGTTGAACTAGTTATGGCCATTGTGTGTAGGAAGCACAGTTCTTTGGTTCTGAGCAAGCTGACTGTTCTGAGTCTATAGCAAACACAGTAGAGTAGAAGAGTGCTGCTTTCTCAAAAGCAGAGTGTGTTTCTTGTAAGACGAGCCAGAGTTGAATTTCCGTTCATAAACGGAGTTGAATCACATGCAATTTCTGGTCCTAGCAGCAAGAGTTGTTTTCTGGTAAGGAGATTCACTATTGTGCTCAATTGGCCATACACATTGCAAATAGCACTCGCGTCTGTTCCCAGCAAATGCAGTGTATTGGACACAAGAGAAACTACTGTTCTTGTCAGTTTCCTAAGCAGAGTTGAATTAGATATGGCCCTTGTGTGTAGGAAGCACTGTTTTTTAGTTCTGAGCAAGCTGACTGTTCTGGCTATATAGGAAACACAGTAGAGTAGAAGAGTGCTGCTTTCTCAAAAGCAGAGTGTGTTTCTTGTAAGGCAAGCTAGAGTTGAATTCCTTTTCATAAACGGAGTTGAATCACATTCAGTTTCTGGTCCTAGCACCGAGTTGTTTTCTGGTAAGAAGAGTCACTATTGTGCTCATTTGGCCATACACAGTGCAAATAGCATTCGCGTCTGTACCCAGCAAGTGCATTGTATTGGACGCAAGAGAAACTACTGTTCTTCTCAGTTTCCTAAGCAGAGTTGAACTAGTTATGGCCCTTGTGTGTAGGAAGCACAGTTCTTTGGTTCTGAGCAAGCTGACTGTTCTGGCTATATAGGAAACACAGTAGAGTAGAAGAGTGCTGCTTTCTCAAAAGCAGAGTGTGTTTCTTGTAAGGTGAGCCAGAGTTTAATTCCCTTTCATAAACGTAGTTGAATCACATGCAATTTCTGGTCCTAGCAGCAAGAGTTGTTTTCTGGTAAGGAGATTCACTATTGTGCTCAATTGGCGATACACATTGCAAATAGCACTCGCGTCTGTTCCAAGCAAATGCAGTGTATTGGACACAAGAGAAACTACTGTTCTTGTCAGTTTCCTAAGCAGAGTTGAATTAGATTTGGCCCTTGTGTGTAGGAAGCACAGTTCTTTAGATCTGAGCAAGCTGACTGTTCTGGCTATATAGGAATCACAGTAGAGTAGAAGAGTGCTGCTTTCTCTAAAGCAGAGTGTGTTTCTTGTAAGGCGAGCTAGAGTTGATTTCCCTTTCATAAATGGAGTTGAATCACATGCCGTTTCTGGTCCTAGCAGCAAAAGTTATTTTATGGTAAGGAGATTCACTATTGTGCTCAATTGGCCATACACAGTACAAATAGCACTCGCGTCTTAATCCAGCAAATGCAGTGTATTGGACGCAAGAGAAACTACTGTTCTTGTCAGTTTCCTAAGCAGAGTTGAATTAGATATGGCCCTTGTGTGTAGGAAGCACAGTTCTTTAGTTCTGAGCAAGCTGACTGTTCTGGCTATATAGGAAACACAGTAGAGTAGAAGAGTGCTGCTTTCTCAAAAGCAGAGTGTGTTTCTTGTAAGGCAAGCTAGAGTTGAATTCCCTTTCATAAACGGAGTTGAATCACATGCAGTTTCTGGTCCTAGCACCAAGAGTTGTTTTCTGGTAAGGAGAGTCACTATTGTGCTCATTTGGCCATACACAGTGCAAATAGCACTTGCGTCTATACCCAGCAAGTGCATTGTATTGGACGCAAGAGAAACTACTGTTCTTGTCAGTTTCCGAAGCAGAGTTGAACTAGTTATGGCCATTGTGTGTAGGAAGCACAGTTCTTTTTTTTCTGAGCAAGCTGACTGTTCTGGCTCTATAGGAAACACAGTAATGTAGAAGAGTGCTGCTTTCTCAAAAGCAGAGTGTGTTTCTTGTAAGGCGAGCCAGACTTGAATTCCCTTTCATAAACGGAGTTGAATCACATGCAATTTCTGGTCCTAGCAGCAAGAGTTGTTTTCTGGTAAGGAGATTCACTATTGTGCTGAATTGGCCATACACATTGCAAATAGCACTCGCGTCTGTTCCCAGCAAATGCAGTGTATTGTACGCATGAGAAACTACTGTTCTTGTCAGTTTCCTAAGCAGAGTTGAATTAGATATTGCCCTTGTGTGTAGGAAGCACAGTTCTTTAGTTCTGAGCAAGCTGACAGTTCTGGCTATATAGGAAACACAGTAGAGTAGAAGAGTGCTGCTTTCTCTAAAGCAGAGTGTGTTTCTTGTAAGGCGAGCTAGAGTTGATTTCCCTTTCATAAACGGAGTTGAATCACATGCAGTTTCTGGTCCTAGCAGCAAAAGTTGTTTTCTGGTAAGGAGATTCACTATTGTGCTCAAATGGCCAACAAAGTACAAATAGCACTCGCGTCTTATCCCAGCAAATGCAGTGTATTGGACGCAAGAGAAACTACTGTCCTTGTCAGTTTCCTAAGCAGAGTTGAATTAGATATGGCCCTTGTGTGTAGGAAGCACAGTTCTTTAGTTCTGAGCAAGCTGACTGTTCTGGCTATATAGGAAACACAGTAGAGTAGAAGAGTGCTGCTTTCTCAAAAGCAGAGTGTGTTTCTTGTAAGGCAAGCTAGAGTTGAATTCCCTTTCATTAACGGAGTTGAATCACATGAAGTTTCTGGTCCTAGCACCAAGAGTTGTTTTCTGGTAAGGAGAGTCACTATTGTGCTCATTTGGCCATACCCAGTGCAAATAGCACTCGCGTCTGTACCCAGCAAGTGCATTGTATTGGACGCAAGAGAAACTACTGTTCTTGTCAGTTTCCTAAGCAGAGTTGAACTAGTTATGGCCATTGTGTGTAGGAAGCACAGTTCTTTGGTTCTGAGCAAGCTGACTGTTCTGAGTCTATAGCAAACACAGTAGAGTAGAAGAGTGCTGCTTTCTCAAAAGCAGAGTGTGTTTCTTGTAAGGCGAGCCAGAGTTGAATTCCCTTTCATAAACGGAGTTGAATCACATGCAGTTTCTGGTACTAGCACCAAGAGTTGTTTTCTGGTAAGGAGAGTCACTATTGTGCTCATTTGGCCATACACAGTGCAAATAGCACTCGCGTCTGTACCCAGCAAGTGCATTGTATTGGACGCAAGAGAAACTACTGTTCTTGTCAGTTTCCGAAGCAGAGTTGAACTAGTTATGGCCATTGTGTGTAGGAAGCACATTTCTTTGGTTCAGAGCAAGCTGACTGTTCTGAGTCTATAGCAAACACAGTAGAGTAGAAGAGTGCTGCTTTCTCAAAAGCAGAGTGTGTTTCTTGTAAGGCGAGCCAGAGTTTAATTCCCTTTCATAAACGGAGTTGAACACATGCAGTTTCTGGTCCTAGCAGCAAGAGTTGTTTTCTGGTAAGGAGATTCACTATTGTGCTCAATTGGCCATACACATTTCAAATAGCACTCGCATCTGTTCCCAGCAAATGCAGTGTATTGGACACAAGAGAAATTACTGTTCTTGTCAGTTTCCTAAGCAGAGTTGAATTAGATATGGCCTTTGTGTGTAGGAAGCACAGTTCTTTAGTTCTGAGCAAGCTGAAAGTTCTGGCTATATAGGAAACAGAGTAGAGAAGAAGAGTGCTGCTTTCTCTAAAGCAGAGTGTGTTTCTTGTAAGGCGAGCTAGAGTTGATTTCCCTTTCAAAAATGGAGTTGAATCACATGCAGTTTCTGGTCCTAGCAGCAAAAGTTGTTTTCTGGTAAGGAGATTCACTATTGTGCTCAATTGGCCATACACAGTACAAATAGCACTCGCGTCTTAATCCAGCAAATGCAGTGTATTGGACGCAAGAGAAACTACTGTTCTTGTCAGTTTCCTAAGCAGAGTTGAATTAGATATGGCCCTTGTGTGTAGGAAGCACAGTTCTTTAGTTCTGAGCAAGCTGACTGTTCTGGCTATATAGGAAACACAGTAGAGTAGAAGAGTGCTGCTTTCTCAAAAGCAGAGTGTGTTTCTTGTAAGGCAAGCTAGAGTTGAATTCCCTTTCATAAACGGAGTTGAATCACATGCAGTTTCTGGTCCTAGCACCAAGAGTTGTTTTCTGGTAAGGAGAGTCACTATTGTGCTCATTTGGCCATACACAGTGCAAATAGCACTCGCGTCTGTACCCAGCAAGTGCATTGTATTGGACGCAAGAGAAACTACTGTTCTTGTCAGTTTCCTAAGCAGAGTTGAACTAGTTATGGCCATTGTGTGTAGGAAGCACAGTTCTTTGGTTCTGAGCAAGCTGAGTGTTCTGGCTCTATAGGAAACACAGTAGAGTAGAAGAGTGCTGCTTTCTCAAAAGCAGAGTGTGTTTCTTGTAAGGCGAGCCAGAGTTTAATTCCCTTTCATAAACGGAGTTGAATCACATGCAATTTCTGGTCCTAGCAGCAAGAATTGTTTTTTGGTAAGGAGATTCACTATTGTGCTCAATTGGCCATACACATTGCAAATAGCACTCGCGTCTGTTCCCATTAATGCAGTGTATTGGACGCAAGAGAAACTACTGTTCTTGTCAGTTTCCTAAGCAGAGTTGAATTAGATATTGCCCTTGTGTGTAGGAAGGACAGTTCTTTAGTTCTGAGCAAGCTGACAGTTCTGGCTATATAGGAAACACAGTAGAGTAGAAGAGTGCTGCTTTCTCTAGAGCAGAGTGTGTTTCTTGTAAGGCGAGCAGGAGTTTAATTCCCTTTCATAAACGGAGTTGAATCACATGCAGTTTCTGGTGCTAGCAGCAAAAGTTGTTTTTGGGTAAGGAGATTCAAAATTGTGCTCAATTGGCCATACACAGTGCATATAGCACTGGCGTCTTGTCCCAGAAAATGCAGTGTATTGGACGCAAGAGAAACTACTGTTCTTGTCAGTTTCCTAAGCAGAGTTGAATTAGATATGGCCCTTGTGTGTAGGAAGCACAGTTCTTTAGTTCTGAGCAAGCTGACTGTTCTGGCTGTATAGGAAACACAGTAGAGTAAAGAGTGCTGCTTTCTCTAAAGCAGAGTGTGTTTCTTGTAAGGCGAGCTAGAGTTGATTTCCCTTTCATAAACGGAGTTGAATCACATGCAGTTTCTGGTCCTAGCAGCAAAAGTTGTTTTCTGGTAAGGAGATTCACTATTGTGCTCAATTGCCCTTACACAGTGCAAATAGCACTCGCGTCTTATCCCAGCAAATGCAGTGTATTGAACGCAAGAGAAACTACTGTTCTTGTCAGTTTCCTAAGCAGAGTTGAATTAGATATGGCCCTTGTGTGTAGGAAGCACAGTTCTTTACTTCTGAGCAAGCTGACTGTTCTGGCTATATAGGAAACACAGTAGAGTAGAAGAGTGCTGCTTTCTCAAAAGCAGAGTGTGTTTCTTGTAAGGCGAGCCAGAGTTTAATTCCCTTTCATAAACGGAGTTGAATCACATGCAATTTCTGGTCCTAGCAGCAAGAGTTGTTTTCTGGTAAGGAGATTTACTATTGTGCTCAATTGGCCATACACATTGCAAATAGCACTCGCGTCTGTTCCCAGCAAATGCAGTGTATTGGACACAAGAGAAACTACTGTTCTTGTCAGTTTCCTAAGCAGAGTTGAATTAGATATGGCCCTTGTGTGTAGGAAGCACAGTTCTTTAGTTCTGAGCAAGCTGACAGTTCTGGCTATATAGGAAACAGAGTAGAGTAGAAGAGTGCTGCTTTCTCTAAAGCAGAGTGTGTTTCTTTTAAGGCGAGCTAGAGTTGATTTCCCTTTCAAAAATGGAGTTGAATCACATGCAGTTTCTGGTCCTAGCAGCAAGAGTTGTTTTCTGGTAAGGAGATTCACTATTGTGCTCAATTGGCCATACACATTGCAAATAGTACTCGCGTCTGTTCCCAGCAAATGCAGTGTATTGGACACAAGAGAAACTACTGTTCTTGTCAGTTTCCTAAGCAGAGTTGAATTAGATATGGCCCTTGTGTGTAAGAAGCACAGTTCTTTAGTTCTGAGCAAGCTGACTGTTCTGGTATATAGGAAACACAGTAGAGTAGAAGAGTGCTGCTTTCTCTAAAGCAGAGTGTGTTTCTTGTAAGTCGAGCGAGAGTTTAATTCCCTTTCATAAACGGAGTTGAATCACATGCAGTTTCTGGTCCTAGCAGCAAGAGTTGTTTTCTGGTAAGGAGAGTCACTATTGTACTCAATTGGCCATACACAGTGCAAATAGCACTCGCGTCTTATCCCAGCAAATGCAGTGTATTGAATGCAAGAGAAACTACTGTTCTTGTCAGTTTCCTAAGCAGAGTTGAATTAGATATGGCCTTTGTGTGTAGGAAGCACAGTTCTTTAGTTCTGAGCAAGCTGACTGTTCTGGCTATATAGGAAACACATTAGAGTAGAAGAGTGCTGCTTTTTCAAAAGCAGAGTGTGTTTCTTGTAAGGCGAGCTAGAGTTGATTTTCCTTTCATAAACGGAGTTGAATCACATGCTGTTTCTGGTCCTAGCAGCAAAAGTTGTTTTCTGGTAAGGAGATTCACTATTGTGCTCAATTGGCCATACACATTGCAAATAGCACTCGCGTCTGTTCCTAGTAAATGCAGTGTATTGGACGCAAGAGAAACTACTGTTCTTGTCAGTTTCCTAAGCAGAGTTGAATTAGATATTGCCCTTGTGTGTAGGAAGGACAGTTCTTTAGTTCTGAGCAAGCTGACAGTTCTGGCTATATAGGAAACACAGTAGAGTAGAAGAGTGCTGCTTTCTCTAAAGCAGAGTGTGTTTCTTGTAAGGCGAGCAGGAGTTTAATTCCCTTTCATAAACGGAGTTGAATCACATGCAGTTTCTGGTCCTAGCAGCAAAAGTTGTTTTTGGGTAAGGAGATTCAAAATTGTGCTCAATTGGCCATACACAGTGCATATAGCACTGGCGTCTTATCCCAGAAAATGCAGTGTATTGGTCGCAAGAGAAACTACTGTTCTTGTCAGTTTCCTAAGCAGAGTTGAATTAGATATGGCCCTTGTGTGTAGGAACCACAGTTCTTTAGTTCTGAGCAAGCTGACTGTTCTAGCTATATAAAAAACACAGTAGAGTAGAAGAGTGCTGCTTTCTCAAAAGCAGAGTGTGTTTCTTGTAAGGCGAGCCAGAGTTTAATTCCCTTTCATAAACGGAGTTGAATCACATGCAGTTTCTGGTCCTAGCACCAAGAGTTGTTTTCTGGTAAGGAGAGTCACTATTGTGCTCATTTGGCCATACACAGTGCAAATAGCACTCGCGTCTGTACCCAGCAAGTGCATTGTATTGGACGCAAGAGAAACTACTGTTCTTGTCAGTTTCCTAAGCAGAGTTGAACTAGTTATGGCCATTGTGTGTAGGAAGCACAGTTCTTTGGTTCTGAGCAAGCTGAGTGTTCTGGCTCTATAGGAAACACAGTAGAGTAGAAGAGTGCTGCTTTCTCAAAAGCAGAGTGTGTTTCTTGTAAGGCGAGCCAGAGTTTAATTCCCTTTCATAAACGGAGTTGAATCACATGCAGATTCTGGTCCTAGCAGCAAAAGTTGTTTTTGGGTAAGGAGATTCAAAATTGTGCTCAATTGGCCATACACAGTGCATATAGCACTGGCGTCTTATCCCAGAAAATGCAGTGTATTGGACGCAAGAGAAACTACTGTTCTTGTCAGTTTCCTAAGCAGAGTTGAATTAGATATGGCCCTTGTAGTAGGAAGGACAGTTCTTTAGTTCTGAGCAAGCTGACAGTTCTGGCTATATAGGAAACACAGTAGAGTAGAAGAGTGCTGCTTTCTCTAAAGCAGAGTGTGTTTCTTGTAAGGCGAGCTAGAGTTGATTTCCCTTTCATAAACGGAATTGAATCACATGCAGTTTCTGGTCCTAGCAGCAAAAGTTGTTTTCTGGTAAGGAGATTCACTATTGTGCTCAATTGGCCTTACACAGTGCAAATAGCACTCGCGTCTTATCCCAGGAAATGCAGTGTATTGGACGCAAGAGAAACTACTGTTCTTGTCAGTTTCCTAAGCAGAGTTGAATTAGATATTGCCCTTGTGTGTAGGAAGCACAGTTCTTTAGTTCTGAGCAAGCTGACTGTTCTGGCTATATAGGAATCACAGTAGAGTAGAAGAGTGCTGCTTTCTCTAAAGCAGAGTGTGTTTCTTGTAAGGCGAGCCAGAGTTTAATTCCCTTTCATAAACGGAGTTGAATCACATGCAGTTTCTGGTCCTAGCAGCAAGAGTTGTTTTCTGGTAAGGAGATTCACTATTGTGGTCAATTGGCCATACACATTGCAAATAGCACTCGCGTCTGTTCCCAGCAAATGCAGTGTATTGGACACAAGAGAAATTACTGTTCTTGTCAGTTTCCTAAGCAGAGTTGAATTAGATATGGCCCTTGTGTGTAGGAAGCACAGTTCTTTAGTTCTGAGCAAGCTGACTGTTCTGGCTATATAGGAAACACAGTAGAGTAGAAGAGTGCTGCTTTCTCAAAAGCAGAGTGTGTTTCTTGTAAGGCAAGCTAGAGTTGAATTCCCTTTCATAAACGGAGTTGAATCACATGCAGTTTCTGGTACTAGCACCAAGAGTTGTTTTCTGGTAAGGAGAGTCACTATTGTGCTCAATTGGCCATACACAGTACAAATAGCACTCGCGTCTTAATCCAGCAAATGCAGTGTATTGGACGCAAGAGAAACTACTGTTCTTGTCAGTTTCCTAAGCAGAGTTGAATTAGATATGGCCCTTGTGTGTAGGAAACACAGTTCTTTAGTTCTGAGCAAGCTGACTGTTCTGGCTACATAGGAAACACAGTAGAGTAGAAGAGTGCTGCTTTCTCAAAAGCAGAGTGTGTTTCTTGTAAGGCAAGCTAGAGTTGAATTCCCTTTCATAAACGGAGTTGAATCACATGCAGTTTCTGGTCCTAGCACCAAGAGTTGTTTTCTGGTAAGGAGAGTCACTATTGTGCTCATTTGGCCATACACAGTGCAAATAGCACTCGCGTCTGTACCCAGCAAGTGCATTGTATTGGACGCAAGAGAAATTACTGTTCTTGTCAGTTTCCTAAGCAGAGTTGAACTAGTTATGGCCATTGTGTGTAGGAAGCACAGTTCTTTGGTTCTGAGCAAGCTGACTGTTCTGGCTCTATAGGAAACACAGTAGAGTAGAAGAGTGCTGCTTTCTCAAAAGCAGAGTGTGTTTCTTGTAAGGCGAGCCAGAGTTTAATTCCCTTTCATAAACGGAGTTGAATCACATGCAATTTCTGGTCCTAGCAGCAAGAGTTGTTTTTTGGTAAGGAGATTCACTTTTGTGCTCAATTGGCCATACACATTGCAAATAGCACTCGCGTCTGTTCCCAGTAAATGCAGTGTATTGGCCGCAAGAGAAACTACTGTTCTTGTCAGTTTCCTAAGTAGAGTTGAATTAGATATTGCCCTTGTGTGTAGGAAGGACAGTTCTTTAGTTCTGAGCAAGCTAACAGTTCGGGCTATATAGGAAACACAGTAGAGTAGAAGAGTGCTGCATTCTCTAAAGCAGAGTGTGTTTCTTGTAAGGCGAGCCAGAGTTTAATTCCCTTTCATAAACGGAGTTGAATCACATGCAGTTTCTGGTCCTAGCAGCAAAAGTTGTTTTTGGGTAAGGAGATTCAAAATTGTGCTCAATTGGCCATACACAGTGCATTTAGCACTGGCGTCTTATCCCAGAAAATGCAGTGTATTGGACGCAAGAGAAACTACTGTTCTTGTCAGTTTCCTAAGCAGATTTGAATTAGATATGGCCCTTGTGTGTAGGAAGCACAGTTCTTTAGTTCTGAGCAAGCTGACAGTTCTGGCTTTATAGGAAACAGAGTAGAGTAGAAGAGTGCTGCTTTCTCTAAAGCTGAGTGTGTTTCTTGTAAGGCGAGCTAGAGTTGATTTCCCTTTCATAAACGGAGTTGAATCACATGCAGTTTCTGGTCCTAGCAGCAAAAGTTGTTTTCTGGTAAGGAGATTCACTATTGTGCTCAATTGGCCTTACACAGTGCAAATAGCACTCGCGTCTTATCCCAGCAAATGCAGTGTATTGGACGCAAGAGAAACTACTGTTCTTGTCAGTTTCCTAAGCAGAGTTGAATTAGATATGGCCCTTGTGTGTAGGAAGCACAGTTCTTTAGTTCTGAGTAAGCTGACTGTTCTGGCTATATAGGAAACACAGTAGAGTAGAAGAGTGCTACTTTCTCAAAAGCAGAGTGTGTTTCTTGTAAGGCGAGCCAGAGTTTAATGCCCTTTCATAAACGGAGTTGAATCACATGCAATTTCTGGTCCTAGCAGCAAGAGTTGTTTTCTGGTAAGGAGATTCACTGTTGTGCTCAATTGGCCATACACATTGCAAATAGCACTCGCGTCTGTTCCCAGCAAATGCAGTGTATTGGACACAAGAGAAACTACTGTTCTTGTCAGTTTCCTAAGCAGAGTTGAATTAGATATGGCCCTTGTGTGTAGGAAGCACAGTTCTTTAGTTCTGAGCAAGCTGACAGTTCTGGCTATATAGGAAACAGAGTAGAGTAGAAGAGTGCTGCTTTCTCTAAAGCAGAGTGTGTTTCTTGTAAGGCGAGCTAGAGTTGATTTCCCTTTCAAAAATGGAGTTGAATCACATGCAGTTTCTGGTCCTAGCAGCAAGAGTTGTTTTCTGGTAAGGAGATTCACTATTGTGCTCAATTGGCCCTACACATTGCAAATAGCACTCGCGTCTGTTCCCAGCAAATGCAGTGTATTGGACACAAGAGAAATTACTGTTCTTGTCATTTTCTTAAGCAGAGTTGAATTAGATATGGCCCTTGTGTGTAGGAAGCACAGTTCTTTAGTTCTGATCAAGCTGACAGTTCTGGCTATATAGGAAACAGAGTAGAGTAGAAGAGTGCTGCTTCCTCTAAAGCAGAGTGTGTTTCTTGTAAGGCGAGCTAGAGTTGATTTCCCTTTCAAAAATGGAGTTGAATCACATGCAGTTTCTGGTCCTAGCAGCAAAAGTTGTTTTCTGGTAAGGAGATTCACTATTGTGCTCAATTGGCCATACACAGTACAAATAGCACTCGCGTCTTAATCCAGCAAATGCAGTGTATTGGACGCAAGAGAAACTACTGTTCTTGTCAGTTTCCTAAGCAGAGTTGAATTAGATATGGCCCTTGTGTGTAGGAAGCACAGTTCTTTACTTCTGAGCAAGCTGACTGTTCTGGCTATATAGGAAACACAGTAGAGTAGAAGAGTGCTGATTTCTCAAAAGCAGAGTGTGTTTCTTGTAAGGCAAGCTAGAGTTGAATTCCCTTTCATAAACGGAGTTGAATCACATGCAGTTTCTGGTCCTAGCACCAAGAGTTGTTTTCTGGTAAGAGGAGTCACTATTGTGCTCATTTGTCCATACACAGTGCAAATAGCACTCGCGTCTGTACCCAGCAAGTGCATTGTATTGGACGCAAGAGAAACTACTGTTCTTGTCAGTTTCCTAAGCAGAGTTGAAGTAGTTATGGCCATTGTGTGTAGGAAGCACAGTTCTTTGGTTCTGAGCAAGCTGACTGTTCTAGCTCTATAGGAAACACAGTAGAGTAGAAGAGTGCTGCTTTCTCAAAAGCAGAGTGTGTTTCTTGTAAGGCGAGCCAGAGTTTAATTCCCTTTCATAAACGGAGTTGAATCACATGCAATTTCTGGTCCTAGCAGCAAGAGTTGTTTTTTGGTAAGGAGATTCACTATTGTGCTCAATTGGCCATACACATTGCAAATAGCACTCGCGTCTGTTCCCAGCAAATGCAGTGTATTGGACACAAGAGAAACTACTGTTCTTGTCAGTTTCCTAAGCAGAGTTGAATTAGATATGGCCCTTGTGTGTAGGAAGCACAGTTCTTTAGTTCTGAGCAAGCTGACAGTTCTGGCTATATAGGAAACAGAGTAGAGTAGAAGAGTGCTGCTTTCTCTAAAGCAGAGTGTGTTTCTTGTAAGGCGAGCTAGAGTTGATTTCCCTTTCAAAAATGGAGTTGAATCACATGCAGTTTCTGGTCCTAGCAGCAAGAGTTGTTTTCTGGTATGGAGATTCACTATTGTGCTCAATTGACCATACACATTGCAAATAGCACTCGCGTCTGTTCCCAGCAAATGCAGTGTATTGGACACAAGAGAAATTACTGTTCTTGTCAGTTTCCTAAGCAGAGTTGAATTAGATATGGCGCTTGTGTGTAGGAAGCACAGTTCTTTAGTTCTGAGCAAGCTGACAGTTCTGGCTATATAGGAAACAGAGTAGAGTAGAAGAGTGCTGCTTTCTCTAAAGCAGAGTGTGTTTCTTGTAAGGCGAGCTAGAGTTGATTTCCCTTTCAAAAATGGAGTTGAATCACATGCAGTTTCTGGTCCTAGCAGCAAAAGTTGTTTTCTGGTAAGGAGATTCACTATTGTGCTCAATTGGCCATACACAGTACAAATAGCACTCGCGTCTTAATCCAGCAAATGCAGTGTATTGGACGCAAGAGAAACTACTGTTCTTGTCAGTTTCCTAAGCAGAGTTGAATTAGATATGGCCCTTGTGTGTAGGAAGCACAGTTCTTTAGTTCTGAGCAAGCTGACTGTTCTGGCTATATAGGAAACACAGTAGAGTAGAAGAGTGCTGCTTTCTCAAAAGCAGAGTGTGTTTCTTGTAAGGCAAGCTAGAGTTGAATTCCCTTTCATAAACGGAGTTGAATCACATGCAGTTTCTGGTCCTAGCACCAAGAGTTGTTTTCTGGTAAGAGGAGTCACTATTGTGCTCATTTGGCCATACACAGTGCAAATAGCACTCGCGTCTGTACCCAGCAAGTGCATTGTATTGGACGCAAGAGAAACTACTGTTCTTGTCAGTTTCCTAAGCAGAGTTGAACTAGTTATGGCCATTGTGTGTAGGAAGCACAGTTCTTTGGTTCTGAGCAAGCTGACTGTTCTGGCTCTATAGGAAACACAGTAGAGTAGAAGAGTGCTGCTTTCTCAAAAGCAGAGTGTGTTTCTTGTAAGGCGAGCCAGAGTTTAATTCCCTTTCATAAACGGAGTTGAATCACATGCAATTTCTGGTCCTAGCAGCAAGAGTTGTTTTTTGGTAAGGAGATTCACTATTGTGCTCAATTGGCCATACACATTGCAAATAGCACTCGCGTCTGTTCCCAGTAAATGCAGTGTATTGGACGCAAGAGAAACTACTGTTCTTGTCAGTTTCCTAAGCAGAGTTGAATTAGATATTGCCCTTGTGTGTAGGAAGCACAGTTCTTTAGTTCTGAGCAAGATAACAGTTCTGGCTATATAGGAAACACAGTAGAGTAGAAGAGTGCTGCTTTCTCTAAAGCAGAGTGTGTTTCTTGTAAGGCGAGCCAGAGTTTAATTCCCTTTTCATAAACGGAGTTGAATCACATGCAGTTTCTGGTCCTAGCAGCAAAAGTTGTTTTGGGGTAAGGAGATTCAAAATTGTGCTCAATTGGCCATACACAGTGCATATAGCACGGCGTCTTATCCCAGAAAATGCAGTGTATTGGACGCAAGAGAAACTACTGTTCTTGTCAGTTTCCTAAGCAGAGCTGAATTATATGGCCCTTGTGTGTAGGAAGCACAGTTCTTTAGTTCTGAGCAAGCTGACTGTTCTGGCTATATAGGAAGCACAGTAGAGTAGAAGAGTGCTGCTTTCTCTAAAGCAGAGTGTGTTTCTGGTAAGGCGAGCTAGAGTTGATTTCCCTTTCATAAACGGAGTTGAATCACATGCAGTTTCTGGTCCTAGCAGCAAAAGTTGTTTTCTGGTAAGGAGATTCACTATTGTGCTCAATTGCCCTTACACAGTGTAAATAGCACTCGCGTCTTATCCCAGCAAATGCAGTGTATTGGACGCAAGAGAAACTACTGTTCTTGTCAGTTTCCTAAGCAGAGTTGAATTAGATATGGCCCTTGTGTGTAGGAAGCACAGTTCTTTACTTCTGAGCAAGCTGACTGTTCTGGCTATATAGTAAACACAGTAGAGTAGAAGAGTGCTGCTTTCTCAAAAGCAGAGTGTGTTTCTTGTAAGGCAAGCCAGAGTTTAATTCCCATTCATAAACGGAGTTGAATCACATGCAATTTCTGGTCCTAGCAGCAAGAGTTGTTTTCTGGGAAGGAGATTCACTATTGTGCTCAATTGGCCATACACATTGCAAATAGCACTCGCGTCTGTTCCCAGCAAATGCAGTGTATTGGACACAAGAGAAACTACTGTTCTTGTCAGTTTCCTAAGCAGAGTTGAATTAGATATGGCCCTTGTGTGTAGGAAGCACAGTTCTTTAGTTATGAGCAAGCTGACAGTTCTGGCTATAAAGGAAACAGAGTAGAGTAGAAAAGTGCTGCTTTCTCTAAAGCAGAGTGCGTTTCTTGTAAGGCGAGCTAGAGTTGATTTCCCCTTCAAAAATGGAGTTGAATCACATGCAGTTTCTGGTCCTAGCAGCAAAAGTTGTTTTCTGGTAAGGAGATTCACTATTGTGCTCAATTGGCCATACACATTGCAAATAGCACTCGCGTCTTATCCCAGCAAATGCAGTGTATTGGACGCAAGAGAAACTACTGTTCTTGTCAGTTTCCTAAGCAGAGTTGAATTAGATATGGCCCTTGTGTGTAGGAAGCACAGTTCTTTAGTTCTGAGCAAGCTGACTGTTCTGGCTATATAGGAAACACAGTAGAGTAGAAGAGTGCTGCTTTCTCAAAAGCAGAGTGTGTTTCTTGTAAGGCAAGCGAGAGTTGAATTCCGTTTCATAAACGGAGTTGAATCACATGCAGTTTCTGGTCCTAGCACCAAGAGTTGTTTTCTGGTAAGGAGAGTCACTATTGTGCTCAATTGGCCTTACACAGTGCAAATAGCACTCGCGTCTGTTCCCAGCAAATGCAGTGTATTGGACACAAGAGAAACTGCTGTTCTTGTCAGTTTCCTAAGCAGAGTTGAATTAGATATGGCCCTTGTGTGTAGGAAGCACAGTTCTTTAGTTCTGAGCAAGCTGACAGTTCTGGCTATATAGGAAACACAGTAGAGTAGAAGAGTGCTGCTTTCTCAAAAGCAGAGTGTGTTTCTTGTAAGGCGAGCTAGAGTTGATTTCCCTTTCATAAACGGAGTTGAATCACATGCAGTTTCTGGTTCTAGCAGCAAAAGTTGTTTTCTGGTAAGGAGATTCACTATTGTGCTCAATTGGCCTTACACAGTGCAAATAGCACTCGCGTCTTATCCCAGCAAATGCAGTGTATTGGACGCAAGAGAAACTACTGTTCTTGTCAGTTTCCTAAGCAGAGTTGAATTAGATATGGCCCTTGTGTGTAGGAAGCACAGTTCTTTAGTTCTGAGCAAGCTGACTGTTCTGGCTATATAGGAATCACAGTAGAGTAGAAGAGTGCTGCTTTCTCAAAAGCAGAGTGTGTTTCTTGTAAGGCAAGCTAGAGTTGAATTCCCTTTCATAAACGGAGTTGAATCACATGCAGTTTCTGGTCCTAGTACCAAGAGTTGTTTTCTGGTAAGAAGAGTCACTATTGTGCTCATTTGGCCATACACAGTGCAAATAGAACTCGCGTCTGTACCCAGCAAGTGCATTGTATTGGACGCAAGAGAAACTACTGTTCTTGTCAGTTTCCTAAGCAGAGTTGAACTAGTTATGGCAATTGTGTGTAGGAAGCACAGTTCTTTGGTTCTGAGCAAGCTGACTGTTCTGGCTCTATAGGAAACACAGTAGAGTAGAAGAGTGCTGCTTTCTCAAAAGCAGAGTGTGTTTCTTGTAAGGCAATCTAGAGTTGAATTCCGTTTCATAAACGGAGTTGAATCACATGCAGTTTCTGGTCCTAGCACCAAGAGTTGTTTTCTGGTAAGGAGAGTCACTATTGTGCTCATTTGGCCATACACATTGCAAATAGCACTCGCGTCTGTTCCCAGCAAATGCAGTGTATTGGACACAAGAGAAACTACTGTTCTTGTCAGTTTCCTAAGCAGAGTTGAATTAGATATGGCCCTTGTGTGTAGGAAGCACAGTTCTTTAGTTCTGAGCAAGCTGACTGTTCTGGCTATATAGGAATCACAGTAGAGTAGAAGAGTGCTGCTTTCTCTAAAGCAGAGTGTGTTTCTTGTAAGGCGAGCCAGAGTTTAATTCCCTTTCATAAACGGAGTTGAATCACATGCAGTTTCTGGTCCTAGCAGCAAGAGTTGTTTTCTGGTAAGGAGATTCACTATTGTGCTCAATTGGCCATACACATTGCAAATAGCACTCGCGTCTGTTCCCAGCAAATGCAGTGTATTGGACACAAGAGAAATTACTGTTTTTGTCAGTTTCCTAAGCAGAGTTGAATTAGATATGGCCCTTGTGTGTAGGAAGCACAGTTCTTTAGTTCTGAGCAAGCTGACAGTTCTGGCTATATAGGAAACAGACTAGAGTAGAAGAGTGCTGCTTTCTCTAAAGCAGAGTGTGATTCTTGTAAGGCGAGCTAGAGTTGATTTCCCTTTCAAAAATGGAGTTGAATCACATGCAGTTTCTGGTCCTAGCAGCAAAAGTTGTTTTCTGGTAAGGAGATTCACTATTGTGCTCAATTGGCCATACACAGTACAAATAGCACTCGCGTCTTAATCCAGCAAATGCAGTGTATTGGACGCAAGAGAAACTACTGTTCTTGTCAGTTTCCTAAGCAGAGTTGAATTAGATATGGCCCTTGTGTGTAGGAAGCACAGTTCTTTACTTCTGAGCAAGCTGACTGTTCTGGCTATATAGGAAACACAGTAGAGTAGAAGAGTGCTGATTTCTCAAAAGCAGAGTGTGTTTCTTGTAAGGCAAGCTAGAGTTGAATTCCCTTTCATAAACGGAGTTGAATCACATGCAGTTTCTGGTCCTAGCACCAAGAGTTGTTTTCTGGTAAGAGGAGTCACTATTGTGCTCATTTGGCCATACACAGTGCAAATAGCACTCGCGTCTGTACCCAGCAAGTGCATTGTATTGGACGCAAGAGAAACTACTGTTCTTGTCAGTTTCCTAAGCAGAGTTGAACTAGTTATGGCCATTGTGTGTAGGAAGCACAGTTCTTTGGTTCTGAGCAAGCTGACTGTTCTGGCTCTATAGGAAACACAGTAGAGTAGAAGAGTGCTGCTTTCTCAAAAGCAGAGTGTGTTTCTTGTAAGGCGAGCCAGAGTTTAATTCCCTTTCATAAACGGAGTTGAATCACATGCAATTTCTGGTCCTAGCAGCAAGAGTTGTTTTTTGGTAAGGAGATTCACTATTGTGCTCAATTGGCCATACACATTGCAAATAGCACTCGCGTCTGTTCCCAGTAAATGCAGTGTATTGGACGCAAGAGAAACTACTGTTCTTGTCAGTTTCCTAAGCAGAGTTGAATTAGATATTGCCCTTGTGTGTAGGAAGCACAGTTCTTTAGTTCTGAGCAAGATAACAGTTCTGGCTATATAGGAAACACAGTAGAGTAGAAGAGTGCTGCTTTCTCTAAAGCAGAGTGTGTTTCTTGTAAGGCGAGCCAGAGTTTAATTCCCTTTCATAAACGGAGTTGAATCACATGCAGTTTCTGGTCCTAGCAGCAAAAGTTGTTTTGGGGTAAGGAGATTCAAAATTGTGCTCAATTGGCCATACACAGTGCATATAGCACGGCGTCTTATCCCAGAAAATGCAGTGTATTGGACGCAAGAGAAACTACTGTTCATGTCAGTTTCCTAAGCAGAGTTGAATTATATGGCCCTTGTGTGTAGGAAGCACAGTTCTTTAGTTCTGAGCAAGCTGACTGTTCTGGCTATATAGTAAGCACAGTAGAGTAGAAGAGTGCTGCTTTCTCAAAAGCAGAGTGTGTTTCTTGTAAGGCAAGCCAGAGTTTAATTCCCATTCATAAACGGAGTTGAATCACATGCAATTTCTGGTCCTAGCAGCAAGAGTTGTTTTCTGGGAAGGAGATTCACTATTGTGCTCAATTGGCCATACACATTGCAAATAGCACTCGCGTCTGTTCCCAGCAAATGCAGTGTATTGGACACAAGAGAAACTACTGTTCTTGTCAGTTTCCTAAGCAGAGTTGAATTAGATATGGCCCTTGTGTGTAGGAAGCACAGTTCTTTAGTTATGAGCAAGCTGACAGTTCTGGCTATAAAGGAAACAGAGTAGAGTAGAAAAGTGCTGCTTTCTCTAAAGCAGAGTGCGATTCTTGTAAGGCGAGCTAGAGTTGATTTCCCCTTCAAAAATGGAGTTGAATCACATGCAGTTTCTGGTCCTAGCAGCAAAAGTTGTTTTCTGGTAAGGAGATTCACTATTGTGCTCAATTGGCCATACACATTGCAAATAGCACTCGCGTCTTATCCCAGCAAATGCAGTGTATTGGACGCAAGAGAAACTACTGTTCTTGTCAGTTTCCTAAGCAGAGTTGAATTAGATATGGCCCTTGTGTGTAGGAAGCACAGTTCTTTAGTTCTGAGCAAGCTGACTGTTCTGGCTATATAGGAAACACAGTAGAGTAGAAGAGTGCTGCTTTCTCAAAAGCAGAGTGTGTTTCTTGTAAGGCAAGCGAGAGTTGAATTCCGTTTCATAAACGGAGTTGAATCACATGCAGTTTCTGGTCCTAGCACCAAGAGTTGTTTTCTGGTAAGGAGAGTCACTATTGTGCTCAATTGGCCTTACACAGTGCAAATAGCACTCGCGTCTGTTCCCAGCAAATGCAGTGTATTGGACACAAGAGAAACTGCTGTTCTTGTCAGTTTCCTAAGCAGAGTTGAATTAGATATGGCCCTTGTGTGTAGGAAGCACAGTTCTTTAGTTCTGAGCAAGCTGACAGTTCTGGCTATATAGGAAACACAGTAGAGTAGAAGAGTGCTGCTTTCTCAAAAGCAGAGTGTGTTTCTTGTAAGGCGAGCTAGAGTTGATTTCCCTTTCATAAACGGAGTTGAATCACATGCAGTTTCTGGTTCTAGCAGCAAAAGTTGTTTTCTGGTAAGGAGATTCACTATTGTGCTCAATTGGCCTTACACAGTGCAAATAGCACTCGCGTCTTATCCCAGCAAATGCAGTGTATTGGACGCAAGAGAAACTACTGTTCTTGTCAGTTTCCTAAGCAGAGTTGAATTAGATATGGCCCTTGTGTGTAGGAAGCACAGTTCTTTAGTTCTGAGCAAGCTGACTGTTCTGGCTATATAGGAATCACAGTAGAGTAGAAGAGTGCTGCTTTCTCAAAAGCAGAGTGTGTTTCTCGTAAGGCAAGCTAGAGTTGAATTCCCTTTCATAAACGGAGTTGAATCACATGCAGTTTCTGGTCCTAGTACCAAGAGTTGTTTTCTGGTAAGAAGAGTCACTATTGTGCTCATTTGGCCATACACAGTGCAAATAGAACTCGCGTCTGTACCCAGCAAGTGCATTGTATTGGACGCAAGAGAAACTACTGTTCTTGTCAGTTTCCTAAGCAGAGTTGAACTAGTTATGGCAATTGTGTGTAGGAAGCACAGTTCTTTGGTTCTGAGCAAGCTGACTGTTCTGGCTCTATAGGAAACACAGTAGAGTAGAAGAGTGCTGCTTTCTCAAAAGCAGAGTGTGTTTCTTGTAAGGCAATCTAGAGTTGAATTCCGTTTCATAAACGGAGTTGAATCACATGCAGTTTCTGGTCCTAGCACCAAGAGTTGTTTTCTGGTAAGGAGAGTCACTATTGTGCTCATTTGGCCATACACATTGCAAATAGCACTCGCGTCTGTTCCCAGCAAATGCAGTGTATTGGACACAAGAGAAACTACTGTTCTTGTCAGTTTGCTAAGCAGAGTTGAATTAGATATGGCCCTTGTGTGTAGGAAGCACAGTTCTTTAGTTCTGAGCAAGCTGACTGTTCTGGCTATATAGGAATCACAGTAGAGTAGAAGAGTGCTGCTTTCTCTAAAGCAGAGTGTGTTTCTTGTAAGGCGAGCCAGAGTTTAATTCCCTTTCATAAACGGAGTTGAATCACATGCAGTTTCTGGTCCTAGCAGCAAGAGTTGTTTTCTGGTAAGGAGATTCACTATTGTGCTCAATTGGCCATACACATTGCAAATAGCACTCGCGTCTGTTCCCAGCAAATGCAGTGTATTGGACACAAGAGAAATTACTGTTTTTGTCAGTTTCCTAAGCAGAGTTGAATTAGATATGGCCCTTGTGTGTAGGAAGCACAGTTCTTTAGTTCTGAGCAAGCTGACAGTTCTGGCTATATAGGAAACAGACTAGAGTAGAAGAGTGCTGCTTTCTCTAAAGCAGAGTGTGTTTCTTGTAAGGCGAGCTAGAGTTGATTTCCCTTTCAAAAATGGAGTTGAATCACATGCAGTTTCTGGTCCTAGCAGCAAAAGTTGTTTTCTGGTAAGGAGATTCACTATTGTGCTCAATTGGCCATACACAGTGCAAATAGCACTCGCGTCTTATCCCAGCAAATGCAGTGTATTGGACGCAAGAGAAACTACTGTTCTTCTCAGTTTCCTAAGCAGAGTTGAATTAGATATGGCCTTTGTGTGTAGGAAGCACAGTTCTTTAGTTCTGAGCAAGCTGACTGTTCTGGCTATATAGGAAACACAGTAGAGTAGAAGAGTGCTGCTTTCCCAAAAGCAGAGTGTGTTTCTTGTAAGGCGAGCCAGAGTTTAATTCCCTTTCATAAACGGATTTGAATCACATGCAATTTCTGGTCCTAGCAGCAAGAGTTGTTTTCTGGTAAGGAGATTCACTATTGTGCTCAATTGGCCATACACATTGCAAATAGCACTCGCGTCTGTTCCCAGCAAATGCAGTGTATTGGACACAAGAGAAACTACTGTTCTTGTCAGTTTCCTAAGCAGAGTTGAATTAGATATGGCCCTTGTGTGTAGGAAGCACAGTTCTTTAGTTCTGAGCAAGCTGACAGTTCTGGCTATATAGGAAACAGAGTAGAGTAGAAGAGTGCTGCTTTCTCTAAAGCAGAGTGTGTTTCTTGTAAGGCGAGCTAGAGTTGATTTCCCTTTCAAAAATGGAGTTGAATCACATGCAGTTTCTGGTCCTAGCAGCAAAAGTTGTTTTCTGGTAAGGAGATTCACTATTGTGCTCAATTGGCCATACACAGTACAAATAGCACTCGCGTCTTAATCCAGCAAATGCAGTGTATTGGACGCAAGAGAAACTACTGTTCTTGTCAGTTTCCTTAGCAGAGTTGAATTAGATATGGCCCTTGTGTGTAGGAAGCACAGTTCTTTAGTTCTGAGCAAGCTGACTGTTCTGGCTATATAGGAAACACAGTAGAGTAGAAGAGTGCTGCTTTCTCAAAAGCAGAGTGTGTTTCTTGTAAGGCAAGCTAGAGTTGAATTCCCTTTCATAAACGGAGTTGAATCACATGCAGTTTCTGGTCCTAGCACCAAGAGTTGTTTTCTGGTAAGAGGAGTCACTATTGTGCTCATTTGGCCATACACAGTGCAAATAGCACTCGCGTCTGTACCCAGCAAGTGCATTGTATTGGACGCAAGAGAAACTACTGTTCTTGTCAGTTTCCTAAGCAGAGTTGAACTAGTTATGGCCATTGTGTGTAGGAAGCACAGTTCTTTGGTTCTGAGCAAGCTGACTGTTCTGGCTCTATAGGAAACACAGTAGAGTAGAAGAGTGCTGCTTTCTCAAAAGCAGAGTGTGTTTCTTGTAAGGCGAGCCAGAGTTTAATTCCCTTTCATAAACGGAGTTGAATCACATGCAATTTCTGGTCCTAGCAGCAAGAGTTGTTTTTTGGTAAGGAGATTCACTATTGTGCTCAATTGGCCATACACATTGCAAATAGCACTCGCGTCTGTTCCCAGTAAATGCAGTGTATTGGACGCAAGAGAAACTACTGTTCTTGTCAGTTTCCTAAGCAGAGTTGAATTAGATATTGCCCTTGTGTGTAGGAAGCACAGTTCTTTAGTTCTGAGCAAGATAACAGTTCTGGCTATATAGGAAACACAGTAGAGTAGAAGAGTGCTGCTTTCTCTAAAGCAGAGTGTGTTTCTTGTAAGGCGAGCCAGAGTTTAATTCCCTTTCATAAACGGAGTTGAATCACATGCAGTTTCTGGTCCTAGCAGCAAAAGTTGTTTTGGGGTAAGGAGATTCAAAATTGTGCTCAATTGGCCATACACAGTGCATATAGCACGGCGTCTTATCCCAGAAAATGCAGTGTATTGGACGCAAGAGAAACTACTGTTCATGTCAGTTTCCTAAGCAGAGTTGAATTATATGGCCCTTGTGTGTAGGAAGCACAGTTCTTTAGTTCTGAGCAAGCTGACTGTTCTGGCTATATAGTAAACACAGTAGAGTAGAAGAGTGCTGCTTTCTCAAAAGCAGAGTGTGTTTCTTGTAAGGCAAGCCAGAGTTTAATTCCCATTCATAAACGGAGTTGAATCACATGCAATTTCTGGTCCTAGCAGCAAGAGTTGTTTTCTGGGAAGGAGATTCACTATTGTGCTCAATTGGCCATACACATTGCAAATAGCACTCGCGTCTGTTCCCAGCAAATGCAGTGTATTGGACACAAGAGAAACTACTGTTCTTGTCAGTTTCCTAAGCAGAGTTGAATTAGATATGGCCCTTGTGTGTAGGAAGCACAGTTCTTTAGTTATGAGCAAGCTGACAGTTCTGGCTATAAAGGAAACAGAGTAGAGTAGAAAAGTGCTGCTTTCTCTAAAGCAGAGTGCGATTCTTGTAAGGCGAGCTAGAGTTGATTTCCCCTTCAAAAATGGAGTTGAATCACATGCAGTTTCTGGTCCTAGCAGCAAAAGTTGTTTTCTGGTAAGGAGATTCACTATTGTGCTCAATTGGCCATACACATTGCAAATAGCACTCGCGTCTTATCCCAGCAAATGCAGTGTATTGGACGCAAGAGAAACTACTGTTCTTGTCAGTTTCCTAAGCAGAGTTGAATTAGATATGGCCCTTGTGTGTAGGAAGCACAGTTCTTTAGTTCTGAGCAAGCTGACTGTTCTGGCTATATAGGAAACACAGTAGAGTAGAAGAGTGCTGCTTTCTCAAAAGCAGAGTGTGTTTCTTGTAAGGCAAGCGAGAGTTGAATTCCGTTTCATAAACGGAGTTGAATCACATGCAGTTTCTGGTCCTAGCACCAAGAGTTGTTTTCTGGTAAGGAGAGTCACTATTGTGCTCAATTGGCCTTACACAGTGCAAATAGCACTCGCGTCTGTTCCCAGCAAATGCAGTGTATTGGACACAAGAGAAACTGCTGTTCTTGTCAGTTTCCTAAGCAGAGTTGAATTAGATATGGCCCTTGTGTGTAGGAAGCACAGTTCTTTAGTTCTGAGCAAGCTGACAGTTCTGGCTATATAGGAAACACAGTAGAGTAGAAGAGTGCTGCTTTCTCAAAAGCAGAGTGTGTTTCTTGTAAGGCGAGCTAGAGTTGATTTCCCTTTCATAAACGGAGTTGAATCACATGCAGTTTCTGGTTCTAGCAGCAAAAGTTGTTTTCTGGTAAGGAGATTCACTATTGTGCTCAATTGGCCTTACACAGTGCAAATAGCACTCGCGTCTTATCCCAGCAAATGCAGTGTATTGGACGCAAGAGAAACTACTGTTCTTGTCAGTTTCCTAAGCAGAGTTGAATTAGATATGGCCCTTGTGTGTAGGAAGCACAGTTCTTTAGTTCTGAGCAAGCTGACTGTTCTGGCTATATAGGAATCACAGTAGAGTAGAAGAGTGCTGCTTTCTCAAAAGCAGAGTGTGTTTCTCGTAAGGCAAGCTAGAGTTGAATTCCCTTTCATAAACGGAGTTGAATCACATGCAGTTTCTGGTCCTAGTACCAAGAGTTGTTTTCTGGTAAGAAGAGTCACTATTGTGCTCATTTGGCCATACACAGTGCAAATAGAACTCGCGTCTGTACCCAGCAAGTGCATTGTATTGGACGCAAGAGAAACTACTGTTCTTGTCAGTTTCCTAAGCAGAGTTGAACTAGTTATGGCAATTGTGTGTAGGAAGCACAGTTCTTTGGTTCTGAGCAAGCTGACTGTTCTGGCTCTATAGGAAACACAGTAGAGTAGAAGAGTGCTGCTTTCTCAAAAGCAGAGTGTGTTTCTTGTAAGGCAATCTAGAGTTGAATTCCGTTTCATAAACGGAGTTGAATCACATGCAGTTTCTGGTCCTAGCACCAAGAGTTGTTTTCTGGTAAGGAGAGTCACTATTGTGCTCATTTGGCCATACACATTGCAAATAGCACTCGCGTCTGTTCCCAGCAAATGCAGTGTATTGGACACAAGAGAAACTACTGTTCTTGTCAGTTTCCTAAGCAGAGTTGAATTAGATATGGCCCTTGTGTGTAGGAAGCACAGTTCTTTAGTTCTGAGCAAGCTGACTGTTCTGGCTATATAGGAATCACAGTAGAGTAGAAGAGTGCTGCTTTCTCTAAAGCAGAGTGTGTTTCTTGTAAGGCGAGCCAGAGTTTAATTCCCTTTCATAAACGGAGTTGAATCACATGCAGTTTCTGGTCCTAGCAGCAAGAGTTGTTTTCTGGTAAGGAGATTCACTATTGTGCTCAATTGGCCATACACATTGCAAATAGCACTCGCGTCTGTTCCCAGCAAATGCAGTGTATTGGACACAAGAGAAATTACTGTTTTTGTCAGTTTCCTAAGCAGAGTTGAATTAGATATGGCCCTTGTGTGTAGGAAGCACAGTTCTTTAGTTCTGAGCAAGCTGACAGTTCTGGCTATATAGGAAACAGACTAGAGTAGAAGAGTGCTGCTTTCTCTAAAGCAGAGTGTGTTTCTTGTAAGGCGAGCTAGAGTTGATTTCCCTTTCAAAAATGGAGTTGAATCACATGCAGTTTCTGGTCCTAGCAGCAAAAGTTGTTTTCTGGTAAGGAGATTCACTATTGTGCTCAATTGGCCATACACAGTGCAAATAGCACTCGCGTCTTATCCCAGCAAATGCAGTGTATTGGACGCAAGAGAAACTACTGTTCTTCTCAGTTTCCTAAGCAGAGTTGAATTAGATATGGCCTTTGTGTGTAGGAAGCACAGTTCTTTAGTTCTGAGCAAGCTGACTGTTCTGGCTATATAGGAAACACAGTAGAGTAGAAGAGTGCTGCTTTCCCAAAAGCAGAGTGTGTTTCTTGTAAGGCGAGCCAGAGTTTAATTCCCTTTCATAAACGGATTTGAATCACATGCAATTTCTGGTCCTAGCAGCAAGAGTTGTTTTCTGGTAAGGAGATTCACTATTGTGCTCAATTGGCCATACACATTGCAAATAGCACTCGCGTCTGTTCCCAGCAAATGCAGTGTATTGGACACAAGAGAAACTACTGTTCTTGTCAGTTTCCTAAGCAGAGTTGAATTAGATATGGCCCTTGTGTGTAGGAAGCACAGTTCTTTAGTTCTGAGCAAGCTGACAGTTCTGGCTATATAGGAAACAGAGTAGAGTAGAAGAGTGCTGCTTTCTCTAAAGCAGAGTGTGTTTCTTGTAAGGCGAGCTAGAGTTGATTTCCCTTTCAAAAATGGAGTTGAATCACATGCAGTTTCTGGTCCTAGCAGCAAAAGTTGTTTTCTGGTAAGGAGATTCACTATTGTGCTCAATTGGCCATACACAGTACAAATAGCACTCGCGTCTTAATCCAGCAAATGCAGTGTATTGGACGCAAGAGAAACTACTGTTCTTGTCAGTTTCCTAAGCAGAGTTGAATTAGATATGGCCCTTGTGTGTAGGAAGCACAGTTCTTTAGTTCTGAGCAAGCTGACTGTTCTGGCTATATAGGAAACACAGTAGAGTAGAAGAGTGCTGCTTTCTCAAAAGCAGAGTGTGTTTCTTGTAAGGCAAGCTAGAGTTGAATTCCCTTTCATAAACGGAGTTGAATCACATGCAGTTTCTGGTCCTAGCACCAAGAGTTGTTTTCTGGTAAGGAGAGTCACTATTGTGCTCATTTGGCCATACACAGTGCAAATAGCACTCGCGTCTGTACCCAGCAAGTGCATTGTATTGGACGCAAGAGAAACTACTGTTCTTGTCAGTTTCCTAAGCAGAGTTGAATTAGATATGGCCTTTGTGTGTAGGAAGCACAGTTCTTTAGTTCTGAGCAAGCTGACTGTTCTGGCTATATAGGAAACACAGTAGAGTAGAAGAGTGCTGCTTTTTCAAAAGCAGAGTGTGTTTCTTGTAAGGCGAGCTAGAGTTGATTTTCCTTTCATAAACGGAGTTGAATCACCTGCTGTTTCTGGTCCTAGCAGCAAAAGTTGTTTTCTGGTAAGGAGATTCACTATTGTGCTCAATTGGCCATACACATTGCAAATAGCACTCGCGTCTTATCCCAGCAAATGCAGTGTATTGGACGCAAGAGAAACTACTGTTCTTCTCAGTTTCCTAAGCAGAGTTGAATTAGATATGGCCCTTGTGTGTAGGAAACACAGTTCTTTAGTTCTGAGCAACTGACTGTTCTGGCTATAAAGGAAACACAGTAGAGTAGAAGAGTGCTGCTTTCTCAAAAGCAGAGTGTGTTTCTTGTAAGGCAAGCGAGAGTTGAATTCCCTTTCATAAACGGAGTTGAATCACATGCAGTTTCTAGTCCTAGCACCAAGAGTTGTTTTCTGGTAAGGAGAGTCACTATTGTGCTCATTTGGCCATACACATTGCAAATAGCACTCGCGTCTGTTCCCAGCAAATGCAGTGTATTGGACACAAGAGAAACTACTGTTCTTGTCAGTTTCCTAAGCAGAGTTGAATTAGATATGGCCCTTGTGTGTAGGAAGCACAGTTCTTTAGTTCTGAGCAAGCTGACTGTTCTGGCTATATAGGAATCACAGTAGAGTAGAAGAGTGCTGCTTTCTCTAAAGGAGAGTGTGTTTCTTGTAAGGTGAGCCAGAGTTTAATTCCCTTTCATAAACGGAGTTGAATCACATGCAGTTTCTGGTCCTAGCAGCAAGAGTTGTTTTCTGGTAAGGAGATTCACTATTGTGCTCAATTGGCCATACACATTGCAAATAGCACTCGCGTCTTATCCCAGCAAATGCAGTGTATTGGACACAAGAGAAATTACTGTTCTTGTCAGTTTCCTAAGCAGAGTTGAATTAGATATGGCCCTTGTGTGTAGGAAGCACAGTTCTTTAGTTCTGAGCAAGCTGACAGTTCTGGCTATATAGGAAACAGAGTAGAGTAGAAGAGTGCTGCTTTCTCTAAAGCAGAGTGTGTTTCTTGTAAGGCGAGCTAGAGTTGATTTCCCTTTCAAAAATGGAGTTGAATCACATGCAGTTTCTGGTCCTAGCAGCAAAAGTTGTTTTCTGGTAAGGAGATTCACTATTGTGCTCAATTGGCCATACACAGTACAAATAGCACTGGCGTCTTAATCCAGCAAATGCAGTGTATTGGACGCAAGAGAAACTACTGTTCTTCTCAGTTTCCTAAGCAGAGTTGAATTAGATATGGCCTTTGTGTGTAGGAAGCACAGTTCTTTAGTTCTGAGCAAGCTGACTGTTCTGGCTATATAGGAAACACAGTAGAGTAGAAGAGTGCTGCTTTCCCAAAAGCAGAGTGTGTTTCTTGTAAGGCGAGCCAGAGTTTAATTCCCTTTCATAAACGGAGTTGAAGCACATGCAATTTCTGGTCCTAGCAGCAAGAGTTTTTTTCTGGTAAGGAGATTCATTATTGTGCTCAATTGGCCATACACATTGCAAATAGCACTCGCGTCTGTTCCCAGCAAATGCAGTGTATTGGATGCAAGAGAAACTACTGTTCTTGTCAGTTTCCTAAGCAGAGTTCAATTAGATATGGCCCTTGTGTGTAGGAAGCACAGTTCTTTAGTTCTGAGCAAGCTGACTGTTCTGGCTATATAGGAAACACAGTAGAGTAGGAGAGTTCTGCTTTCTCAAAAGCAGAGTGTGTTTCTTGTAAGGCAAGCGAGAGTTGAATTCCCTTTCATAAACGGAGTTGAATCACATGCAGTTTCTGGTCCTAGCACCAAGAGTTGTTTTCTGGTAAGGAGAGTCACTATTGTGCTCATTTGGCCATACACATTGCAAATAGCACTCGCGTCTGTTCCCAGAAAATGCAGTGTATTGGACACAAGAGAAACTACTGTTCTTGTCAGTTTCCTAAGCAGAGTTGAATTGGATATGGCCTTTGTGTGTAGGAAGCACAGTTCTTTAGTTCTGAGCAAGCTGACTGTTCTGGCTATATAGGAAACACATTAGAGTAGAAGAGTGCTGCTTTTTCAAAAGCAGAGTGTGTTTCTTGTAAGGCGAGCTAGAGTTGATTTTCCTTTCATAAACGGAGTTGAATCACCTGCTGTTTCTGGTCCTAGCAGCAAAAGTTGTTTTCTGGTAAGGAGATTCACTATTGTGCTCAATTGGCCATACACATTGCAAATAGCACTCGCGTCTTATCCCAGCAAATGCAGTGTATTGGACGCAAGACAAACTACTGTTCTTGTCAGTTTCCTAAGCAGAGTTGAATTAGATATGGCCCTTGTGTGTAGGAAGCACAGTTCTTTAGTTCTGAGCAAGCTGACTGTTCTGGCTATATAGGAAACACAGTAGAGTAGAAGAGTGCTGCTTTCTCAAAAGCAGAGTGTGTTTCTTGTAAGGCAAGCTAGAGTTGAATTCCCTTTCATAAACGGAGTTGAATCACATGCAGTTTCTGGTCCTAGCACCAAGAGTTGTTTTCTGGTAAGGAGAGTCACTATTGTGCTCATTTGGCCATACCCAGTGCAAATAGCACTCGCGTCTGTACCCAGCAAGTGCATTGTATTGGACGCAAGAGAAACTACTGTTCTTGTCAGTTTCCTAAGCAGAGTTGAACTAGTTATGGCCATTGTGTGTAGGAAGCACAGTTCTTTGGTTCTGAGCAAGCTGACTGTTCTGAGTCTATAGCAAACACAGTAGAGTAGAAGAGTGCTGCTTTCTCAAAAGCAGAGTGTGTTTCTTGTAAGGCGAGCCAGAGTTGAATTCCCTTTCATAAACGGAGTTGAATCACATGCAGTTTCTGGTACTAGCACCAAGAGTTGTTTTCTGGTAAGGAGAGTCACTATTGTGCTCATTTGGCCATACACAGTGCAAATAGCACTCGCGTCTGTACCCAGCAAGTGCATTGTATTGGACGCAAGAGAAACTACTGTTCTTGTCAGTTTCCGAAGCAGAGTTGAACTAGTTAT
Source organism: Peromyscus californicus insignis (assembly GCF_007827085.1). Lineage (NCBI taxonomy): Eukaryota > Metazoa > Chordata > Mammalia > Rodentia > Cricetidae > Peromyscus > Peromyscus californicus. The sequence continues at coordinate 47,430 of NW_026294494.1, forward strand.
GGCCATTGTGTGTAGGAAGCACATTTCTTTGGTTCAGAGCAAGCTGACTGTTCTGAGTCTATAGCAAACACAGTAGAGTAGAAGAGTGCTGCTTTCTCAAAAGCAGAGTGTGTTTCTTGTAAGGCGAGCCAGAGTTTAATTCCCTTTCATAAACGGAGTTGAACACATGCAGTTTCTGGTCCTAGCAGCAAGAGTTGTTTTCTGGTAAGGAGATTCACTATTGTGCTCAATTGGCCATACACATTTCAAATAGCACTCGCATCTGTTCCCAGCAAATGCAGTGTATTGGACACAAGAGAAATTACTGTTCTTGTCAGTTTCCTAAGCAGAGTTGAATTAGATATGGCCTTTGTGTGTAGGAAGCACAGTTCTTTAGTTCTGAGCAAGCTGAAAGTTCTGGCTATATAGGAAACAGAGTAGAGAAGAAGAGTGCTGCTTTCTCTAAAGCAGAGTGTGTTTCTTGTAAGGCGAGCTAGAGTTGATTTCCCTTTCAAAAATGGAGTTGAATCACATGCAGTTTCTGGTCCTAGCAGCAAAAGTTGTTTTCTGGTAAGGAGATTCACTATTGTGCTCAATTGGCCATACACAGTACAAATAGCACTCGCGTCTTAATCCAGCAAATGCATTGTATTGGACGCAAGAGAAACTACTGTTCTTGTCAGTTTCCTAAGCAGAGTTGAATTGGATATGGCCTTTGTGTGTAGGAAGCACAGTTCTTTAGTTCTGAGCAAGCTGACTGTTCTGGCTATATAGGAAACACATTAGAGTAGAAGAGTGCTGCTTTTTCAAAAGCAGAGTGTGTTTCTTGTAAGGCGAGCTAGAGTTGATTTTCCTTTCATAAACGGAGTTGAATCACCTGCTGTTTCTGGTCCTAGCAGCAAAAGTTGTTTTCTGGTAAGGAGATTCACTATTGTGCTCAATTGGCCATACACATTGCAAATAGCACTCGCGTCTTATCCCAGCAAATGCAGTGTATTGGACGCAAGACAAACTACTGTTCTTGTCAGTTTCCTAAGCAGAGTTGAATTAGATATGGCCCTTGTGTGTAGGAAGCACAGTTCTTTAGTTCTGAGCAAGCTGACTGTTCTGGCTATATAGGAAACACAGTAGAGTAGAAGAGTGCTGCTTTCTCAAAAGCAGAGTGTGTTTCTTGTAAGGCAAGCTAGAGTTGAATTCCCTTTCATAAACGGAGTTGAATCACATGCAGTTTCTGGTCCTAGCACCAAGAGTTGTTTTCTGGTAAGGAGAGTCACTATTGTGCTCATTTGGCCATACCCAGTGCAAATAGCACTCGCGTCTGTACCCAGCAAGTGCATTGTATTGGACGCAAGAGAAACTACTGTTCTTGTCAGTTTCCTAAGCAGAGTTGAACTAGTTATGGCCATTGTGTGTAGGAAGCACAGTTCTTTGGTTCTGAGCAAGCTGACTGTTCTGAGTCTATAGCAAACACAGTAGAGTAGAAGAGTGCTGCTTTCTCAAAAGCAGAGTGTGTTTCTTGTAAGGCGAGCCAGAGTTGAATTCCCTTTCATAAACGGAGTTGAATCACATGCAGTTTCTGGTACTAGCACCAAGAGTTGTTTTCTGGTAAGGAGAGTCACTATTGTGCTCATTTGGCCATACACAGTGCAAATAGCACTCGCGTCTGTACCCAGCAAGTGCATTGTATTGGACGCAAGAGAAACTACTGTTCTTGTCAGTTTCCGAAGCAGAGTTGAACTAGTTATGGCCATTGTGTGTAGGAAGCACATTTCTTTGGTTCAGAGCAAGCTGACTGTTCTGAGTCTATAGCAAACACAGTAGAGTAGAAGAGTGCTGCTTTCTCAAAAGCAGAGTGTGTTTCTTGTAAGGCGAGCCAGAGTTTAATTCCCTTTCATAAACGGAGTTGAACACATGCAGTTTCTGGTCCTAGCAGCAAGAGTTGTTTTCTGGTAAGGAGATTCACTATTGTGCTCAATTGGCCATACACATTTCAAATAGCACTCGCATCTGTTCCCAGCAAATGCAGTGTATTGGACACAAGAGAAATTACTGTTCTTGTCAGTTTCCTAAGCAGAGTTGAATTAGATATGGCCTTTGTGTGTAGGAAGCACAGTTCTTTAGTTCTGAGCAAGCTGAAAGTTCTGGCTATATAGGAAACAGAGTAGAGAAGAAGAGTGCTGCTTTCTCTAAAGCAGAGTGTGTTTCTTGTAAGGCGAGCTAGAGTTGATTTCCCTTTCAAAAATGGAGTTGAATCACATGCAGTTTCTGGTCCTAGCAGCAAAAGTTGTTTTCTGGTAAGGAGATTCACTATTGTGCTCAATTGGCCATACACAGTACAAATAGCACTCGCGTCTTAATCCAGCAAATGCAGTGTATTGGACGCAAGAGAAACTACTGTTCTTGTCAGTTTCCTAAGCAGAGTTGAATTAGATATGGCCCTTGTGTGTAGGAAGCACAGTTCTTTAGTTCTGAGCAAGCTGACTGTTCTGGCTATATAGGAAACACAGTAGAGTAGAAGAGTGCTGCTTTCTCAAAAGCAGAGTGTGTTTCTTGTAAGGCAAGCTAGAGTTGAATTCCCTTTCATAAACGGAGTTGAATCACATGCAGTTTCTGGTCCTAGCACCAAGAGTTGTTTTCTGGTAAGGAGAGTCACTATTGTGCTCATTTGGCCATACACAGTGCAAATAGCACTCGCGTCTGTACCCAGCAAGTGCATTGTATTGGACGCAAGAGAAACTACTGTTCTTGTCAGTTTCCTAAGCAGAGTTGAACTAGTTATGGCCATTGTGTGTAGGAAGCACAGTTCTTTGGTTCTGAGCAAGCTGAGTGTTCTGGCTCTATAGGAAACACAGTAGAGTAGAAGAGTGCTGCTTTCTCAAAAGCAGAGTGTGTTTCTTGTAAGGCGAGCCAGAGTTTAATTCCCTTTCATAAACGGAGTTGAATCACATGCAATTTCTGGTCCTAGCAGCAAGAATTGTTTTTTGGTAAGGAGATTCACTATTGTGCTCAATTGGCCATACACATTGCAAATAGCACTCGCGTCTGTTCCCATTAATGCAGTGTATTGGACGCAAGAGAAACTACTGTTCTTGTCAGTTTCCTAAGCAGAGTTGAATTAGATATTGCCCTTGTGTGTAGGAAGGACAGTTCTTTAGTTCTGAGCAAGCTGACAGTTCTGGCTATATAGGAAACACAGTAGAGTAGAAGAGTGCTGCTTTCTCTAGAGCAGAGTGTGTTTCTTGTAAGGCGAGCAGGAGTTTAATTCCCTTTCATAAACGGAGTTGAATCACATGCAGTTTCTGGTGCTAGCAGCAAAAGTTGTTTTTGGGTAAGGAGATTCAAAATTGTGCTCAATTGGCCATACACAGTGCATATAGCACTGGCGTCTTGTCCCAGAAAATGCAGTGTATTGGACGCAAGAGAAACTACTGTTCTTGTCAGTTTCCTAAGCAGAGTTGAATTAGATATGGCCCTTGTGTGTAGGAAGCACAGTTCTTTAGTTCTGAGCAAGCTGACTGTTCTGGCTATATAGGAAACACAGTAGAGTAAAGAGTGCTGCTTTCTCTAAAGCAGAGTGTGTTTCTTGTAAGGCGAGCTAGAGTTGATTTCCCTTTCATAAACGGAGTTGAATCACATGCAGTTTCTGGTCCTAGCAGCAAAAGTTGTTTTCTGGTAAGGAGATTCACTATTGTGCTCAATTGCCCTTACACAGTGCAAATAGCACTCGCGTCTTATCCCAGCAAATGCAGTGTATTGAACGCAAGAGAAACTACTGTTCTTGTCAGTTTCCTAAGCAGAGTTGAATTAGATATGGCCCTTGTGTGTAGGAAGCACAGTTCTTTACTTCTGAGCAAGCTGACTGTTCTGGCTATATAGGAAACACAGTAGAGTAGAAGAGTGCTGCTTTCTCAAAAGCAGAGTGTGTTTCTTGTAAGGCGAGCCAGAGTTTAATTCCCTTTCATAAACGGAGTTGAATCACATGCAATTTCTGGTCCTAGCAGCAAGAGTTGTTTTCTGGTAAGGAGATTTACTATTGTGCTCAATTGGCCATACACATTGCAAATAGCACTCGCGTCTGTTCCCAGCAAATGCAGTGTATTGGACACAAGAGAAACTACTGTTCTTGTCAGTTTCCTAAGCAGAGTTGAATTAGATATGGCCCTTGTGTGTAGGAAGCACAGTTCTTTAGTTCTGAGCAAGCTGACAGTTCTGGCTATATAGGAAACAGAGTAGAGTAGAAGAGTGCTGCTTTCTCTAAAGCAGAGTGTGTTTCTTTTAAGGCGAGCTAGAGTTGATTTCCCTTTCAAAAATGGAGTTGAATCACATGCAGTTTCTGGTCCTAGCAGCAAGAGTTGTTTTCTGGTAAGGAGATTCACTATTGTGCTCAATTGGCCATACACATTGCAAATAGTACTCGCGTCTGTTCCCAGCAAATGCAGTGTATTGGACACAAGAGAAACTACTGTTCTTGTCAGTTTCCTAAGCAGAGTTGAATTAGATATGGCCCTTGTGTGTAAGAAGCACAGTTCTTTAGTTCTGAGCAAGCTGACTGTTCTGGCTATATAGGAAACACAGTAGAGTAGAAGAGTGCTGCTTTCTCTAAAGCAGAGTGTGTTTCTTGTAAGTCGAGCGAGAGTTTAATTCCCTTTCATAAACGGAGTTGAATCACATGCAGTTTCTGGTCCTAGCAGCAAGAGTTGTTTTCTGGTAAGGAGAGTCACTATTGTGCTCAATTGGCCATACACAGTGCAAATAGCACTCGCGTCTTATCCCAGCAAATGCAGTGTATTGAATGCAAGAGAAACTACTGTTCTTGTCAGTTTCCTAAGCAGAGTTGAATTAGATATGGCCTTTGTGTGTAGGAAGCACAGTTCTTTAGTTCTGAGCAAGCTGACTGTTCTGGCTATATAGGAAACACATTAGAGTAGAAGAGTGCTGCTTTTTCAAAAGCAGAGTGTGTTTCTTGTAAGGCGAGCTAGAGTTGATTTTCCTTTCATAAACGGAGTTGAATCACATGCTGTTTCTGGTCCTAGCAGCAAAAGTTGTTTTCTGGTAAGGAGATTCACTATTGTGCTCAATTGGCCATACACATTGCAAATAGCACTCGCGTCTTATCCCAGCAAATGCAGTGTATTGGACGCAAGAGAAACTACTGTTCTTGTCAGTTTCCTAAGCAGAGTTGAATTAGATATGGCCTTTGTGTGTAGGAAGCACAGTTCTTTAGTTCTGAGCAAGCTGACTGTTCTGGCTATATAGGAAACACAGTAGAGTAGAAGAGTGCTGCTTTCTCAAAAGCAGAGTGTGTTTCTTGTAAGGCAAGCTAGAGTTGAATTCCCTTTCATAAACGGAGTTGAATCACATGCAGTTTCTGGTCCTAGCACCAAGAGTTGTTTTCTGGTAAGGAGAGTCACTATTGTGCTCATTTGGCCATACACAGTGCAAATAGCACTCGCGTCTGTACCCAGCAAGTGCATTGTATTGGACGCAAGAGAAACTACTGTTCTTGTCAGTTTCCTAAGCAGAGTTGAACTAGTTATGGCCATTGTGTGTAGGAAGCACAGTTCTTTGGTTCTGAGCAAGCTGACTGTTCTGGCTCTATAGGAAACACAGTAGAGTAGAAGAGTGCTGCTTTCTCAAAAGCAGAGTGTGTTTCTTGTAAAGCGAGCCAGAGTTTAATTCCCTTTCATAAACGGAGTTGAATCACATGCAATTTCTGGTCCTAGCAGCAAGCGTTGTTTTTTGGTAAGGAGATTCACTATTGTGCTCAATTGGCCATACACATTGCAAATAGCACTCGCGTCTGTTCCTAGTAAATGCAGTGTATTGGACGCAAGAGAAACTACTGTTCTTGTCAGTTTCCTAAGCAGAGTTGAATTAGATATTGCCCTTGTGTGTAGGAAGGACAGTTCTTTAGTTCTGAGCAAGCTGACAGTTCTGGCTATATAGGAAACACAGTAGAGTAGAAGAGTGCTGCTTTCTCTAAAGCAGAGTGTGTTTCTTGTAAGGCGAGCAGGAGTTTAATTCCCTTTCATAAACGGAGTTGAATCACATGCAGTTTCTGGTCCTTGCAGCAAAAGTTGTTTTTGGGTAAGGAGATTCAAAATTGTGCTCAATTGGCCATACACAGTGCATATAGCACTGGCGTCTTATCCCAGAAAATGCAGTGTATTGGTCGCAAGAGAAACTACTGTTCTTGTCAGTTTCCTAAGCAGAGTTGAATTAGATATGGCCCTTGTGTGTAGGAACCACAGTTCTTTAGTTCTGAGCAAGCTGACTGTTCTAGCTATATAAAAAACACAGTAGAGTAGAAGAGTGCTGCTTTCTCAAAAGCAGAGTGTGTTTCTTGTAAGGCGAGCCAGAGTTTAATTCCCTTTCATAAACGGAGTTGAATCACATGCAGTTTCTGGTCCTAGCACCAAGAGTTGTTTTCTGGTAAGGAGAGTCACTATTGTGCTCATTTGGCCATACACAGTGCAAATAGCACTCGCGTCTGTACCCAGCAAGTGCATTGTATTGGACGCAAGAGAAACTACTGTTCTTGTCAGTTTCCTAAGCAGAGTTGAACTAGTTATGGCCATTGTGTGTAGGAAGCACAGTTCTTTGGTTCTGAGCAAGCTGAGTGTTCTGGCTCTATAGGAAACACAGTAGAGTAGAAGAGTGCTGCTTTCTCAAAAGCAGAGTGTGTTTCTTGTAAGGCGAGCCAGAGTTTAATTCCCTTTCATAAACGGAGTTGAATCACATGCAGATTCTGGTCCTAGCAGCAAAAGTTGTTTTTGGGTAAGGAGATTCAAAATTGTGCTCAATTGGCCATACACAGTGCATATAGCACTGGCGTCTTATCCCAGAAAATGCAGTGTATTGGACGCAAGAGAAACTACTGTTCTTGTCAGTTTCCTAAGCAGAGTTGAATTAGATATGGCCCTTGTAGTAGGAAGGACAGTTCTTTAGTTCTGAGCAAGCTGACAGTTCTGGCTATATAGGAAACACAGTAGAGTAGAAGAGTGCTGCTTTCTCTAAAGCAGAGTGTGTTTCTTGTAAGGCGAGCTAGAGTTGATTTCCCTTTCATAAACGGAATTGAATCACATGCAGTTTCTGGTCCTAGCAGCAAAAGTTGTTTTCTGGTAAGGAGATTCACTATTGTGCTCAATTGGCCTTACACAGTGCAAATAGCACTCGCGTCTTATCCCAGGAAATGCAGTGTATTGGACGCAAGAGAAACTACTGTTCTTGTCAGTTTCCTAAGCAGAGTTGAATTAGATATTGCCCTTGTGTGTAGGAAGCACAGTTCTTTAGTTCTGAGCAAGCTGACTGTTCTGGCTATATAGGAATCACAGTAGAGTAGAAGAGTGCTGCTTTCTCTAAAGCAGAGTGTGTTTCTTGTAAGGCGAGCCAGAGTTTAATTCCCTTTCATAAACGGAGTTGAATCACATGCAGTTTCTGGTCCTAGCAGCAAGAGTTGTTTTCTGGTAAGGAGATTCACTATTGTGGTCAATTGGCCATACACATTGCAAATAGCACTCGCGTCTGTTCCCAGCAAATGCAGTGTATTGGACACAAGAGAAATTACTGTTCTTGTCAGTTTCCTAAGCAGAGTTGAATTAGATATGGCCCTTGTGTGTAGGAAGCACAGTTCTTTAGTTCTGAGCAAGCTGACTGTTCTGGCTATATAGGAAACACAGTAGAGTAGAAGAGTGCTGCTTTCTCAAAAGCAGAGTGTGTTTCTTGTAAGGCAAGCTAGAGTTGAATTCCCTTTCATAAACGGAGTTGAATCACATGCAGTTTCTGGTACTAGCACCAAGAGTTGTTTTCTGGTAAGGAGAGTCACTATTGTGCTCAATTGGCCATACACAGTACAAATAGCACTCGCGTCTTAATCCAGCAAATGCAGTGTATTGGACGCAAGAGAAACTACTGTTCTTGTCAGTTTCCTAAGCAGAGTTGAATTAGATATGGCCCTTGTGTGTAGGAAAGCACAGTTCTTTAGTTCTGAGCAAGCTGACTGTTCTGGCTACATAGGAAACACAGTAGAGTAGAAGAGTGCTGCTTTCTCAAAAGCAGAGTGTGTTTCTTGTAAGGCAAGCTAGAGTTGAATTCCCTTTCATAAACGGAGTTGAATCACATGCAGTTTCTGGTCCTAGCACCAAGAGTTGTTTTCTGGTAAGGAGAGTCACTATTGTGCTCATTTGGCCATACACAGTGCAAATAGCACTCGCGTCTGTACCCAGCAAGTGCATTGTATTGGACGCAAGAGAAATTACTGTTCTTGTCAGTTTCCTAAGCAGAGTTGAACTAGTTATGGCCATTGTGTGTAGGAAGCACAGTTCTTTGGTTCTGAGCAAGCTGACTGTTCTGGCTCTATAGGAAACACAGTAGAGTAGAAGAGTGCTGCTTTCTCAAAAGCAGAGTGTGTTTCTTGTAAGGCAAGCCAGAGTTTAATTCCCTTTCATAAACGGAGTTGAATCACATGCAATTTCTGGTCCTAGCAGCAAGAGTTGTTTTTTGGTAAGGAGATTCACTTTTGTGCTCAATTGGCCATACACATTGCAAATAGCACTCGCGTCTGTTCCCAGTAAATGCAGTGTATTGGCCGCAAGAGAAACTACTGTCCTTGTCAGTTTCCTAAGTAGAGTTGAATTAGATATTGCCCTTGTGTGTAGGAAGGACAGTTCTTTAGTTCTGAGCAAGCTAACAGTTCGGGCTATATAGGAAACACAGTAGAGTAGAAGAGTGCTGCTTTCTCTAAAGCAGAGTGTGTTTCTTGTAAGGCGAGCCAGAGTTTAATTCCCTTTCATAAACGGAGTTGAATCACATGCAGTTTCTGGTCCTAGCAGCAAAAGTTGTTTTTGGGTAAGGAGATTCAAAATTGTGCTCAATTGGCCATACACAGTGCATTTAGCACTGGCGTCTTATCCCAGAAAATGCAGTGTATTGGACGCAAGAGAAACTACTGTTCTTGTCAGTTTCCTAAGCAGATTTGAATTAGATATGGCCCTTGTGTGTAGGAAGCACAGTTCTTTAGTTCTGAGCAAGCTGACAGTTCTGGCTTTATAGGAAACAGAGTAGAGTAGAAGAGTGCTGCTTTCTCTAAAGCTGAGTGTGTTTCTTGTAAGGCGAGCTAGAGTTGATTTCCCTTTCATAAACGGAGTTGAATCACATGCAGTTTCTGGTCCTAGCAGCAAAAGTTGTTTTCTGGTAAGGAGATTCACTATTGTGCTCAATTGGCCTTACACAGTGCAAATAGCACTCGCGTCTTATCCCAGCAAATGCAGTGTATTGGACGCAAGAGAAACTACTGTTCTTGTCAGTTTCCTAAGCAGAGTTGAATTAGATATGGCCCTTGTGTGTAGGAAGCACAGTTCTTTAGTTCTGAGTAAGCTGACTGTTCTGGCTATATAGGAAACACAGTAGAGTAGAAGAGTGCTACTTTCTCAAAAGCAGAGTGTGTTTCTTGTAAGGCGAGCCAGAGTTTAATTCCCTTTCATAAACGGAGTTGAATCACATGCAATTTCTGGTCCTAGCAGCAAGAGTTGTTTTCTGGTAAGGAGATTCACTATTGTGCTCAATTGGCCATACACATTGCAAATAGCACTCGCGTCTCTTCCCAGCAAATGCAGTGTATTGGACACAAGAGAAACTACTGTTCTTGTCAGTTTCCTAAGCAGAGTTGAATTAGATATGGCCCTTGTGTGTCGGAAGCACAGTTCTTTAGTTCTGAGCAAGCTGACAGTTCTGGCTATATAGGAAACAGAGTAGAGTAGAAGAGTGCTGCTTTCTCTAAAGCAGAGTGTGTTTCTTGTAAGGCGAGCTAGAGTTGATTTCCCTTTCAAAAATGGAGTTGAATCACATGCAGTTTCTGGTCCTAGCAGCAAGAGTTGTTTTCTGGTAAGGAGATTCACTATTGTGCTCAATTGGCCCTACACATTGCAAATAGCACTCGCGTCTGTTCCCAGCAAATGCAGTGTATTGGACACAAGAGAAATTACTGTTCTTGTCAGTTTCCTAAGCAGAGTTGAATTAGATATGGCCCTTGTGTGTAGGAAGCACAGTTCTTTAGTTCTGATCAAGCTGACAGTTCTGGCTATATAGGAAACAGAGTAGAGTAGAAGAGTGCTGCTTCCTCTAAAGCAGAGTGTGTTTCTTGTAAGGCGAGCTAGAGTTGATTTCCCTTTCAAAAATGGAGTTGAATCACATGCAGTTTCTGGTCCTAGCAGCAAAAGTTGTTTTCTGGTAAGGAGATTCACTATTGTGCTCAATTGGCCATACACAGTACAAATAGCACTCGCGTCTTAATCCAGCAAATGCAGTGTATTGGACGCAAGAGAAACTACTGTTCTTGTCAGTTTCCTAAGCAGAGTTGAATTAGATATGGCCCTTGTGTGTAGGAAGCACAGTTCTTTACTTCTGAGCAAGCTGACTGTTCTGGCTATATAGGAAACACAGTAGAGTAGAAGAGTGCTGATTTCTCAAAAGCAGAGTGTGTTTCTTGTAAGGCAAGCTAGAGTTGAATTCCCTTTCATAAACGGAGTTGAATCACATGCAGTTTCTGGTCCTAGCACCAAGAGTTGTTTTCTGGTAAGAGGAGTCACTATTGTGCTCATTTGTCCATACACAGTGCAAATAGCACTCGCGTCTGTACCCAGCAAGTGCATTGTATTGGACGCAAGAGAAACTACTGTTCTTGTCAGTTTCCTAAGCATAGTTGAAGTAGTTATGGCCATTGTGTGTAGGAAGCACAGTTCTTTGGTTCTGAGCAAGCTGACTGTTCTAGCTCTATAGGAAACACAGTAGAGTAGAAGAGTGCTGCTTTCTCAAAAGCAGAGTGTGTTTCTTGTAAGGCGAGCCAGAGTTTAATTCCCTTTCATAAACGGAGTTGAATCACATGCAATTTCTGGTCCTAGCAGCAAGAGTTGTTTTTTGGTAAGGAGATTCACTATTGTGCTCAATTGGCCATACACATTGCAAATAGCACTCGCGTCTGTTCCCAGCAAATGCAGTGTATTGGACACAAGAGAAACTACTGTTCTTGTCAGTTTCCTAAGCAGAGTTGAATTAGATATGGCCCTTGTGTGTAGGAAGCACAGTTCTTTAGTTCTGAGCAAGCTGACAGTTCTGGCTATATAGGAAACAGAGTAGAGTAGAAGAGTGCTGCTTTCTCTAAAGCAGAGTGTGTTTCTTGTAAGGCGAGCTAGAGTTGATTTCCCTTTCAAAAATGGAGTTGAATCACATGCAGTTTCTGGTCCTAGCAGCAAGAGTTGTTTTCTGGTATGGAGATTCACTATTGTGCTCAATTGACCATACACATTGCAAATAGCACTCGCGTCTGTTCCCAGCAAATGCAGTGTATTGGACACAAGAGAAATTACTGTTCTTGTCAGTTTCCTAAGCAGAGTTGAATTAGATATGGCGCTTGTGTGTAGGAAGCACAGTTCTTTAGTTCTGAGCAAGCTGACAGTTCTGGCTATATAGGAAACAGAGTAGAGTAGAAGAGTGCTGCTTTCTCTAAAGCAGAGTGTGTTTCTTGTAAGGCGAGCTAGAGTTGATTTCCCTTTCAAAAATGGAGTTGAATCACATGCAGTTTCTGGTCCTAGCAGCAAAAGTTGTTTTCTGGTAAGGAGATTCACTATTGTGCTCAATTGGCCATACACAGTACAAATAGCACTCGCGTCTTAATCCAGCAAATGCAGTGTATTGGACGCAAGAGAAACTACTGTTCTTGTCAGTTTCCTAAGCAGAGTTGAATTAGATATGGCCCTTGTGTGTAGGAAGCACAGTTCTTTAGTTCTGAGCAAGCTGACTGTTCTGGCTATATAGGAAACACAGTAGAGTAGAAGAGTGCTGCTTTCTCAAAAGCAGAGTGTGTTTCTTGTAAGGCAAGCTAGAGTTGAATTCCCTTTCATAAACGGAGTTGAATCACATGCAGTTTCTGGTCCTAGCACCAAGAGTTGTTTTCTGGTAAGAGGAGTCACTATTGTGCTCATTTGGCCATACACAGTGCAAATAGCACTCGCGTCTGTACCCAGCAAGTGCATTGTATTGGACGCAAGAGAAACTACTGTTCTTGTCAGTTTCCTAAGCAGAGTTGAACTAGTTATGGCCATTGTGTGTAGGAAGCACAGTTCTTTGGTTCTGAGCAAGCTGACTGTTCTGGCTCTATAGGAAACACAGTAGAGTAGAAGAGTGCTGCTTTCTCAAAAGCAGAGTGTGTTTCTTGTAAGGCGAGCCAGAGTTTAATTCCCTTTCATAAACGGAGTTGAATCACATGCAATTTCTGGTCCTAGCAGCAAGAGTTGTTTTTTGGTAAGGAGATTCACTATTGTGCTCAATTGGCCATACACATTGCAAATAGCACTCGCGTCTGTTCCCAGTAAATGCAGTGTATTGGACGCAAGAGAAACTACTGTTCTTGTCAGTTTCCTAAGCAGAGTTGAATTAGATATTGCCCTTGTGTGTAGGAAGCACAGTTCTTTAGTTCTGAGCAAGATAACAGTTCTGGCTATATAGGAAACACAGTAGAGTAGAAGAGTGCTGCTTTCTCTAAAGCAGAGTGTGTTTCTTGTAAGGCGAGCCAGAGTTTAATTCCCTTTTCATAAACGGAGTTGAATCACATGCAGTTTCTGGTCCTAGCAGCAAAAGTTGTTTTGGGGTAAGGAGATTCAAAATTGTGCTCAATTGGCCATACACAGTGCATATAGCACGGCGTCTTATCCCAGAAAATGCAGTGTATTGGACGCAAGAGAAACTACTGTTCTTGTCAGTTTCCTAAGCAGAGCTGAATTATATGGCCCTTGTGTGTAGGAAGCACAGTTCTTTAGTTCTGAGCAAGCTGACTGTTCTGGCTATATAGGAAGCACAGTAGAGTAGAAGAGTGCTGCTTTCTCTAAAGCAGAGTGTGTTTCTGGTAAGGCGAGCTAGAGTTGATTTCCCTTTCATAAACGGAGTTGAATCACATGCAGTTTCTGGTCCTAGCAGCAAAAGTTGTTTTCTGGTAAGGAGATTCACTATTGTGCTCAATTGCCCTTACACAGTGCAAATAGCACTCGCGTCTTATCCCAGCAAATGCAGTGTATTGGACGCAAGAGAAACTACTGTTCTTGTCAGTTTCCTAAGCAGAGTTGAATTAGATATGGCCCTTGTGTGTAGGAAGCACAGTTCTTTACTTCTGAGCAAGCTGACTGTTCTGGCTATATAGTAAACACAGTAGAGTAGAAGAGTGCTGCTTTCTCAAAAGCAGAGTGTGTTTCTTGTAAGGCAAGCCTGAGTTTAATTCCCATTCATAAACGGAGTTGAATCACATGCAATTTCTGGTCCTAGCAGCAAGAGTTGTTTTCTGGGAAGGAGATTCACTATTGTGCTCAATTGGCCATACACATTGCAAATAGCACTCGCGTCTGTTCCCAGCAAATGCAGTGTATTGGACACAAGAGAAACTACTGTTCTTGTCAGTTTCCTAAGCAGAGTTGAATTAGATATGGCCCTTGTGTGTAGGAAGCACAGTTCTTTAGTTATGAGCAAGCTGACAGTTCTGGCTATAAAGGAAACAGAGTAGAGTAGAAAAGTGCTGCTTTCTCTAAAGCAGAGTGCGTTTCTTGTAAGGCGAGCTAGAGTTGATTTCCCCTTCAAAAATGGAGTTGAATCACATGCAGTTTCTGGTCCTAGCAGCAAAAGTTGTTTTCTGGTAA
>NW_026294495.1:0-60175 GCF_007827085.1 Peromyscus californicus insignis
CAATACAATGCACTTGCTGGGTACAGACGCGAGTGCTATTTGCACTGTGTATGGCCAAATGAGCACAATAGTGACTCTTCTTACCAGAAAACAACTCTTGATGCTAGGACCATAAACTGCATGTGAATTCAACTCCGTTTATGAAAGGGAATTCAACTCTAGCTTGCCTTACAAGAAACACACTCTGCTTTTGAGAAAGCAGCACTCTTCTACTCTACTGTCTTTCCTATAGAGCCAGAACAGTCAGCTTGCTCAGAACTAAAGAAGTGTGCTTCCTACACACAAGGGCAATATCTAATTCAACTCTGCTTAGGAAACTGACAAGAACAGTAGTTTCTCTTGCGTCCAATACACTGCATTTGCTGGGAACAGACGCGAGTGCTATTTCCAATGTGTATGGAAAATTGAGCACAATAGTGAATCTCCTTACCAGAAAACAACTCTTGCTGCTAGGACCAGAAATTGCATGTGATTCAACTCCTTTTATGAAAGGGAATTAAACTCTGGCTCGCCTTACAAGAAACACACTCTGCTTTTGAGAAAGCAGCACTCTTCTACTCTACTGTGTTTCCTATAGTGCCAGAACAGTCAGCTTGCTCAGAACTAAAGAACTGTGCTTCCTACACACAATGGCCATAACTAGTTCAACTCTGCTTAGGAAACGGACAAGAACAGTAGTTTCTCTTGCGTCCAATACAATGCACTTGCTGGGTACAGACGCGAGTGCTATTTGCACTGTGTATGGCCAAATGAGCACAATAGTGACTCTCCTTACCAGAAAACAACTCTTGGTGCTAGGACCAGAAACTGCATGTGATTCAACTCCGTTCATGAAAGGGAATTAAACTCTGGCTCGCCTTACAAGAAACACACTCTGCTTTTGAGAAAGCAGCACTCTTCTACGCTACTTATAGAGCCAGAACAGTCAGCTTGCTCAGAACCAAAGAACTGTTCTTCCTACACACAAGGGCCATATCTAATTCAACTCTGCTTAGGAAACTGACAAGAACAGTAGTTTCTCTTGCGTCCAATACACTGCATTTGCTGGGATAAGACGCGAGTGTTATTTGCACTGTGTAAGGCCAATTGAGCACAATAGTGAATCTCCTTACCAGAAAACAACTTTTGCTGCTAGGACCAGAAACTGCATGTGATTAAACTCCGTTTATGAAAGGGAAATCAACTCTAGCTCGCCTTACAAGAAACACACTCTGCTTTAGGGAAAGCAGCACTCTTCTACTCTACTGTGTTTCCTATATAGCCAGTACTGTCAGCTTGCTCAGAACTAAAGAGCTGTGCTTCCTACACACAAGGGCAATATGTAATTCAACTCTGCTTAGGAAACTGACAAGAACAGTAGTTTCTCTTGCGTCCAATACAATGCACTTGCTTGGTACAGACGCGAGTGCTATTTGCACTGTGTATGGCCAAATGAGCACAATAGTGACTCTCCTTACCAGAAAACAACTCTTGGTGCTAGGACCAGAAACTGCATGTGATTCAACTCCGTTTATGAAAGGGAATTCAACTCTAGCTTGCCTTACAAGAAACACACTCTGCTTTTGAGAAAGCAGAACTCTTCTACTCTACTCTGTTTCCTACATAGCCAGAACAGTCAACTTGCTCAGAACCAAAGAACTGTGCTTCCTACACACAATGGCCATATCTAATTCAACTCTGCTTAGGAAACTGACAAGAACAGTAGTTTCTCTTGCGTCCAATACAATGCACTTGCTGGGTACAGACGCGAGTGCTATTTGCACTGTGTATGACCAAATGAGCACAATAGTGACTCTCCTTACCAGAAAACAACTCTTGGTGCTAGGACCAGAAACTGCATGTGATTCAACTCCGTTTATGAAAGGGAATTAAACTCTGGCTCGCCTTACAAGAAACACACTCTGCTTTTGAGAAAGCAGCACTCTTCTACTCTACTGTGTTTCCTATAGAGCCAGAACAGTCAGCTTGCTCAGAACCAAAGAACTGTGCTTCCTACACACAATGGCCATAACTAGTTCAACTCTGCTTAGGAAACTGACAAGAACAGTAGTTTCTCTTGCGTCGAATACAATGCACTTGCTGGGTACAGACGCGAGTGCTATTTGCACTGTGTATGGCCAAATGAGCACAATAGTGACTCTTCTTACCAGAAAACAACTCTTCGTGCTTGGACAAGAAACTGCATGTGATTCAACTCCGTTTATGAAAGGGAATTCAACTCTAGCTTGCCTTACAAGAAACACACTCTGCTTTTGAGAAAGCAGAACTCTTCTACTCTACTCTGTTTCCTACATAGCCAGAACAGTCAACTTGCTCAGAACCAAAGAACTGTGCTTACTACACACAATGGCCATATCTAATTCAACTCTGCTTAGGAAACTGACAAGAACAGTAGTTTCTCTTGCGTCCAATACAATGCACTTGCTGGGTACAGACGCGAGTGCTATTTGCACTGTGTATGACCAAATGAGCACAATAGTGACTCTCCTTACCAGAAAACAACTCTTGCTGCTAGGACCAGAAACTGCATGTGATTCAACTCCGTTTATGAAAGGGAATTAAACTCTGGCTCGCCTTACAAGAAACACACTCTGCTTTTGAGAAAGCAGCACTCTTCTACTCTACTGTGTTTCCTATAGAGCCAGAACAGTCAGCTTGCTCAGAACCAAAGAACTGTGCTTCCTACACACAATGGCCATAACTAGTTCAACTCTGCTTAGGAAACTGACAAGAACAGTAGTTTCTCTTGCGTCCAATACAATGCACTTGCTGGGTACAGACGCGAGTGCTATTTGCACTGTGTATGGCCAAATGAGCACAATAGTGACTCTTCTTACCAGAAAACAACTCTTGATGCTAGGACCAGAAACTGCATGTGATTCAACTCCGTTTATGAAAGGGAATTCAACTCTAGCTTGCCTTACAAGAAACACACTCTGCTTTTGAGAAAGCAGCACTCTTCTACTCTACTGTGTTTCCTATATAGCCAGAACAGTCAGCTTGCTCAGAACTAAAGAACTGTGCTTCCTACACACAAGGGCCATATCTAATTCAACTCTGCTTAGGAAACTGACAAGAACAGTAGTTTCTCTTGCGTCCAATACACTGCATTTGCTGCGATAAGACGCGAGTGCTATTTGCACTGTGTATGGCCAAATGAGCACAACAGTGACTCGCCTTACCAGAAAACAACTCTTGGTGCTAGGACCAGAAACTGCATGTGATTCAACTCCGTTTATGAAAGGGAATTCAACTCTAGCTTGCCTTACAAGAAACACACTCTGCTTTTGAGAAAGCAGCACTCTTCTACTCTACTGTGTTTCCTATATAGCCAGAACAGTCAGCTTGCTCAGAACTAAAGAACTGTGCTTCCTACACACAAGGGCCATATCTAATTCAACTCTGCTTAGGAAACTGACAAGAACAGTAGTTTCTCTTGCGTCCAATACACTGCATTTGCTGGGATAAGACGCGAGTGCTATTTACACTGTGTATGGCCAATTGAGCACAATAGTGAATCTCCTTACCAGAAAACAACTCTTGGTGCTAGTTCCAGAAACTGATTGTGATTCAACTCCGTTTATGAAAGAGAATTCCACTCTAGCTTGCCTTACAAGAAACACACTCAGCTTTTGAGAAAGCACCACTCTTCTACTCTACTGTCTTTCCTATAGAGCCAGAACAGTCAGCTTGCTCAGAACTAAAGTACTGTGCTTCCTACACACAAGGGCAATATCTAATTCAACTCTGCTTAGGAAACTGACAAGAACAGTAGTTTCTCTTGCGTCCAATACACTGCATTTGCTGGGAACAGACGCGAGTGCTATTTGCAATGTGTATGGAAAATTGAGCACAATAGTGAATCTCCTTACCAGAAAACAACTCTTGCTGCTAGGACGAGAAATTGCATGTGATTCAACTCCTTTTATGAAAGGGAATTAAACTCTGGCTCGCCTTACAAGAAACACACTCTGCTTTTGAGAAAGCAGCACTCTTCTACTCTACTGTGTTTCCTATAGTGCCAGAACAGTCAGCTTGCTCAGAACTAAAGAACTGTGCTTCCTACACACAACGGCCATAACTAGTTCAACTCTGCTTAGGAAACGGACAAGAACAGTAGTTTCTCTTGCGTCCAATACAATGCACTTGCTTGGTACAGACGCGAGTGCTATTTGCACTGTGTATGGCCAAATGAGCACAATAGTGACTCTCCTTACCAGAAAACAACTCTTGGTGCTAGGACCAGAAACTGCATGTGATTCAACTCCGTTTATGAAAGGGAATTCAACTCTAGCTTGCCTTACAAGAAACACACTCTGCTTTTGAGAAAGCAGAACTCTTCTACTCTACTCTGTTTCCTACATAGCCAGAACAGTCAACTTGCTCAGAACCAAAGAACTGTGCTTCCTACACACAATGGCCATATCTAATTCAACTCTGCTTAGGAAACTGACAAGAACAGTAGTTTCTCTTGCGTCCAATACAATGCACTTGCTGGGTACAGACGCGAGTGCTATTTGCACTGTGTATGACCAAATGAGCACAATAGTGACTCTCCTTACCAGAAAACAACTCTTGCTGCTAGGACCAGAAACTGCATGTGATTCAACTCCGTTTATGAAAGGGAATTAAACTCTGGCTCGCTTTACAAGAAACACACTCTGCTTTTGAGAAAGCAGCACTCTTCTACTCTACTGTGTTTCCTATAGAGCCAGAACAGTCAGCTTGCTCAGAACCAAAGAACTGTGCTTCCTACACACAATGGCCATAACTAGTTCAACTCTGCTTAGGAAACTGACAAGAACAGTAGTTTCTCTTGCGTCCAATACAATGCACTTGCTGGGTACAGACGCGAGTGCTATTTGCACTGTGTATGGCCAAATGAGCACAATAGTGACTCTTCTTACCAGAAAACAACTCTTGATGCTAGGACCAGAAACTGCATGTGAATTCAACTCCGTTTATGAAAGGGAATTCAACTCTAGCTTGCCTTACAAGAAACACACTCTGCTTTTGAGAAAGCAGCACTCTTCTACTCTACTGTCTTTCCTATAGAGCCAGAACAGTCAGCTTGCTCAGAACTAAAGAAGTGTGCTTCCTACACACAAGGGCAATATCTAATTCAACTCTGCTTAGGAAACTGACAAGAACAGTAGTTTCTCTTGCGTCCAATACACTGCATTTGCTGGGAACAGACGCGAGTGCTATTTGCAATGTGTATGGAAAATTGAGCACAATAGTGAATCTCCTTACCAGAAAACAACTCTTGCTGCTAGGACCAGAAATTGCATGTGATTCAACTCCTTTTATGAAAGGGAATTAAACTCTGGCTCGCCTTACAAGAAACACACTCTGCTTTTGAGAAAGCAGCACTCTTCTACTCTACTGTGTTTCCTATAGTGCCAGAACAGTCAGCTTGCTCAGAACTAAAGAACTGTGCTTCCTACACACAATGGCCATAACTAGTTCAACTCTGCTTAGGAAACGGACAAGAACAGTAGTTTCTCTTGCGTCCAATACAATGCACTTGCTGGGTACAGACGCGAGTGCTATTTGCACTGTGTATGGCCAAATGAGCACAATAGTGACTCCCCTTACCAGAAAACAACTCTTGGTGCTAGGACCAGAAACTGCATGTGATTCAACTCCGTTCATGAAAGGGAATTAAACTCTGGCTCGCCTTACAAGAAACACACTCTGCTTTTGAGAAAGCAGCACTCTTCTACGCTACTTATAGAGCCAGAACAGTCAGCTTGCTCAGAACCAAAGAACTGTTCTTCCTACACACAAGGGCCATATCTAATTCAACTCTGCTTAGGAAACTGACAAGAACAGTAGTTTCTCTTGCGTCCAATACACTGCATTTGCTGGAATAAGACGCGAGTGCTATTTGCACTGTGTAAGGCCAATTGAGCACAATAGTGAATCTCCTTACCAGAAAACAACTTTTGCTGCTAGGACCAGAAACTGCATGTGATTCAACTCCGTTTATGAAAGGGAATTCAACTCTAGCTTGCCTTACAAGAAACACACTCTGCTTTTGAGAAAGCAGCACTCTTCTACTCTACTGTCTTTCCTATAGAGCCAGAACAGTCAGCTTGCTCAGAACTGAAGAAGTGTGCTTCCTACACACAAGGGCAATATCTAATTCAACTCTGCTTAGGAAACTGACAAGAACAGTAGTTTCTCTTGCGTCCAATACACTGCATTTGCTGGGAACAGACGCGAGTGCTATTTGCAATGTGTATGGAAAATTGAGCACAATAGTGAATCTCCTTACCAGAAAACAACTCTTGCTGCTAGGACCAGAAATTGCATGTGATTCAACTCCGTTCGTGAAAGGGAATTAAACTCTGGCTCGCCTTACAAGAAACACACTCTGCTTTTGAGAAAGCAGCACTCTTCTACTCTACTGTGTTTCCTATAGAGCCAGAACAGTCAGCTTGCTCAGAACCAAAGAACTGTGCTTCCTACACACAAGGGCAATATCTAATTCAACTCTGCTTAGGAAACTGACAAGAACAGTA
This sequence comes from Peromyscus californicus insignis, assembly GCF_007827085.1. Lineage (NCBI taxonomy): Eukaryota > Metazoa > Chordata > Mammalia > Rodentia > Cricetidae > Peromyscus > Peromyscus californicus. Next base: position 6,528 of record NW_026294495.1, read on the forward strand.
GATTCTCTTGCGTTCAATACACTGCATTTGCTGGGATAAGACGCGAGTGCTATTTGCAATGTGTATGGCCAATTGAGCACAATAGTGAATCTCCTTACCAGAAAACAACTTTTGCTGCTAGGACCAGAAACTGCATGTGATTCAACTCCGTTTATGAAAGGGAATTAAACTCTGGCTCGCCTTACAAGAAACACACTCTGCTTTTGAGAAAGCAGCACTCTTCTACTCTACTGTGTTTGCTATAGAGCCAGAACAGTCAGCTTGCTCAGAACCAAAGAACTGTGCTTCCTACACACAATGGCCATAACTAGTTCAACTCTGCTTAGGAAACTGACAAGAACAGTAGTTTCTCTTGCGTCCAATACAATGCACTTGCTGGGTACAGACGCGAGTGCTATTTGCACTGTGTATGGCCAATTGAGCACAATAGTGAATCTCCTTACCAGAAAACAACTTTTGCTGCTAGGACCAGAAACTGCATGTGATTCAACTCCGTTTATGAAAGGGAATTAAACTCTGGCTCGCCTTACAAGAAACACACTCTGCTTTTGAGAAAGCAGCACTCTTCTACTCTACTGTGTTTGCTATAGAGCCAGAACAGTCAGCTTGCTCAGAACCAAAGAACTGTGCTTCCTACACACAATGGCCATAACTAGTTCAACTCTGCTTAGGAAACTGACAAGAACAGTAGTTTCTCTTGCGTCCAATACAATGCACTTGCTGGGTACAGACGCGAGTGCTATTTGCACTGTGTATTGCCAAATGAGCACAATAGTGACTCTCCTTACCAGAAAACAACTCTTGGTGCTAGGACCAGAAACTGCATGTGATTCAACTCCGTTCATGAAAGGGAATTAAACTCTGGCTCGCCTTACAAGAAACACACTCTGCTTTTGTGAAAGCAGCACTCTTCTACGCTACTTATAGAGCCAGAACAGTCAGCTTGCTCAGAACCAAAGAACTGTTCTTCCTACACACAAGGGCCATATCTAATTCAACTCTGCTCAGGAAACTGACAAGAACAGTAGTTTCTCTTGCGTCCAATACACTGCATTTGCTGGGATAAGATGCGAGTGCTATTTGCACTGTGTAAGGCCAATTGAGCACAATAGTGAATCTCCTTACCAGAAAACAACTTTTGCTGCTAGGACCAGAAACTGCATGTGATTCAACTCCGTTTATGAAAGGGAAATCAACTCTAGCTCGACTTACAAGAAACACACTCTGCTTTAGAGAAAGCAGCACTCTTCTACTCTACTGTGTTTCCTATATAGCCAGTACTGTCAGCTTGCTCAGAACTAAAGAACTGTGCTTCCTACACACAAGGGCAATATCTAATTCAACTCTGCTTAGGAAACTGACAAGAACAGTAGTTTCTCTTGCGTCCAATACACTGCATTTGCTGGGAACAGACGCGAGTGCTATTTGCAATGTGTATGGCCAATTGAGCACAATAGTGAATCTCCTTACCAGAAAACAACTCTTGCTGCTAGGACCAGAAATTGCATGTGATTCAACTCCGTTCATGAAAGGGAATTAAACTCTGGCTCGACTTACAAGAAACACACTCTGCTTTTGAGAAAGCAGCACTCTTCTACTCTACTGTGTTTCCTATAGAGCCAGAACAGTCAGCTTGCTCAGAACCAAAGAACTGTGCTTCCTACACAAAAGCTCCATATCTACTTCAACTCTACTTAGGAAACTGACAAAAATACTTGTTTCTCTTGTGTCCAATACACTGCACTTGCTGAGAACAGAAGCGAGTGCTATTTGCACTGTTTATGGCCAATTGAGTACAATAGTGACTCTCCTTACCAGAAAACAACTCTTGGTGCTAGTTCCAGAAACTGCATGTGATTCAACTCCGTTTATGAAAGGGAATTCAACTCTAGCTTGCCTTACGAGAAACACACTCTGCTTTTGAGAAAGCAGCACTCTTCTACTCTACTGTGTTTCCTGTATAGCCAGAACTGTCAGCTTGCTCAGAACTAAAGAACTGTGCTTCCTACACAAAAGGGCAATATCTAATTCAACTCTGCTTAGGAAACTGACAAGAACAGTAGTTTCTCTTGCGTCCAATACACTGCATTTGCTGGGAACAGACGCGAGTGCTATTTGCAATGTGTATGGCCAATTGAGCACAATAGTGACTCTCCTTACCAGAAAACAACTCTTGCTGCTAGGACCAGAAATTGCATGTGATTCAACTCCGTTTATGAAAGGGAATTGAACTCTAGCTCTATTTGCACTGGATAAGCACAACAGTGACTCTCCTTACCAGACAACAACTTTTGTTGCTAGGACCAGAATCTGCATGTGATTCAACTCCGTTTATGAAAGGGAAATCAACTCTAGCTCGCCTTACAAGAAACACACTCTGCTTTAGAGAAAGCAGCACTCTTCTACTCTACTGTGTTTCCTATATAGCCAGAACTGTCAGCTTGCTCAGAACTAAAGAACTGTGCTTCCTACACACAAGGGCCATATCTAATTCAACTCTGCTTAGGAAACTGACAAGAACAGTAGTTTCTCTTGCGTCCAATACACTGCATTTGCTGGGATAAGACGCGAGAGCTATTTACACTGTGTAAGGCCAATTGAGCACAATAGTGACTCTCCTTACGAGAAAAAAACTCTTGCTGCTAGGAACACAAACTGCATGTGATTCAACTCCGTGGAATTCAACTCTAGCTTCCCTTAAAAGAAACACACTCTGCTTTTGAGAAAGCAGCCATCTTCTACTCTACTGTGTTTCCTATAGAGCCAGAAGAGTCAGCTTGCTCAGAACCAAAGAACTGTGCTTCCTACACACAATGGCCATAACTCGTTCAACTCTGCTTAGGAAACTGACAAGAACAGTAGTTTCTCTTGCGTCCAATACACTGCATTTGCTGGGATAAGACGCGAGTGCTATTTACACTGTGTATGGCCAATTGAGCACAATAGTGAATCTCCTTACCAGAAAACAACTCTTGGTGCTAGTTCCAGAAACTGATTGTGATTCAACTCCGTTTATGAAAGAGAATTCCACTCTAGCTTGCCTTACAAGAAACACACTCAGCTTTTGAGAAAGCACCACTCTTCTACTCTACTGTCTTTCCTATAGAGCCAGAACAGTCAGCTTGCTCAGAACTAAAGTACTGTGCTTCCTACACACAAGGGCAATATCTAATTCAACTCTGCTTAGGAAACTGACAAGAACAGTAGTTTCTCTTGCGTCCAATACACTGCATTTGCTGGGAACAGACGCGTGTGCTATTTGCAATGTGTATGGAAAATTGAGCACAATAGTGAATCTCCTTACCAGAAAACAACTCTTGCTGCTAGGATGAGAAATTGCATGTGATTCAACTCCTTTTATGAAAGGGAATTAAACTCTGGCTCGCCTTACAAGAAACACACTCTGCTTTTGAGAAAGCAGCACTCTTCTACTCTACTGTGTTTCCTATAGTGCCAGAACAGTCAGCTTGCTCAGAACTAAAGAACTGTGCTTCCTACACACAACGGCCATAACTAGTTCAACTCTGCTTAGGAAACGGACAAGAACAGTAGTTTCTCTTGCGTCCAATACAATGCACTTGCTTGGTACAGACGCGAGTGCTATTTGCACTGTGTATGGCCAAATGAGCACAATAGTGACTCTCCTTACCAGAAAACAACTCTTGGTGCTAGGACCAGAAACTGCATGTGATTCAACTCCGTTTATGAAAGGGAATTCAACTCTAGCTTGCCTTACAAGAAACACACTCTGCTTTTGAGAAAGCAGAACTCTTCTACTCTACTCTGTTTCCTACATAGCCAGAACAGTCAACTTGCTCAGAACCAAAGAACTGTGCTTCCTACACACAAGGGCCATATCTAATTCAACTCTGCTTAGGAAACTGACAAGAACAGTAGTTTCTCTTGCGTCCAATACAATGCACTTGCTGGGTACAGACGCGAGTGCTATTTGCACTGTGTATGACCAAATGAGCACAATAGTGACTCTCCTTACCAGAAAACAACTCTTGCTGCTAGGACCAGACACTGCATGTGATTCAACTCCGTTTATGAAAGGGAATTATACTCTGGCTCGCTTTACAAGAAACACACTCTGCTTTAGAGAAAGCAGCACTCTTCTACTCTACTGTGTTTCCTATAGAGCCAGAACAGTCAGCTTGCTCAGAACCAAAGAACTGTGCTTCCTACACACAATGGCCATAACTAGTTCAACTGTGCTTAGGAAACTGACAAGAACAGTAGTTTCTCTTGCGTCCAATACAATGCACTTGCTGGGTACAGACGCGAGTGCTATTTGCACTGTGTATGGCCAAATGAGCACAATAGTGACTCTTCTTACCAGAAAACAACTCTTGATGCTAGGACCAGAAACTGCATGTGATTCAACTCCGTTTATGAAAGGGAATTCAACTCTAGCTTGCCTTACAAGAAACACACTCTGCTTTTGAGAAAGCAGCACTCTTCTACTCTACTGTCTTTCCTATAGAGCCAGAACAGTCAGCTTGCTCAGAACTAAAGAAGTGTGCTTCCTACACACAAGGGCAATATCTAATTCAACTCTGCTTAGGAAACTGACAAGAACAGTAGTTTCTCTTGCGTCCAATACACTGCATTTGCTGGGAACAGACGCGAGTGCTATTTGCAATGTGTATGGAAAATTGAGCACAATAGTGAATCTCCTTACCAGAAAACAACTCTTGCTGCTAGGACCAGAAATTGCATGTGATTCAACTCCTTTTATGAAAGGGAATTAAACTCTGGCTCGCCTTACAAGAAACACACTCTGCTTTTGAGAAAGCAGCACTCTTCTACTCTACTGTGTTTCCTATAGTGCCAGAACAGTCAGCTTGCTCAGAACTAAAGAACTGTGCTTCCTACACACAATGGCCATAACTAGTTCAACTCTGCTTAGGAAACGGACAAGAACAGTAGTTTCTCTTGCGTCCAATACAATGCACTTGCTGGGTACAGACGCGAGTGCTATTTGCACTGTGTATGGCCAAATGAGCACAATAGTGACTCTCCTTACCAGAAAACAACTCTTGGTGCTAGGACCAGAAACTGCATGTGATTCAACTCCGTTCATGAAAGGGAATTAAACTCTGGCTCGCCTTACAAGAAACACACTCTGCTTTTGAGAAAGCAGCACTCTTCTACGCTACTTATAGAGCCAGAACAGTCAGCTTGCTCAGAACCAAAGAACTGTTCTTCCTACACACAAGGGCCATATCTAATTCAACTCTGCTTAGGAAACTGACAAGAACAGTAGTTTCTCTTGCGTAGAATACACTGCATTTGCTGGGATAAGACGCGAGTGCTATTTGCACTGTGTAAGGCCAATTGAGCACAATAGTGAATCTCCTTACCAGAAAACAACTTTTGCTGCTAGGACCAGAAACTGCATGTGATTCAACTCCGTTTATGAAAGGGAATTCAACTCTAGCTTGCCTTACAAGAAACACACTCTGCTTTTGAGAAAGCAGAACTCTTCTACTCTACTCTGTTTCCTACATAGCCAGAACAGTCAACTTGCTCAGAACCAAAGAACTGTGCTTCCTACACACAATGGCCATATCTAATTCAACTCTGCTTATGAAACTGACAAGAACAGTAGTTTCTCTTGCGTCCAATACAATGCACTTGCTGGGTACAGACGCGAGTGCTATTTGCACTGTGTATGACCAAATGAGCACAATAGTGACTCTCCTTACCAGAAAACAACTCTTGCTGCTAGGACCAGAAACTGCATGTGATTCAACTCCGTTTATGAAAGGGAATTAAACTCTGGCTCGCCTTACAAGAAACACACTCTGCTTTTGAGAAAGCAGCACTCTTCTACTCTACTGTGTTTCCTATAGAGCCAGAACAGTCAACTTGCTCAGAACCAAAGAACTGTGCTTCCTACAACAATGGCCATAACTAGTTCAACTCTGCTTAGGAAACGGACAAGAACAGTAGTTTCTCTTGCGTCCAATACAATGCACTTGCTGGGTACAGACGCGAGTGCTATTTGCACTGTGTATGGCCAAATGAGCACAATAGTGACTCTCCTTACCAGAAAACAACTCTTGGTGCTAGGACCAGAAACTGCATGTGATTCAACTCCGTTTATGAAAGGGAATTCAACTCTAGCTTGCCTTACAAGAAACACACTCTGCTTTTGAGAAAGCAGAACTCTTCTACTCTACTCTGTTTCCTACATAGCCAGAACAGTCAACTTGCTCAGAACCAAAGAACTGTGCTTCCTACACACAATGGCCATATCTAATTCAACTCTGCTTAGGAAACTGACAAGAACAGTAGTTTCTCTTGCGTCCAATACAATGCACTTGCTGGGTACAGACGCGAGTGCTATTTGCACTGTGTATGACCAAATGAGCACAATAGTGACTCTCCTTACCAGAAAACAACTCTTGCTGCTAGGACCAGAAACTGCATGTGATTCAACTCTGTTTATGAAAGGGAATTAAACTCTGGCTCGCCTTACAAGAAACACACTCTGCTTTTGAGAAAGCAGCACTCTTCTACTCTACTGTGTTTGCTATAGAGCCAGAACAGTCAGCTTGCTCAGAACCAAAGAACTGTGCTTCCTACACACAATGGCCATAACTAGTTCAACTCTGCTAAGGAAACTGACAAGAACAGTAGTTTCTCTTGCGTCCAATACAATGCACTTGCTGGGTACAGACGCGAGTGCTATTTGCACTGTGTATGGCCAAATGAGCACAATAGTGACTCTTCTAACCAGAAAACAACTCTTGATGCTAGGACCAGAAACTGCATGTGATTCAACTCCGTTTATGAAAGGGAATTCAACTCTAGCTTGCCTTACAAGAAACACACTCTGCTTTTGAGAAAGCAGCACTCTTCTACTCTACTGTGTTTCCTATATAGCCAGAACAGTCAGCTTGCTCAGAACCAAAGAACTGTGCTTCCTACACACAATGGCCATAACTAGTTCAACTCTGCTTAGGAAACTGACAGGAACAGTAGTTTCTCTTGCGTCCAATACAATGCACTTGCTGGGTACAGACGCGAGTGCTATTTGCACTGTGTATGGCCAAATGAGCACAATAGTGACTCTCCTTACCAGAAAACAACTCTTCGTGCTTGGACCAGAAACTGCATGTGATTCAACTCCGTTTATGAAAGGGAATTCAACTCTAGCTTGCCTTACAAGAAACACACTCTGCTTTTGAGAAAGCAGCACTCTTCTACTCTACTGTGTTTCCTATATAGCCAGAACAGTCAGCTTGCTCAGAACTAAAGAACTGTGCTTCCTACACACAAGGGCCATATCTAATTCAACTCTGCTTAGGAAACTGACAAGAACAGTAGTTTCTCTTGCGTCCAATACACTGCATTTGCTGGGATAAGACGCGAGTGCTATTTGCACTGTGTATGGCCAACTGAGCACAATAGTGAATCTCCTTACCAGAAAACAACTCTTGCTGCTAGGACCAGAAACTGCATGTGATTCAACTCCGTTTATGAAAGGGAATTAAACTCTGGCTCGCCTTACAAGAAACACACTCTGCTTTAGAGAAAGCAGCACTCTTCTACTCTACTGTGATTCCTATATAGCCAGAACAGTCAGCTTGCTCAGAACTAAAGAACTGTGCTTCCTACACACAAGGGCAATATCTAATTCAACTCTGCTTAGGAAACTGACAAGAACAGTAGATTCTCTTGCGTTCAATACACTGCATTTGCTGGGATAAGACGCGAGTGCTATTTGCAATGTGTATGGCCAATTGAGCACAATAGTGAATCTCCTTACCAGAAAACAACTTTTGCTGCTAGGACCAGAAACTGCATGTGATTCAACTCCGTTTATGAAAGGGAATTAAACTCTGGCTCGCCTTACAAGAAACACACTCTGCTTTTGAGAAAGCAGCACTCTTCTACTCTACTGTGTTTGCTATAGAGCCAGAACAGTCAGCTTGCTCAGAACCAAAGAACTGTGCTTCCTACACACAATGGCCATAACTAGTTCAACTCTGCTTAGGAAACTGACAAGAACAGTAGTTTCTCTTGCGTCCAATACAATGCACTTGCTGGGTACAGACGCGAGTGCTATTTGCACTGTGTATGGCCAATTGAGCACAATAGTGAATCTCCTTACCAGAAAACAACTTTTGCTGCTAGGACCAGAAACTGCATGTGATTCAACTCCGTTTATGAAAGGGAATTAAACTCTGGCTCGCCTTACAAGAAACACACTCTGCTTTTGAGAGAGCAGCACTCTTCTACTCTACTGTGTTTCCTATAGAGCCAGAACAGTCAGCTTGCTCAGAACCAAAGAACTGTGCTTCCTACACACAATGGCCATAACTAGTTCAACTCTGCTTAGGAAACTGACAAGAACAGTAGTTTCTCTTGCGTCCAATACAATGCACTTGCTGGGTACAGACGCGAGAGCTATTTGCACTGTGTATTGCCAAATGAGCACAATAGTGACTCTCCTTACCAGAAAACAACTCTTGGTGCTAGGACCAGAAACTGCATGTGATTCAACTCCGTTCATGAAAGGGAATTAAACTCTGGCTCGCCTTACAAGAAACACACTCTGCTTTTGTGAAAGCAGCACTCTTCTACGCTACTTATAGAGCCAGAACAGTCAGCTTGCTCAGAACCAAAGAACTGTTCTTCCTACACACAAGGGCCATATCTAATTCAACTCTGCTTAGGAAACTGACAAGAACAGTAGTTTCTCTTGCGTCCAATACACTGCATTTGCTGGGATAAGACGCGAGTGCTATTTGCACTGTGTAAGGCCAATTGAGCACAATAGTGAATCTCCTTACCAGAAAACAACTCTTGCTGCTAGGACCAGAAATTGAATGTGATTCAACTCCTTTTATGAAAGGGAAATCAACTCTAGCTCGCCTTACAAGAAACACACTCTGCTTTAGAGAAAGCAGCACTCTTCTACTCTACTGTGTTTCCTATATAGCCAGAACAGTCAGCTTGCTCAGAACTAAAGAACTGTGCTTCCTACCACAATGGCCATAACTAGTTCAACTCTGCTTAGGAAACGGACAAGAACAGTAGTTTCTCTTGCGTCCAATACAATGCACTTGCTGGGTACAGACGCGAGTGCTATTTGCACTGTGTATGGCCAAATGAGCACAATAGTGACTCTCCTTACCAGAAAACAACTCTTGGTGCTAGGACCAGAAACTGCATGTGATTCAACTCCGTTTATGAAAGGGAATTCAACTCTAGCTTGCCTTACAAGAAACACACTCTGCTTTTGAGAAAGCAGCACTCTTCTACTCTACTCTGTTTCCTACATAGCCAGAACAGTCAACTTGCTCAGAACCAAAGAACTGTGCTTCCTACACACAATGGCCATATCTAATTCAACTCTGCTTAGGAAACTGACAAGAACAGTAGTTTCTCTTGCGTCCAATACAATGCACTTGCTGGGTACAGACGCGAGTGCTATTTGCACTGTGTATGACCAAATGAGCACAATAGTGACTCTCCTTACCAGAAAACAACTCTTGCTGCTAGGACCAGAAACTGCATGTGATTCAACTCCGTTTATGAAAGGGAATTAAACTCTGGCTCGCCTTACAAGAAACACACTCTGCTTTTGAGAAAGCAGCACTCTTCTACTCTACTGTGTTTGCTATAGAGCCAGAACAGTCAGCTTGCTCAGAACCAAAGAACTGTGCTTCCTACACACAATGGCCATAACTAGTTCAACTCTGCTAAGGAAACTGACAAGAACAGTAGTTTCTCTTGCGTCCAATACAATGCACTTGCTGGGTACAGACGCGAGTGCTATTTGCACTGTGTATGGCCAAATGAGCACAATAGTGACTCTTCTTACCAGAAAACAACTCTTGATGCTAGGACCAGAAACTGCATGTGATTCAACTCCGTTTATGAAAGGGAATTCAACTCTAGCTTGCCTTACAAGAAACACACTCTGCTTTTGAGAAAGCAGCACTCTTCTACTCTACTGTGTTTCCTATATAGCCAGAACAGTCAGCTTGCTCAGAACCAAAGAACTGTGCTTCCTACACACAATGGCCATAACTAGTTCAACTCTGCTTAGGAAACTGACAAGAACAGTAGTTTCTCTTGCGTCCAATACAATGCACTTGCTGGGTACAGACGCGAGTGCTATTTGCACTGTGTATGGCCAAATGAGCACAATAGTGACTCTCCTTACCAGAAAACAACTCTTCGTGCTTGGACCAGAAACTGCATGTGATTCAACTCCGTTTATGAAAGGGAATTCAACTCTAGCTTGCCTTACAAGAAACACACTCTGCTTTTGAGAAAGCAGCACTCTTCTACTCTACTGTGTTTCCTATATAGCCAGAACAGTCAGCTTGCTCAGAACTAAAGAACTGTGCTTCCTACACACAAGGGCCATATCTAATTCAACTCTGCTTAGGAAACTGACAAGAACAGTAGTTTCTCTTGCGTCCAATACACTGCATTTGCTGGGATAAGACGCGAGTGCTATTTGCACTGTGTATGGCCAACTGAGCACAATAGTGAATCTCCTTACCAGAAAACAACTCTTGCTGCTAGGACCAGAAACTGCATGTGATTCAACTCCGTTTATGAAAGGGAATTAAACTCTGGCTCGACTTACAAGAAACACACTCTGCTTTAGAGAAAGCAGCACTCTTCTACTCTACTGTGATTCCTATATAGCCAGAACAGTCAGCTTGCTCAGAACTAAAGAACTGTGCTTCCTACACACAAGGGCAATATCTAATTCAACTCTGCTTAGGAAACTGACAAGAACAGTAGATTCTCTTGCGTTCAATACACTGCATTTGCTGGGATAAGACGCGAGTGCTATTTGCAATGTGTATGGCGAATTGAGCACAATAGTGAATCTCCTTACCAGAAAACAACTTTTGCTGCTAGGACCAGAAACTGCATGTGATTCAACTCCGTTTATGAAAGGGAATTAAACTCTGGCTCGCCTTACAAGAAACACACTCTGCTTTTGAGAAAGCAGCACTCTTCTACTCTACTGTGTTTGCTATAGAGCCAGAACAGTCAGCTTGCTCAGAACCAAAGAACTGTGCTTCCTACACACAATGGCCATAACTAGTTCAACTCTGCTTAGGAAACTGACAAGAACAGTAGTTTCTCTTGCGTCCAATACAATGCACTTGCTGGGTACAGACGCGAGTGCTATTTGCACTGTGTATGGCCAATTGAGCACAATAGTGAATCTCCTTACCAGAAAACAACTTTTGCTGCTAGGACCAGAAACTGCATGTGATTCAACTCCGTTTATGAAAGGGAATTAAACTCTGGCTCGCCTTACAAGAAACACACTCTGCTTTTGAGAAAGCAGCACTCTTCTACTCTACTGTGTTTCCTATAGAGCCAGAACAGTCAGCTTGCTCAGAACCAAAGAACTGTGCTTCCTACACACAATGGCCATAACTAGTTCAACTCTGCTTAGGAAACTGACAAGAACAGTAGTTTCTCTTGCGTCCAATACAATGCACTTGCTGGGTACAGACGCGAGAGCTATTTGCACTGTGTATTGCCAAATGAGCACAATAGTGACTCTCCTTACCAGAAAACAACTCTTGGTGCTAGGACCAGAAACTGCATGTGATTCAACTCCGTTCATGAAAGGGAATTAAACTCTGGCTCGCCTTACAAGAAACACACTCTGCTTTTGTGAAAGCAGCACTCTTCTACGCTACTTATAGAGCCAGAACAGTCAGCTTGCTCAGAACCAAAGAACTGTTCTTCCTACACACAAGGGCCATATCTAATTCAACTCTGCTTAGGAAACTGACAAGAACAGTAGTTTCTCTTGCGTCCAATACACTGCATTTGCTGGGATAAGACGCGAGTGCTATTTGCACTGTGTAAGGCCAATTGAGCACAATAGTGAATCTCCTTACCAGAAAACAACTCTTGCTGCTAGGACCAGAAATTGAATGTGATTCAACTCCTTTTATGAAAGGGAAATCAACTCTAGCTCGCCTTACAAGAAACACACTCTGCTTTAGAGAAAGCAGCACTCTTCTACTCTACTGTGTTTCCTATATAGCCAGAACAGTCAGCTTGCTCAGAACTAAAGAACTGTGCTTCCTACCACAATGGCCATAACTAGTTCAACTCTGCTTAGGAAACGGACAAGAACAGTAGTTTCTCTTGCGTCCAATACAATGCACTTGCTGGGTACAGACGCGAGTGCTATTTGCACTGTGTATGGCCAAATGAGCACAATAGTGACTCTCCTTACCAGAAAACAACTCTTGGTGCTAGGACCAGAAACTGCATGTGATTCAACTCCGTTTATGAAAGGGAATTCAACTCTAGCTTGCCTTACAAGAAACACACTCTGCTTTTGAGAAAGCAGAACTCTTCTACTCTACTCTGTTTCCTACATAGCCAGAACAGTCAACTTGCTCAGAACCAAAGAACTGTGCTTCCTACACACAATGGCCATATCTAATTCAACTCTGCTTAGGAAACTGACAAGAACAGTAGTTTCTCTTGCGTCCAATTCAATGCACTTGCTGGGTACAGACGCGAGTGCTATTTGCACTGTGTATGACCAAATGAGCACAATAGTGACTCTCCTTACCAGAAAACAACTCTTGCTGCTAGGACCAGAAACTGCATGTGATTCAACTCCGTTTATGAAAGGGAATTAAACTCTGGCTCGCCTTACAAGAAACACACTCTGCTTTTGAGAAAGCAGCACTCTTCTACTCTACTGTGTTTCCTATAGAGCCAGAACAGTCAGCTTGCTCAGAACCAAAGAACTGTGCTTCCTACCACAATGGCCATAACTAGTTCAACTCTGCTTAGGAAACGGACAAGAACAGTAGTTTCTCTTGCGTCCAATACAATGCACTTGCTGGGTACAGACGCGAGTGCTATTTGCACTGTGTATGGCCAAATGAGCACAATAGTGACTCTCCTTACCAGAAAACAACTCTTGGTGCTAGGACCAGAAACTGCATGTGATTCAACTCCGTTTATGAAAGGGAATTCAACTCTAGCTTGCCTTACAAGAAACACACTCTGCTTTTGAGAAAGCAGAACTCTTCTACTCTACTCTGTTTCCTACATAGCCAGAACAGTCAACTTGCTCAGAACCAAAGAACTGTGCTTCCTACACACAATGGCCATATCTAATTCAACTCTGCTTAGGAAACTGACAAGAACAGTAGTTTCTCTTGCGTCCAATACAATGCACTTGCTGGGTACAGACGCGAGTGCTATTTGCACTGTGTATGACCAAATGAGCACAATAGTGACTCTCCTTACCAGAAAACAACTCTTGCTGCTAGGACCAGAAACTGCATGTGATTCAACTCCGTTTATGAAAGGGAATTAAACTCTGGCTCGCCTTACAAGAAACACACTCTGCTTTTGAGAAAGCAGCACTCTTCTACTCTACTGTGTTTGCTATAGAGCCAGAACAGTCAGCTTGCTCAGAACCAAAGAACTGTGCTTCCTACACACAATGGCCATAACTAGTTCAACTCTGCTAAGGAAACTGACAAGAACAGTAGTTTCTCTTGCGTCCAATACAATGCACTTGCTGGGTACAGACGCGAGTGCTATTTGCACTGTGTATGGCCAAATGAGCACAATAGTGACTCTTCTTACCAGAAAACAACTCTTGATGCTAGGACCAGAAACTGCATGTGATTCAACTCCGTTTATGAAACGGAATTCAACTCTAGCTTGCCTTACAAGAAACACACTCTGCTTTTGAGAAAGCAGCACTCTTCTACTCTACTGTGTTTCCTATATAGCCAGAACAGTCAGCTTGCTCAGAACCAAAGAACTGTGCTTCCTACACACAATGGCCATAACTAGTTCAACTCTGCTTAGGAAACTGACAAGAACAGTAGTTTCTCTTGCGTCCAATACAATGGACTTGCTGGGTACAGACGCGAGTGCTATTTGCACTGTGTATGGCCAAATGAGCACAATAGTGACTCTCCTTACCAGAAAACAACTCTTCGTGCTTGGACCAGAAACTGCATGTGATTCAACTCCGTTTATGAAAGGGAATTCAACTCTAGCTTGCCTTACAAGAAACACACTCTGCTTTTGAGAAAGCAGCACTCTTCTACTCTACTGTGTTTCCTATATAGCCAGAACAGTCAGCTTGCTCAGAACTAAAGAACTGTGCTTCCTACACACAAGGGCCATATCTAATTCAACTCTGCTTAGGAAACTGACAAGAACAGTAGTTTCTCTTGCGTCCAATACACTGCATTTGCTGGGATAAGACGCGAGTGCTATTTGCACTGTGTATGGCCAACTGAGCACAATAGTGAATCTCCTTACCAGAAAACAACTCTTGCTGCTAGGACCAGAAACTGCATGTGATTCAACTCCGTTTATGAAAGGGAATTAAACTCTGGCTCGACTTACAAGAAACACACTCTGCTTTAGAGAAAGCAGCACTCTTCTACTCTACTGTGATTCCTATATAGCCAGAACAGTCAGCTTGCTCAGAACTAAAGAACTGTGCTTCCTACACACAAGGGCAATATCTAATTCAACTCTGCTTAGGAAACTGACAAGAACAGTAGATTCTCTTGCGTTCAATACACTGCATTTGCTGGGATAAGACGCGAGTGCTATTTGCAATGTGTATGGCCAATTGAGCACAATAGTGAATCTCCTTACCAGAAAACAACTTTTGCTGCTAGGACCAGAAACTGCATGTGATTCAACTCCGTTTATGAAAGGGAATTAAACTCTGGCTCGCCTTACAAGAAACACACTCTGCTTTTGAGAAAGCAGCACTCTTCTACTCTACTGTGTTTGCTATAGAGCCAGAACAGTCAGCTTGCTCAGAACCAAAGAACTGTGCTTCCTACACACAATGGCCATAACTAGTTCAACTCTGCTTAGGAAACTGACAAGAACAGTAGTTTCTCTTGCGTCCAATACAATGCACTTGCTGGGTACAGACGCGAGTGCTATTTGCACTGTGTATGGCCAATTGAGCACAATAGTGAATCTCCTTACCAGAAAACAACTTTTGCTGCTAGGACCAGAAACTGCATGTGATTCAACTCCGTTTATGAAAGGGAATTAAACTCTGGCTCGCCTTACAAGAAACACACTCTGCTTTTGCGAAAGCAGCACTCTTCTACTCTACTGTGTTTCCTATAGAGCCAGAACAGTCAGCTTGCTCAGAACCAAAGAACTGTGCTTCCTACACACAATGGCCATAACTAGTTCAACTCTGCTTAGGAAACTGACAAGAACAGTAGTTTCTCTTGCGTCCAATACAATGCACTTGCTGGGTACAGACGCGAGAGCTATTTGCACTGTGTATTGCCAAATGAGCACAATAGTGACTCTCCTTACCAGAAAACAACTCTTGGTGCTAGGACCAGAAACTGCATGTGATTCAACTCCGTTCATGAAAGGGAATTAAACTCTGGCTCGCCTTACAAGAAACACACTCTGCTTTTGTGAAAGCAGCACTCTTCTACGCTACTTATAGAGCCAGAACAGTCAGCTTGCTCAGAACCAAAGAACTGTTCTTCCTACACACAAGGGCCATATCTAATTCAACTCTGCTTAGGAAACTGACAAGAACAGTAGTTTCTCTTGCGTCCAATACACTGCATTTGCTGGGATAAGACGCGAGTGCTATTTGCACTGTGTAAGGCCAATTGAGCACAATAGTGAATCTCCTTACCAGAAAACAACTTTTGCTGCTAGGACCAGAAACTGCATGTGATTAAACTCCGTTTATGAAAGGGAAATCAACTCTAGCTCGCCTTACAAGAAACACACTCTGCTTTTGAGAAAGCAGCACTCTTCTACTCTACTGTGTTTCCTATATAGCCAGTACTGTCAGCTTGCTCAGAACTAAAGAGCTGTGCTTCCTACACACAAGGGCAATATCTAATTCAACTCTGCTTAGGAAACTGACAAGAACAGTAGTTTCTCTTGCGTCCAATACACTGCATTTGCTGGGAACAGACGCGAGTGCTATTTGCAATGTGTATGGCCAATTGAGCACAATAGTGAATCTCCTTACCAGAAAACAACTCTTGCTGCTAGGACCAGAAATTGCATGTGATTCAACTCCGTTCGTGAAAGGGAATTAAACTCTGGTTCGCCTTACAAGAAACACACTCTGCTTTTGAGAAAGCAGCACTCTTCTACTCTACTGTGTTTCCTATAGAGCCAGAACAGTCAGCTTGCTCAGAACCAAAGAACTGTGCTTCCTACACAAAAGCTCCATATCTAATTCAACTCTGCTTAGGAAACTGACAAGAACAGTAGTTTCTCTTGCGTCCAATACACTGCATTTGCTGGGAACAGACGCGAGTGCTATTTGCAATGTGTATGGCCAATTGAGCACAATAGTGAATCTCCTTACCAGAAAACAACTCTTGCTGCTAGGACCAGAAATTGCATGTGATTCAACTCCGTTCATGAAAGGGAATTAAACTCTGGCTCGACTTACAAGAAACACACTCTGCTTTTGAGAAAGCAGCACTCTTCTACTCTACTGTGTTTCCTATAGAGCCAGAACAGTCAGCTTGCTCAGAACCAAAGAACTGTGCTTCCTACACAAAAGCTCCATATCTACTTCAACTCTACTTAGGAAACTGACAAAAATACTTGTTTCTCTTGTGTCCAATACACTGCACTTGCTGAGAACAGAAGCGAGTGCTATTTGCACTGTTTATGGCCAATTGAGTACAATAGTGACTCTCCTTACCAGAAAACAACTCTTGGTGCTAGTTCCAGAAACTGCATGTGATTCAACTCCGTTTATGAAAGGGAATTCAACTCTAGCTTGCCTTACGAGAAACACACTCTGCTTTTGAGAAAGCAGCACTCTTCTACTCTACTGTGTTTCCTGTATAGCCAGAACAGTCAGCTTGCTCAGAACCAAAGAACTGTGCTTCCTACCACAATGGCCATAACTAGTTCAACTCTGCTTAGGAAACGGACAAGAACAGTAGTTTCTCTTGCGTCCAATACAATGCACTTGCTGGGTACAGACGCGAGTGCTATTTGCACTGTGTATGGCCAAATGAGCACAATAGTGACTCTCCTTACCAGAAAACAACTCTTGGTGCTAGGACCAGAAACTGCATGTGATTCAACTCCGTTTATGAAAGGGAATTCAACTCTAGCTTGCCTTACAAGAAACACACTCTGCTTTTGAGAAAGCAGAACTCTTCTACTCTACTCTGTTTCCTACATAGCCAGAACAGTCAACTTGCTCAGAACCAAAGAACTGTGCTTCCTACACACAATGGCCATATCTAATTCAACTCTGCTTAGGAAACTGACAAGAACAGTAGTTTCTCTTGCGTCCAATACAATGCACTTGCTGGGTACAGACGCGAGTGCTATTTGCACTGTGTATGACCAAATGAGCACAATAGTGACTCTCCTTACCAGAAAACAACTCTTGCTGCTAGGACCAGAAACTGCATGTGATTCAACTCCGTTTATGAAAGGGAATTAAACTCTGGCTCGCCTTACAAGAAACACACTCTGCTTTTGAGAAAGCAGCACTCTTCTACTCTACTGTGTTTGCTATAGAGCCAGAACAGTCAGCTTGCTCAGAACCAAAGAACTGTGCTTCCTACACACAATGGCCATAACTAGTTCAACTCTGCTAAGGAAACTGACAAGAACAGTAGTTTCTCTTGCGTCCAATACAATGCACTTGCTGGGTACAGACGCGAGTGCTATTTGCACTGTGTATGGCCAAATGAGCACAATAGTGACTCTTCTTACCAGAAAACAACTCTTGATGCTAGGACCAGAAACTGCATGTGATTCAACTCCGTTTATGAAACGGAATTCAACTCTAGCTTGCCTTACAAGAAACACACTCTGCTTTTGAGAAAGCAGCACTCTTCTACTCTACTGTGTTTCCTATATAGCCAGAACAGTCAGCTTGCTCAGAACCAAAGAACTGTGCTTCCTACACACAATGGCCATAACTAGTTCAACTCTGCTTAGGAAACTGACAAGAACAGTAGTTTCTCTTGCGTCCAATACAATGGACTTGCTGGGTACAGACGCGAGTGCTATTTGCACTGTGTATGGCCAAATGAGCACAATAGTGACTCTCCTTACCAGAAAACAACTCTTCGTGCTTGGACCAGAAACTGCATGTGATTCAACTCCGTTTATGAAAGGGAATTCAACTCTAGCTTGCCTTACAAGAAACACACTCTGCTTTTGAGAAAGCAGCACTCTTCTACTCTACTGTGTTTCCTATATAGCCAGAACAGTCAGCTTGCTCAGAACTAAAGAACTGTGCTTCCTACACACAAGGGCCATATCTAATTCAACTCTGCTTAGGAAACTGACAAGAACAGTAGTTTCTCTTGCGTCCAATACACTGCATTTGCTGGGATAAGACGCGAGTGCTATTTGCACTGTGTATGGCCAACTGAGCACAATAGTGAATCTCCTTACCAGAAAACAACTCTTGCTGCTAGGACCAGAAACTGCATGTGATTCAACTCCGTTTATGAAAGGGAATTAAACTCTGGCTCGACTTACAAGAAACACACTCTGCTTTAGAGAAAGCAGCACTCTTCTACTCTACTGTGATTCCTATATAGCCAGAACAGTCAGCTTGCTCAGAACTAAAGAACTGTGCTTCCTACACACAAGGGCAATATCTAATTCAACTCTGCTTAGGAAACTGACAAGAACAGTAGATTCTCTTGCGTTCAATACACTGCATTTGCTGGGATAAGACGCGAGTGCTATTTGCAATGTGTATGGCCAATTGAGCACAATAGTGAATCTCCTTACCAGAAAACAACTTTTGCTGCTAGGACCAGAAACTGCATGTGATTCAACTCCGTTTATGAAAGGGAATTAAACTCTGGCTCGCCTTACAAGAAACACACTCTGCTTTTGAGAAAGCAGCACTCTTCTACTCTACTGTGTTTGCTATAGAGCCAGAACAGTCAGCTTGCTCAGAACCAAAGAACTGTGCTTCCTACACACAATGGCCATAACTAGTTCAACTCTGCTTAGGAAACTGACAAGAACAGTAGTTTCTCTTGCGTCCAATACAATGCACTTGCTGGGTACAGACGCGAGTGCTATTTGCACTGTGTATGGCCAATTGAGCACAATAGTGAATCTCCTTACCAGAAAACAACTTTTGCTGCTAGGACCAGAAACTGCATGTGATTCAACTCCGTTTATGAAAGGGAATTAAACTCTGGCTCGCCTTACAAGAAACACACTCTGCTTTTGCGAAAGCAGCACTCTTCTACTCTACTGTGTTTCCTATAGAGCCAGAACAGTCAGCTTGCTCAGAACCAAAGAACTGTGCTTCCTACACACAATGGCCATAACTAGTTCAACTCTGCTTAGGAAACTGACAAGAACAGTAGTTTCTCTTGCGTCCAATACAATGCACTTGCTGGGTACAGACGCGAGAGCTATTTGCACTGTGTATTGCCAAATGAGCACAATAGTGACTCTCCTTACCAGAAAACAACTCTTGGTGCTAGGACCAGAAACTGCATGTGATTCAACTCCGTTCATGAAAGGGAATTAAACTCTGGCTCGCCTTACAAGAAACACACTCTGCTTTTGTGAAAGCAGCACTCTTCTACGCTACTTATAGAGCCAGAACAGTCAGCTTGCTCAGAACCAAAGAACTGTTCTTCCTACACACAAGGGCCATATCTAATTCAACTCTGCTTAGGAAACTGACAAGAACAGTAGTTTCTCTTGCGTCCAATACACTGCATTTGCTGGGATAAGACGCGAGTGCTATTTGCACTGTGTAAGGCCAATTGAGCACAATAGTGAATCTCCTTACCAGAAAACAACTTTTGCTGCTAGGACCAGAAACTGCATGTGATTAAACTCCGTTTATGAAAGGGAAATCAACTCTAGCTCGCCTTACAAGAAACACACTCTGCTTTTGAGAAAGCAGCACTCTTCTACTCTACTGTGTTTCCTATATAGCCAGTACTGTCAGCTTGCTCAGAACTAAAGAGCTGTGCTTCCTACACACAAGGGCAATATCTAATTCAACTCTGCTTAGGAAACTGACAAGAACAGTAGTTTCTCTTGCGTCCAATACACTGCATTTGCTGGGAACAGACGCGAGTGCTATTTGCAATGTGTATGGCCAATTGAGCACAATAGTGAATCTCCTTACCAGAAAACAACTCTTGCTGCTAGGACCAGAAATTGCATGTGATTCAACTCCGTTCGTGAAAGGGAATTAAACTCTGGTTCGCCTTACAAGAAACACACTCTGCTTTTGAGAAAGCAGCACTCTTCTACTCTACTGTGTTTCCTATAGAGCCAGAACAGTCAGCTTGCTCAGAACCAAAGAACTGTGCTTCCTACACAAAAGCTCCATATCTAATTCAACTCTGCTTAGGAAACTGACAAGAACAGTAGTTTCTCTTGCGTCCAATACACTGCATTTGCTGGGAACAGACGCGAGTGCTATTTGCAATGTGTATGGCCAATTGAGCACAATAGTGAATCTCCTTACCAGAAAACAACTCTTGCTGCTAGGACCAGAAATTGCATGTGATTCAACTCCGTTCATGAAAGGGAATTAAACTCTGGCTCGACTTACAAGAAACACACTCTGCTTTTGAGAAAGCAGCACTCTTCTACTCTACTGTGTTTCCTATAGAGCCAGAACAGTCAGCTTGCTCAGAACCAAAGAACTGTGCTTCCTACACAAAAGCTCCATATCTACTTCAACTCTACTTAGGAAACTGACAAAAATACTTGTTTCTCTTGTGTCCAATACACTGCACTTGCTGAGAACAGAAGCGAGTGCTATTTGCACTGTTTATGGCCAATTGAGTACAATAGTGACTCTCCTTACCAGAAAACAACTCTTGGTGCTAGTTCCAGAAACTGCATGTGATTCAACTCCGTTTATGAAAGGGAATTCAACTCTAGCTTGCCTTACGAGAAACACACTCTGCTTTTGAGAAAGCAGCACTCTTCTACTCTACTGTGTTTCCTGTATAGCCAGAACTGTCAGCTTGCTCAGAACTAAAGAACTGTGCTTCCTACACAAAAGGGCAATATCTAATTCAACTCTGCTTCGGAAACTGACAAGAACAGTAGTTTCTCTTGCGTCCAATACACTGCATTTGCTGGGAACAGACGCGAGTGCTATTTGCAATGTGTATGGCCAATTGAGCACAATAGTGAATCACCTTACCAGAAAACAACTCTTGCTGCTAGGACCAGAAATTGCATGTGATTCAACTCCGTTTATGAAAGGGAATTGAACTCTAGCTCTATTTGCACTGGATAAGCACAATAGTGACTCTCCTTACCAGACAACAACTTTTGTTGCTAGGACCAGAATCTGCATGTGATTCAACTCCGTTTATGAAAGGGAAATCAACTCTAGCTCGCCTTACAAGAAACACACTCTGCTTTAGAGAAAGCAGCATTCTTCTACTCTACTGTGTTTCCTATATAGCCAGAACAGTCAGCTTGCTCAGAACCAAAGAACTGTGCTTCCTACCACAATGGCCATAACTAGTTCAACTCTGCTTAGGAAACGGACAAGAACAGTAGTTTCTCTTGCGTCCAATACAATGCACTTGCTGGGTACAGACGCGAGTGCTATTTGCACTGTGTATGGCCAAATGAGCACAATAGTGACTCTCCTTACCAGAAAACAACTCTTGGTGCTAGGACCAGAAACTGCATGTGATTCAACTCCGTTTATGAAAGGGAATTCAACTCTAGCTTGCCTTACAAGAAACACACTCTGCTTTTGAGAAAGCAGAACTCTTCTACTCTACTCTGTTTCCTACATAGCCAGAACAGTCAACTTGCTCAGAACCAAAGAACTGTGCTTCCTACACACAATGGCCATATCTAATTCAACTCTGCTTAGGAAACTGACAAGAACAGTAGTTTCTCTTGCGTCCAATACAATGCACTTGCTGGGTACAGACGCGAGTGCTATTTGCACTGTGTATGACCAAATGAGCACAATAGTGACTCTCCTTACCAGAAAACAACTCTTGCTGCTAGGACCAGAAACTGCATGTGATTCAACTCCGTTTATGAAAGGGAATTAAACTCTGGCTCGCCTTACAAGAAACACACTCTGCTTTTGAGAAAGCAGCACTCTTCTACTCTACTGTGTTTGCTATAGAGCCAGAACAGTCAGCTTGCTCAGAACCAAAGAACTGTGCTTCCTACACACAATGGCCATAACTAGTTCAACTCTGCTAAGGAAACTGACAAGAACAGTAGTTTCTCTTGCGTCCAATACAATGCACTTGCTGGGTACAGACGCGAGTGCTATTTGCACTGTGTATGGCCAAATGAGCACAATAGTGACTCTTCTTACCAGAAAACAACTCTTGATGCTAGGACCAGAAACTGCATGTGATTCAACTCCGTTTATGAAAGGGAATTCAACTCTAGCTTGCCTTACAAGAAACACACTCTGCTTTTGAGAAAGCAGCACTCTTCTACTCTACTGTGTTTCCTATATAGCCAGAACAGTCAGCTTGCTCAGAACCAAAGAACTGTGCTTCCTACACACATTGGCCATAACTAGTTCAACTCTGCTTAGGAAACTGACAAGAACAGTAGTTTCTCTTGCGTCCAATACAATGGACTTGCTGGGTACAGACGCGAGTGCTATTTGCACTGTGTATGGCCAAATGAGCACAATAGTGACTCTCCTTACCAGAAAACAACTCTTCGTGCTTGGACCAGAAACTGCATGTGATTCAACTCCGTTTATGAAAGGGAATTCAACTCTAGCTTGCCTTACAAGAAACACACTCTGCTTTTGAGAAAGCAGCACTCTTCTACTCTACTGTGTTTCCTATATAGCCAGAACAGTCAGCTTGCTCAGAACTAAAGAACTGTGCTTCCTACACACAAGGGCCATATCTAATTCAACTCTGCTTAGGAAACTGACAATAACAGTAGTTTCTCTTGCGTCCAATACACTGCATTTGCTGGGATAAGACGCGAGTGCTATTTGCACTGTGTATGGCCAACTGAGCACAATAGTGAATCTCCTTACCAGAAAACAACTCTTGCTGCTAGGACCAGAAACTGCATGTGATTCAACTCCGTTTATGAAAGGGAATTAAACTCTGGCTCGACTTACAAGAAACACACTCTGCTTTAGAGAAAGCAGCACTCTTCTACTCTACTGTGATTCCTATATAGCCAGAACAGTCAGCTTGCTCAGAACTAAAGAACTGTGCTTCCTACACACAAGGGCAATATCTAATTCAACTCTGCTTAGGAAACTGACAAGAACAGTAGATTCTCTTGCGTTCAATACACTGCATTTGCTGGGATAAGACGCGAGTGCTATTTGCAATGTGTATGGCCAATTGAGCACAATAGTGAATCTCCTTACCAGAAAACAACTTTTGCTGCTAGGACCAGAAACTGCATGTGATTCAACTCCGTTTATGAAAGGGAATTAAACTCTGGCTCGCCTTACAAGAAACACACTCTGCTTTTGAGAAAGCAGCACTCTTCTACTCTACTGTGTTTGCTATAGAGCCAGAACAGTCAGCTTGCTCAGAACCAAAGAACTGTGCTTCCTACACACAATGGCCATAACTAGTTCAACTCTGCTTAGGAAACTGACAAGAACAGTAGTTTCTCTTGCGTCCAATACAATGCACTTGCTGGGTACAGACGCGAGTGCTATTTGCACTGTGTATGGCCAATTGAGCACAATAGTGAATCTCCTTACCAGAAAACAACTTTTGCTCCTAGGACCAGAAACTGCATGTGATTCAACTCCGTTTATGAAAGGGAATTAAACTCTAGCTCGCCTTACAAGAAACACACTCTGCTTTTGCGAAAGCAGCACTCTTCTACTCTACTGTGTTTCCTATAGAGCCAGAACAGTCAGCTTGCTCAGAACCAAAGAACTGTGCTTCCTACACACAATGGCCATAACTAGTTCAACTCTGCTTAGGAAACTGACAAGAACAGTAGTTTCTCTTGCGTCCAATACAATGCACTTGCTGGGTACAGACGCGAGAGCTATTTGCACTGTGTATTGCCAAATGAGCACAATAGTGACTCTCCTTACCAGAAAACAACTCTTGGTGCTAGGACCAGAAACTGCATGTGATTCAACTCCGTTCATGAAAGGGAATTAAACTCTGGCTCGCCTTACAAGAAACACACTCTGCTTTTGTGAAAGCAGCACTCTTCTACGCTACTTATAGAGCCAGAACAGTCAGCTTGCTCAGAACCAAAGAACTGTTCTTCCTACACACAAGGGCCATATCTAATTCAACTCTGCTTAGGAAACTGACAAGAACAGTAGTTTCTCTTGCGTCCAATACACTGCATTTGCTGGGATAAGACGCGAGTGCTATTTGCACTGTGTAAGGCCAATTGAGCACAATAGTGAATCTCCTTACCAGAAAACAACTTTTGCTGCTAGGACCAGAAACTGCATGTGATTAAACTCCGTTTATGAAAGGGAAATCAACTCTAGCTCGCCTTACAAGAAACACACTCTGTTTTAGAGAAAGCAGCACTCTTCTACTCTACTGTGTTTCCTATATAGCCAGTACTGTCAGCTTGCTCAGAACTAAAGAGCTGTGCTTCCTACACACAAGGGCAATATCTAATTCAACTCTGCTTAGGAAACTGACAAGAACAGTAGTTTCTCTTGCGTCCAATACACTGCATTTGCTGGGAACAGACGCGAGTGCTATTTGCAATGTGTATGGCCAATTGAGCACAATAGTGAATCTCCTTACCAGAAAACAACTCTTGCTGCTAGGACCAGAAATTGCATGTGATTCAACTCCGTTCGTGAAAGGGAATTAAACTCTGGTTCGCCTTACAAGAAACACACTCTGCTTTTGAGAAAGCAGCACTCTTCTACTCTACTGTGTTTCCTATAGAGCCAGAACAGTCAGCTTGCTCAGAACCAAAGAACTGTGCTTCCTACACAAAAGCTCCATATCTAATTCAACTCTGCTTAGGAAACTGACAAGAACAGTAGTTTCTCTTGCGTCCAATACACTGCATTTGCTGGGAACAGACGCGAGTGCTATTTGCAATGTGTATGGCCAATTGAGCACAATAGTGAATCTCCTTACCAGAAAACAACTCTTGCTGCTAGGACCAGAAATTGCATGTGATTCAACTCCGTTCATGAAAGGGAATTAAACTCTGGCTCGACTTACAAGAAACACACTCTGCTTTTGAGAAAGCAGCACTCTTCTACTCTACTGTGTTTCCTATAGAGCCAGAACAGTCAGCTTGCTCAGAACCAAAGAACTGTGCTTCCTACACAAAAGCTCCATATCTACTTCAACTCTACTTAGGAAACTGACAAAAATACTTGTTTCTCTTGTGTCCAATACACTGCACTTGCTGAGAACAGAAGCGAGTGCTATTTGCACTGTTTATGGCCAATTGAGTACAATAGTGACTCTCCTTACCAGAAAACAACTCTTGGTGCTAGTTCCAGAAACTGCATGTGATTCAACTCCGTTTATGAAAGGGAATTCAACTCTAGCTTGCCTTACGAGAAACACACTCTGCTTTTGAGAAAGCAGCACTCTTCTACTCTACTGTGTTTCCTGTATAGCCAGAACTGTCAGCTTGCTCAGAACTAAAGAACTGTGCTTCCTACACAAAAGGGCAATATCTAATTCAACTCTGCTTCGGAAACTGACAAGAACAGTAGTTTCTCTTGCGTCCAATACACTGCATTTGCTGGGAACAGACGCGAGTGCTATTTGCAATGTGTATGGCCAATTGAGCACAATAGTGAATCACCTTACCAGAAAACAACTCTTGCTGCTAGGACCAGAAATTGCATGTGATTCAACTCCGTTTATGAAAGGGAATTGAACTCTAGCTCTATTTGCACTGGATAAGCACAATAGTGACTCTCCTTACCAGACAACAACTTTTGTTGCTAGGACCAGAATCTGCATGTGATTCAACTCCGTTTATGAAAGGGAAATCAACTCTAGCTCGCCTTACAAGAAACACACTCTGCTTTAGAGAAAGCAGCATTCTTCTACTCTACTGTGTTTCCTATATAGCCAGAACAGTCAGCTTGCTCAGAACTAAAGAACTGTGCTTCCTACACACAAGGGCCATATCTAATTCAACTCTGCTTAGGAAACTGACAAGAACAGTAGTTTCTCTTGCGTCCAATACACTGCATTTGCTGGGATAAGACGCGAGTGCTACTTGCACTGTGTATGGCCAAACGAGCACAACAGTGACTCGCCTTACCAGAAAACATCTCTTGGTGCTAGGACCAGAAACTGCATGTGATTCAACTCCGTTTATGAAAGGGAATTCAACTCTAGCTTGCCTTACAAGAAACACACTCTGCTTTTGAGAAAGCAGCACTCTTCTACTCTACTGTGTTTCCTATATAGCCAGAACAGTCAGCTTGCTCAGAACTAAAGAACTGTGCTTCCTACACACAAGGGCCATATCTAATTCAACTCTGCTTAGGAAACTGACAAGAACAGTAGTTTCTCTTGCGTCCACTACACTGCATTTGCTGGGATAAGACGCGAGTGCTATTTACACTGTGTATGGCCAATTGAGCACAATAGTGAATCTCCTTACCAGAAAACAACTCTTGGTGCTAGTTCCAGAAACTGATCGTGATTCAACTCCGTTTATGAAAGGGAATTCCACTCTAGCTTGCCTTACAAGAAACACACTCTGCTTTTGAGAAAGCACCACTCTTCTACTCTACTGTCTTTCCTATAGAGCCAGAACAGTCAGCTTGCTCAGAACTAAAGTACTGTGCTTCCTACACACAAGGGCAATATCTAATTCAACTCTGCTTAGGAAACTGACAAGAACAGTAGTTTCTCTTGCGTCCAATACACTGCATTTGCTGGGAACAGACGCGAGTGCTATTTGCAATGTGTATGGAAAATTGAGCACAATAGTGAATCTCCTTACCAGAAAACAACTCTTGCTGCTAGGACCAGAAATTGCATGTGATTCAACTCCTTTTATGAAAGGGAATTAAACTCTGGCTCGCCTTACAAGAAACACACTCTGCTTTTGAGAAAGCAGCACTCTTCTACTCTACTGTGTTTCCTATAGTGCCAGAAGTCAGCTTGCTCAGAACTAAAGAACTGTGCTTCCTACACACAATGGACATAAATAGTTCAACTCTGCTTAGGAAACGGACAAGAACAGTAGTTTCTCTTGCGTCCAATACAATGCACTTGCTGGGTACAGACGCGAGTGCTATTTGCACTGTGTATGGCCAAATGAGCACAATAGTGACTCTCCTTACCAGAAAACAACTCTTGGTGCTAGGACCAGAAACTGCATGTGATTCAACTCCGTTTATGAAAGGGAATTCAACTCTAGCTTGCCTTACAAGAAACACACTCTGCTTTTGAGAAAGCAGAACTCTTCTACTCTACTCTGTTTCCTACATAGCCAGAACAGTCAAATTGCTCAGAACCAAAGAACTGTGCTTCCTACACACAATGGCCATATCTAATTCAACTCTGCTTAGGAAACTGACAAGAACAGTAGTTTCTCTTGCGTCCAATACAATGCACTTGCTGGGTACAGACGCGAGTGCTATTTGCACTGTGTATGACCAAATGAGCACAATAGTGACTCTCCTTACCAGAAAACAACTCTTGCTGCTAGGACCAGAAACTGCATGTGATTCAACTCCGTTTATGAAAGGGAATTAAACTCTGGCTCGCTTTACAAGAAACACACTCTGCTTTTGAGAAAGCAGCACTCTTCTACTCTACTGTGTTTCCTATAGAGCCAGAACAGTCAGCTTGCTCAGAACCAAAGAACTGTGCTTCCTACACACAATGGCCATAACTAGTTCAACTCTGCTTAGGAAACTGACAAGAACAGTAGTTTCTCTTGCGTCCAATACAATGCACTTGCTGGGTACAGACGCGAGTGCTATTTGCACTGTGTATGGCCAAATGAGCACAATAGTGACTCTTCTTACCAGAAAACAACTCTTGATGCTAGGACCAGAAACTGCATGTGATTCAACTCCGTTTATGAAAGGGAATTCAACTCTAGCTTGCCTTACAAGAAACACACTCTGCTTTTGAGAAAGCAGCACTCTTCTACTCTACTGTCTTTCCTATAGAGCCAGAACAGTCAGCTTGCTCAGAACTGAAGAAGTGTGCTTCCTACACACAAGGGCAATATCTAATTCAACTCTGCTTAGGAAACTGACAAGAACAGTAGTTTCTCTTGCGTCCAATACACTGCATTTGCTGGGAACAGACGCGAGTGCTATTTGCAATGTGTATGGAAAATTGAGCACAATAGTGAATCTCCTTACCAGAAAACAACTCTTGCTGCTAGGACCAGAAATTGCATGTGATTCAACTCCTTTTATGAAAGGGAATTAAACTCTGGCTCGCCTTACAAGAAACACAATCTGCTTTTGAGAAAGCAGCACTCTTCTACTCTACTGTGTTTCCTATAGTGCCAGAACAGTCAGCTTGCTCAGAACTAAAGAACTGTGCTTCCTACCACAATGGCCATAACTAGTTCAACTCTGCTTAGGAAACGGACAAGAACAGTAGTTTCTCTTGCGTCCAATACAATGCACTTGCTGGGTACAGACGCGAGTGCTATTTGCACTGTGTATGGCCAAATGAGCACAATAGTGACTCTCCTTACCAGAAAACAACTCTTGGTGCTAGGACCAGAAACTGCATGTGATTCAACTCCGTTTATGAAAGGGAATTCAACTCTAGCTTGCCTTACAAGAAACACACTCTGCTTTTGAGAAAGCAGAACTCTTCTACTCTACTCTGTTTCCTACATAGCCAGAACAGTCAACTTGCTCAGAACCAAAGAACTGTGCTTCCTACACACAATGGCCATATCTAATTCAACTCTGCTTAGGAAACTGACAAGAACAGTAGTTTCTCTTGCGTCCAATACAATGCACTTGCTGGGTACAGACGCGAGTGCTATTTGCACTGTGTATGACCAAATGAGCACAATAGTGACTCTCCTTACCAGAAAACAACTCTTGCTGCTAGGACCAGAAACTGCATGTGATTCAACTCCGTTTATGAAAGGGAATTAAACTCTGGCTCGCCTTACAAGAAACACACTCTGCTTTTGAGAAAGCAGCACTCTTCTACTCTACTGTGTTTCCTATAGAGCCAGAACAGTCAGCTTGCTCAGAACCAAAGAACTGTGCTTCCTACCACAATGGCCATAACTAGTTCAACTCTGCTTAGGAAACGGACAAGAACAGTAGTTTCTCTTGCGTCCAATACAATGCACTTGCTGGGTACAGACGCGAGTGCTATTTGCACTGTGTATGGCCAAATGAGCACAATAGTGACTCTCCTTACCAGAAAACAACTCTTCGTGCTTGGACCAGAAACTGCATGTGATTCAACTCCGTTTATGAAAGGGAATTCAACTCTAGCTTGCCTTACAAGAAACACACTCTGCTTTTGAGAAAGCAGCACTCTTCTACTCTACTGTGTTTCCTATATAGCCAGAACAGTCAGCTTGCTCAGAACTAAAGAACTGTGCTTCCTACACACAAGGGCCACATCTAATTCAACTCTGCTTAGGAAACTGACAAGAACAGTAGTTTCTCTTGCGTCCAATACACTGCATTTGCTGGGATAAGACGCGAGTGCTATTTGCACTGTGTATGGCCAACTGAGCACAATAGTGAATCTCCTTACCAGAAAACAACTCTTGCTGCTAGGACCAGAAACTGCATGTGATTCAACTCCATTTATGAAAGGGAATTAAACTCTGGCTCGACTTACAAGAAACACACTCTGCTTTAGAGAAAGCAGCACTCTTCTACTCTACTGTGATTCCTATATAGCCAGAACAGTCAGCTTGCTCAGAACTAAAGAACTGTGCTTCCTACACACAAGGGCAATATCTAATTCAACTCTGCTTAGGAAACTGACAAGAACAGTAGATTCTCTTGCGTTCAATACACTGCATTTGCTGGGATAAGACGCGAGTGCTATTTGCAATGTGTATGGCCAATTGAGCACAATAGTGAATCTCCTTACCAGAAAACAACTTTTGCTGCTAGGACCAGAAACTGCATGTGATTCAACTCCGTTTATGAAAGGGAATTAAACTCTGGCTCGCCTTACAAGAAACACACTCTGCTTTTGAGAAAGCAGCACTCTTCTACTCTACTGTGTTTGCTATAGAGCCAGAACAGTCAGCTTGCTCAGAACCAAAGAACTGTGCTTCCTACACACAATGGCCATAACTAGTTCAACTCTGCTTAGGAAACTGACAAGAACAGTAGTTTCTCTTGCGTCCAATACAATGCACTTGCTGGGTACAGACGCGAGTGCTATTTGCACTGTGTATGGCCAATTGAGCACAATAGTGAATCTCCTTACCAGAAAACAACTTTTGCTGCTAGGACCAGAAACTGCATGTGATTCAACTCCGTTTATGAAAGGGAATTAAACTCTGGCTCGCCTTACAAGAAACACACTCTGCTTTTGAGAAAGCAGCACTCTTCTACTCTACTGTGTTTGCTATAGAGCCAGAACAGTCAGCTTGCTCAGAACCAAAGAACTGTGCTTCCTACACACAATGGCCATAACTAGTTCAACTCTGCTTAGGAAACTGACAAGAACAGTAGTTTCTCTTGCGTCCAATACAATGCACTTGCTGGGTACAGACGCGAGAGCTATTTGCACTGTGTATTGCCAAATGAGCACAATAGTGACTCTCCTTACCAGAAAACAACTCTTGGTGCTAGGACCAGAAACTGCATGTGATTCAACTCCGTTCATGAAAGGGAATTAAACTCTGGCTCGCCTTACAAGAAACACACTCTGCTTTTGTGAAAGCAGCACTCTTCTACGCTACTTATAGAGCCAGAACAGTCAGCTTGCTCAGAACCAAAGAACTGTTCTTCCTACACACAAGGGCCATATCTAATTCAACTCTGCTTAGGAAACTGACAAGAACAGTAGTTTCTCTTGCGTCCAATACACTGCATTTGCTGGGATAAGACGCGAGTGCTATTTGCACTGTGTAAGGCCAATTGAGCACAATAGTGAATCTCCTTACCAGAAAACAACTTTTGCTGCTAGGACCAGAAACTGCATGTGATTAAACTCCGTTTATGAAAGGGAAATCAACTCTAGCTCGCCTTACAAGAAACACACTCTGCTTTAGAGAAAGCAGCACTCTTCTACTCTACTGTGTTTCCTATATAGCCAGTACTGTCAGCTTGCTCAGAACTAAAGAGCTGTGCTTCCTACACACAAGGGCAATATCTAATTCAACTCTGCTTAGGAAACTGACAAGGACAGTAGTTTCTCTTGCGTCCAATACACTGCATTTGCTGGGAACAGACGCGAGTGCTATTTGCAATGTGTATGGCCAATTGAGCACAATAGTGAATCTCCTTACCAGAAAACAACTCTTGCTGCTAGGACCAGAAATTGCATGTGATTCAACTCCGTTCGTGAAAGGGAATTAAACTCTGGTTCGCCTTACAAGAAACACACTCTGCTTTTGAGAAAGCAGCACTCTTCTACTCTACTGTGTTTCCTATAGAGCCAGAACAGTCAGCTTGCTCAGAACCAAAGAACTGTGCTTCCTACACACAATGGCCATATCTAATTCAACTCTGCTTAGGAAACTGACAAGAACAGTAGTTTCTCTTGCGTCCAATACACTGCATTTGCTGGGATAAGACGCGAGTGCTATTTGCACTGTGTAAGGCCAATTGAGCACAATAGTGAATCTCCTTACCAGAAAACAACTTTTGCTGCTAGGACCAGAAACTGAATGTGATTCAACTCCGTTTATGAAAGGGAAATCAACTCTAGCTCGACTTACAAGAAACACACTCTGCTTTAGAGAAAGCAGCACTCTTCTACTCTACTGTGTTTCCTATATAGCCAGTACTGTCAGCTTGCTCAGAACTAAAGAACTGTGCTTCCTACACACAAGGGCAATATCTAATTCAACTCTGCTTAGGAAACTGACAAGAACAGTAGTTTCTCTTGCGTCCAATACACTGCATTTGCTGGGAACAGACGCGAGTGCTATTTGCAAAATGTATGGCCAATTGAGCACAATAGTGAATCTCCTTACCAGAAAACAACTCTTGCTGCTAGGACCAGAAATTGCATGTGATTCAACTCCGTTCATGAAAGGGAATTAAACTCTGGCTCGACTTACAAGAAACACACTCTGCTTTTGAGAAAGCAGCACTCTTCTACTCTACTGTGTTTCCTATAGAGCCAGAACAGTCAGCTTGCTCAGAACCAAAGAACTGTGCTTCCTACACAAAAGCTCCATATCTACTTCAACTCTACTTAGGAAACTGACAAAAATACTTGTTTCTCTTGTGTCCAATACACTGCACTTGCTGAGAACAGAAGCGAGTGCTATTTGCACTGTTTATGGCCAATTGAGTACAATAGTGACTCTCCTTACCAGAAAACAACTCTTGGTGCTAGTTCCAGAAACTGCATGTGATTCAACTCCGTTTATGAAAGGGAATTCAACTCTAGCTTGCCTTACGAGAAACACACTCTGCTTTTGAGAAAGCAGCACTCTTCTACTCTACTGTGTTTCCTGTATAGCCAGAACTGTCAGCTTGCTCAGAACTAAAGAACTGTGCTTCCTACACAAAAGGGCAATATCTAATTCAACTCTGCTTAGGAAACTGACAAGAACAGTAGTTTCTCTTGCGTCCAATACACTGCATTTGCTGGGAACAGACGCGAGTGCTATTTGCAATGTGTATGGCCAATTGAGCACAATAGTGAATCACCTTACCAGAAAACAACTCTTGCTGCTAGGACCAGAAATTGCATGTGATTCAACTCCGTTTATGAAAGGGAATTGAACTCTAGCTCTATTTGCACTGGATAAGCACAATAGTGACTCTCCTTACCAGACAACAACTTTTGTTGCTAGGACCAGAATCTGCATGTGATTCAACTCCGTTTATGAAAGGGAAATCAACTCTAGCTCGCCTTACAAGAAACACACTCTGCTTTAGAGAAAGCAGCACTCTTCTACTCTACTGTGTTTCCTATATAGCCAGAACAGTCAGCTTGCTCAGAACTAAAGAACTGTGCTTCCTACACACAAGGGCCATATCTAATTCAACTCTGCTTAGGAAACTGACAAGAACAGTAGTTTCTCTTGCGTCCAATACACTGCATTTGCTGGGATAAGACGCGAGTGCTACTTGCACTGTGTATGGCCAAATGAGCACAACAGTGACTCGCCCTACCAGAAAACATCTCTTGGTGCTAGGACCAGAAACTGCATGTGATTCAACTCCGTTTATGAAAGGGAATTCAACTCTAGCTTGCCTTACAAGAAACACGCTCTGCTTTTGAGAAAGCAGCACTCTTCTACTCTACTGTGTTTCCTATATAGCCAGAACAGTCAGCTTGCTCAGAACTAAAGAACTGTGCTTCCTACACACAAGGGCCATATCTAATTCAACTCTGCTTAGGAAACTGACAAGAACAGTAGTTTCTCTTGCGTCCACTACACTGCATTTGCTGGGATAAGACGCGAGTGCTATTTACACTGTGTATGGCCAATTGAGCACAATAGTGAATCTCCTTACCAGAAAACAACTCTTGGTGCTAGTTCCAGAAACTGATCGTGATTCAACTCCGTTTATGAAAGGGAATTCCACTCTAGCTTGCCTTACAAGAAACACACTCTGCTTTTCAGAAAGCACCACTCTTCTACTCTACTGTCTTTCCTATAGAGCCAGAACAGTCAGCTTGCTCAGAACTAAAGTACTGTGCTTCCTACACACAAGGGCAATATCTAATTCAACTCTGCTTAGGAAACTGACAAGAACAGTAGTTTCTCTTGCGTCCAATATACTGCATTTGCTGGGAACAGACGCGAGTGCTATTTGCAATGTGTATGGAAAATTGAGCACAATAGTGAATCTCCTTAACAGAAAACAACTCTTGCTGCTAGGACCAGAAATTGCATGTGATTCAACTCCTTTTATGAAAGGGAATTAAACTCTGGCTCGCCTTACAAGAAACACACTCTACTTTTGAGAAAGCAGCACTCTTCTACTCTACTGTGTTTCCTATAGTGCCAGAAGTCAGCTTGCTCAGAACTAAAGAACTGTGCTTCCTACACACAATGGACATAAATAGTTCAACTCTGCTTAGGAAACGGACAAGAACAGTAGTTTCTCTTGCGTCCAATACAATGCACTTGCTGGGTACAGACACGAGTGCTATTTGCACTGTGTATGGCCAAATGAGCACAATAGTGACTCTCCTTACCAGAAAACAACTCTTGGTGCTAGGACCAGAAACTGCATGTGATTCAACTCCGTTTATGAAAGGGAATTCAACTCTAGCTTGCCTTACAAGAAACACACTCTGCTTTTGAGAAAGCAGAACTCTTCTACTCTACTCTGTTTCCTACATAGCCAGAACAGTCAACTTGCTCAGAACCAAAGAACTGTGCTTCCTACACACAATGGCCATATCTAATTCAACTCTGCTTAGGAAACTGACAAGAACAGTAGTTTCTCTTGCGTCCAATACAATGCACTTGCTGGGTACAGACGCGAGTGCTATTTGCACTGTGTATGACCAAATGAGCACAATAGTGACTCTCCTTACCAGAAAACAACTCTTGCTGCTAGGACCAGAAACTGCATGTGATTCAACTCCGTTTATGAAAGGGAATTAAACTCTGGCTCGCTTTACAAGAAACACACTCTGCTTTTGAGAAAGCAGCACTCTTCTACTCTACTGTGTTTCCTATAGAGCCAGAACAGTCAGCTTGCTCAGAACCAAAGAACTGTGCTTCCTACACACAATGGCCATAACTAGTTCAACTCTGCTTAGGAAACTGACAAGAACAGTAGTTTCTCTTGCGTCCAATACAATGCACTTGCTGGGTACAGACGCGAGTGCTATTTGCACTGTGTATGGCAGAATGAGCAAAATAGTTACTCTTCTTACCAGAAAACAACTCTTGATGCTAGGACCAGAAACTGCATGTGATTCAACTCCGTTTATGAAAGGGAATTCAACTCTAGCTTGCCTTACAAGAAACACACTCTGCTTTTGAGAAAGCAGCACTCTTCTACTCTAATGTCTTTCCTATAGAGCCAGAACAGTCAGCTTGCTCAGAACTAAAGAAGTGTGCTTCCTACACACAAGGGCAATATCTAATTCAACTCTGCTTAGGAAACTGACAAGAACAGTAGTTTCTCTTGCGTCCAATACACTGCATTTGCTGGGAACAGACGCGAGTGCTATTTGCAATGTGTATGGAAAATTGAGCACAATAGTGAATCTCCTTACCAGAAAACAACTCTTGCTGCTAGGACCAGAAATTGCATGTGATTCAACTCCTTTTATGAAAGGGAATTAAACTCTGGCTCGCCTTACAAGAAACACACTCTGCTTTTGAGAAAGCAGCACTCTTCTACTCTACTGTGTTTCCTATAGTGCCAGAACAGTCAGCTTGCTCAGAACTAAAGAACTGTGCTTCCTACACACAATGGCCATAACTAGTTCAACTCTGCTTAGGAAACGGACAAGAACAGTAGTTTCTCTTGCGTCCAATACAATGCACTTGCTGGGTACAGACGCGAGTGCTATTTGCACTGTGTATGGCCAAATGAGCACAATAGTGACTCTCCTTACCAGAAAACAACTCTTGGTGCTAGGACCAGAAACTGCATGTGATTCAACTCCGTTTAGGAAAGGGAATTCAACTCTAGCTTGCCTTACAAGAAACACACTCTGCTTTTGAGATAGCAGAACTCTTCTACTCTACTCTGTTTCCTACATAGCCAGAACAGTCAACTTGCTCAGAACCAAAGAACTGTGCTTCCTACACACAATGGCCATATCTAATTCAACTCTGCTTAGGAAACTGACAAGAACAGTAGTTTCTCTTGCGTCCAATACAATGCACTTGCTGGGTACAGACGCGAGTGCTATTTGCACTGTGTATGACCAAATGAGCACAATAGTGACTCTCCTTACCAGAAAACAACTCTTGCTGCTAGGACCAGAAACTGCATGTGATTCAACTCCGTTTATGAAAGGGAATTAAACTCTGGCTCGCTTTACAAGAAACACACTCTGCTTTTGAGAAAGCAGCACTCTTCTACTATACTGTGTTTCCTATAGAGCCAGAACAGTCAGCTTGCTCAGAACCAAAGAACTGTGCTTCCTACACACAATGGCCATAACTAGTTCAACTCTGCTTAGGAAACTGACAAGAACAGTAGTTTGTCTTGCGTCCAATACAATGCACTTGCTGGGTACAGACGCGAGTGCTATTTGCACTGTGTATGGCCAAATGAGCACAATAGTGACTCTCCTTACCAGAAAACAACTCTTCGTGCTTGGACCAGAAACTGCATGTGATTCAACTCCGTTTATGAAAGGGAATTCAACTCTAGCTTGCCTTACAAGAAACACACTCTGCTTTTGAGAAAGCAGAACTCTTCTACTCTACTCTGTTTCCTACATAGCCAGAACAGTCAACTTGCTCAGAACCAAAGAACTGTGCTTCCTACACACAATGGCCATATCTAATTCAACTCTGCTTAGGAAACTGACAAGAACAGTAGTTTCTCTTGCGTCCAAAACAATGCACTTGCTGGGTACAGACGGGAGTGCTATTTGCACTGTGTATGACCAAATGAGCACAATAGTGACTCTCCTTACCAGAAAACAACTCTTGCTGCTAGGACCAGAAACTGCATGTGATTCAACTCCGTTTATGAAAGGGAATTAAACTCTGGCTCGCCTTACAAGAAACACACTCTGCTTTTGAGAAAGCAGCACTCTTCTACTCTACTGTGTTTCCTATAGAGCCAGAACAGTCAGCTTGCTCAGAACCAAAGAACTGTGCTTCCTACACACAATGGCCATAACTAGTTCAACTCTGCTAAGGAAACTGACAACAGTAGTTTCTCTTGCGTCCAATACAATGCACTTGCTGGGTACAGACGCGAGTGCTATTTGCACTGTGTATGGCCAAATGAGCACAATAGTGACTCTTCTTACCAGAAAACAACTCTTGATGCTAGGACCAGAAACTGCATGTGATTCAACTCCGTTTATTAAAGGGAATTCAACTCTAGCTTGCCTTACAAGAAACACACTCTGCTTTTGAGAAAGCAGCACTCTTCTACTCTACTGTGTTTCCTATAGAGCCAGAACAGTCAGCTTGCTCAGAACCAAAGAACTGTGCTTACTACACACAATGGCCATAACTAGTTCAACTCTGCTTAGGAAACTGACAAGAACAGTAGTTTCTCTTGCGTCCAATACAATGCACTTGCTGGGTACAGACGCGAGTGCTATTTGCACTGTGTATGGCCAAATGAGCAC
This sequence comes from Peromyscus californicus insignis, assembly GCF_007827085.1. Taxonomy (NCBI): domain Eukaryota; kingdom Metazoa; phylum Chordata; class Mammalia; order Rodentia; family Cricetidae; genus Peromyscus; species Peromyscus californicus. The sequence goes on from NW_026294495.1 coordinate 43,907, forward strand.
AATAGTGACTCTCCTTACCAGAAAACAACTCTTCGTGCTTGGACCAGAAACTGCATGTGATTCAACTCCGTTTATGAAAGGGAATTCAACTCTAGCTTGCCTTACAAGAAACACACTCTGCTTTTGAGAAAGCAGCACTCTTCTACTCTACTGTGTTTCCTATATAGCCAAAACAGTCAGCTTGCTCAGAACTAAAGAACTGTGCTTCCTACACACAAGGGCCATATCTAATTCAACTCTGCTTAGGAAACTGACAAGAACAGTAGTTTCTCTTGCGTCCAATACAATGCACTTGCTGGGTACAGACACGAGTGCTATTTGCACTGTGTATGGCCAAATGAGCACATTAGTGACTCTCCTTACCAGAAAACAACTCTTGGTGCTAGGACCAGAAACTGCATGTGATTCAACTCCGTTTATGAAAGGGAATTCAACTCTAGCTTGCCTTACAAGAAACACACTCTGCTTTTGAGAAAGCAGAACTCTTCTACTCTACTCTGTTTCCTACATAGCCAGAACAGTCAACTTGCTCAGAACCAAAGAACTGTGCTTCCTACACACAATGGCCATATCTAATTCAACTCTGCTTAGGAAACTGACAAGAACAGTAGTTTCTCTTGCGTCCAATACAATGCACTTGCTGGGTACAGACGCGAGTGCTATTTGCACTGTGTATGACCAAATGAGCACAATAGTGACTCTCCTTACCAGAAAACAACTCTTGCTGCTAGGACCAGAAACTGCATGTGATTCAACTCCGTTTATGAAAGGGAATTAAACTCTGGCTCGCTTTACAAGAAACACACTCTGCTTTTGAGAAAGCAGCACTCTTCTACTCTACTGTGTTTCCTATAGAGCCAGAACAGTCAGCTTGCTCAGAACCAAAGAACTGTGCTTCCTACACACAATGGCCATAACTAGTTCAACTCTGCTTAGGAAACTGACAAGAACAGTAGTTTGTCTTGCGTCCAATACAATGCACTTGCTGGGTACAGACGCGAGTGCTATTTGCACTGTGTATGGCCAAATGAGCACAATAGTGACTCTCCTTACCAGAAAACAACTCTTCGTGCTTGGACCAGAAACTGCATGTGATTCAACTCCGTTTATGAAAGGGAATTCAACTCTAGCTTGCCTTACAAGAAACACACTCTGCTTTTGTGAAAGCAGCACTCTTCTACTCTACTGTGTTTCCTATATAGCCAGAACAGTCAGCTTGCTCAGAACTAAAGAACTGTGCTTCCTACACACAAGGGCCATATCTAATTCAACTCTGCTTAGGAAACTGACAAGAACAGTAGTTTCTCTTGCGTCCAATACACTGCATTTGCTGGGATAAGACGCGAGTGCTATTTACACTGTGTATGGCCAATTGAGCACAATAGTGAATCTCCTTACCAGAAAACAACTCTTGGTGCTAGTTCCAGAAACTGATTGTGATTCAACTCCGTTTATGAAAGGGAATTCCACTCTAGCTTGCCTTACAAGAAACACACTCTGCTTTTGAGAAAGCACCACTCTTCTACTCTACTGTCTTTCCTATAGAGCCAGAACAGTCAGCTTGCTCAGAACTAAAGTACTGTGCTTCCTACACACAAGGGCAATATCTAATTCAACTCTGCTTAGGAAACTGACAAGAACAGTAGTTTCTCTTGCGTCCAATACACTGCATTTGCTGTTAACAGACCCAAGTGCTATTTGCAATGTGTATGGAAAATTGAGCACAATAGTGAAACTCCTTACCAGAAAACAACTCTTGCTGCTAGGACCAGAAATTGCATGTGATTCAACTCCTTTTATGAAAGGGAATTAAACTCTGGCTCGCTTTACAAGAAACACACTCTGCTTTTGAGAAAGCAGCACTCTTCTACTCTACTGTGTTTCCTATAGAGCCAGAACAGTCAGCTTGCTCAGAACCAAAGAACTGTGCTTCCTACACACAATGGCCATAACTAGTTCAACTCTGCTTAGGAAACTGACAAGAACAGTAGTTTGTCTTGCGTCCAATACAATGCACTTGCTGGGTACAGACGCGAGTGCTATTTGCACTGTGTATGGCCAAATGAGCACAATAGTGACTCTTCTTACCAGAAAACAACTCTTGATGCTAGGACCATAAACTGCATGTGATTCAACTCCGTTTATGAAAGGGAATTCAACTCTAGCTTGCCTTACAAGAAACACACTCTGCTTTTGAGAAAGCAGCACTCTTCTACTCTACTGTCTTTCCTATAGAGCCAGAACAGTCAGCTTGCTCAGAACTAAAGAAGTGTGCTTCCTACACACAAGGGCAATATCTAATTCAACTCTGCTTAGGAAACTGACAAGAACAGTAGTTTCTCTTGCGTCCAATACACTGCATTTGCTGGGAACAGACGCGAGTGCTATTTGCAATGTGTATGGAAAATTGAGCACAATAGTGAATCTCCTTACCAGAAAACAACTCTTGCTGCTAGGACCAGAAATTGCATGTGATTCAACTCCTTTTATGAAAGGGAATTAAACTCTGGCTCGCCTTACAAGAAACACACTCTGCTTTTGAGAAAGCAGCACTCTTCTACTCTACTGTGTTTCCTATAGTGCCAGAACAGTCAGCTTGCTCAGAACTAAAGAACTGTGCTTCCTACACACAATGTCCATAACTAGTTCAACTCTGCTTAGGAAACGGACAAGAACAGTAGTTTCTCTTGCGTCCAATACAATGCCCTTGCTGGGTACAGACGCGAGTGCTATTTGCACTGTGTATGGCCAAATGAGCACAATAGTGACTCTCCTTACCAGAAAACAACTCTTGGTGCTAGGACCAAAAACTGCATGTGATTCAAATCCGTTTATGAAAGGGAATTCAACTCTAGCTTGCCTTACAAGAAACACACTCTGCTTTTGAGAAAGCAGAACTCTTCTACTCTACTCTGTTTCCTACATAGCCAGAACAGTCAACTTGCTCAGAACCAAAGAACTGTGCTTCCTACACACAATGGCCATATCTAATTCAACTCTGCTTAGGAAACTGACAAGAACAGTAGTTTCTCTTGCGTCCAAAACAATGCACTTGCTGGGTACAGACGGGAGTGCTATTTGCACTGTGTATGACCAAATGAGCACAATAGTGACTCTCCTTACCAGAAAACAACTCTTGCTGCTAGGACCAGAAACTGCATGTGATTCAACTCCGTTTATGAAAGGGAATTAAACTCTGGCTCGCCTTACAAGAAACACACTCTGCTTTTGAGAAAGCAGCACTCTTCTACTCTACTGTGTTTCCTATAGAGCCAGAACAGTCAGCTTGCTCAGAACCAAAGAACTGTGCTTCCTACACACAATGGCCATAACTAGTTCAACTCTGCTAAGGAAACTGACAACAGTAGTTTCTCTTGCGTCCAATACAATGCACTTGCTGGGTACAGACGCGAGTGCTATTTGCACTGTGTATGGCCAAATGAGCACAATAGTGACTCTTCTTACCAGAAAACAACTCTTGATGCTAGGACCAGAAACTGCATGTGATTCAACTCCGTTTATTAAAGGGAATTCAACTCTAGCTTGCCTTACAAGAAACACACTCTGCTTTTGAGAAAGCAGCACTCTTCTACTCTACTGTGTTTCCTATATAGCCAGAACAGTCAGCTTGCTCAGAACCATAGAACTGTGCTTCCTACACACAATGGCCATAACTAGTTCAACTCTGCTTAGGAAACTGACAAGAACAGTAGTTTCTCTTGCGTCCAATACAATGCACTTGCTGGGTACAGACGCGAGTGCTATTTGCACTGTGTATGGCCAAATGAGCACAATAGTGACTCTCCTTACCAGAAAACAACTCTTCGTGCTTGGACCAGAAACTGCATGTGATTCAACTCCGTTTATGAAAGGGAATTCAACTCTAGCTTGCCTTACAAGAAACACACTCTGCTTTTGAGAAAGCAGCACTCTTCTACTCTACTGTGTTTCCTATATAGCCAAAACAGTCAGCTTGCTCAGAACTAAAGAACTGTGCTTCCTACACACAAGGGCCATATCTAATTCAACTCTGCTTAGGAAACTGACAAGAACAGTAGTTTCTCTTGCGTCCAATACAATGCACTTGCTGGGTACAGACACGAGTGCTATTTGCACTATGTATGGCCAAATGAGCACAATAGTGACTCTCCTTACCAGAAAACAACTCTTGGTGCTAGGACCAGAAACTGCATGTGATTCAACTCCGTTTATGAAAGGGAATTCAACTCTAGCTTGCCTTACAAGAAACACACTCTGCTTTTGAGAAAGCAGAACTCTTCTACTCTACTCTGTTTCCTACATAGCCAGAACAGTCAACTTGCTCAGAACCAAAGAACTGTGCTTCCTACACACAATGGCCATATCTAATTCAACTCTGCTTACGAAACTGACAAGAACAGTAGTTTCTCTTGCGTCCAATACAATGCACTTGCTGGGTACAGACGCGAGTGCTATTTGCACTGTGTATGACCAAATGAGCACAATAGTGACTCTCCTTACCAGAAAACAACTCTTGCTGCTAGGACCAGAAACTGCATGTGATTCAACTCCGTTTATGAAAGGGAATTAAACTCTGGCTCGCTTTACAAGAAACACACTCTGCTTTTGAGAAAGCAGCACTCTTCTACTCTACTGTGTTTCCTATAGAGCCAGAACAGTCAGCTTGCTCAGAACCAAAGAACTGTGCTTCCTACATACAATGGCCATAACTAGTTCAACTCTGCTTAGGAAACTGACAAGAACAGTAGTTTGTCTTGCGTCCAATACAATGCACTTGCTGGGTACAGACGCGAGTGCTATTTGCACTGTGTATGGCCAAATGAGCACAATAGTGACTCTCCTTACCAGAAAACAACTCTTCGTGCTTGGACCAGAAACTGCATGTGATTCAACTCCGTTTATGAAAGGGAATTCAACTCTAGCTTGCCTTACAAGAAACACACTCTGCTTTTGAGAAAGCAGCACTCTTCTACTCTACTGTGTTTCCTATATAGCCAGAACAGTCAGCTTGCTCAGAACTAAAGAACTGTGCTTCCTACACACAAGGGCCATATCTAATTCAACTCTGCTTAGGAAACTGACAAGAACAGTAGTTTCTCTTGCGTCCAATACACTGCATTTGCTGGGATAAGACGCGAGTGCTATTTACACTGTGTATGGCCAATTGAGCACAATAGTGAATCTCCTTACCAGAAAACAACTCTTGGTGCTAGTTCCAGAAACTGATTGTGATTCAACTCCGTTTATGAAAGGGAATTCCACTCTAGCTTGCCTTACAAGAAACACACTCTGCTTTTGAGAAAGCACCACTCTTCTACTCTACTGTCTTTCCTATAGAGCCAGAACAGTCAGCTTGCTCAGAACTAAAGTACTGTGCTTCCTACACACAAGGGCAATATCTAATTCAACTCTGCTTAGGAAACTGACAAGAACAGTAGTTTCTCTTGCGTCCAATACACTGCATTGGCTGGGAACAGACGCAAGTGCTATTTGCAATGTGTATGGAAAATTGAGCACAATAGTGAATCTCCTTACCAGAAAACAACTCTTGCTGCTTGGACCAGAAATTGCATGTGATTCAACTCCTTTTATGAAAGGGAATTAAACTCTGGCTCGCTTTACAAGAAACACACTCTGCTTTTGAGAAAGCAGCACTCTTCTACTCTACTGTGTTTCCTATAGAGCCAGAACAGTCAGCTTGCTCAGAACCAAAGAACTGTGCTTCCTACACACAATGGCCATAACTAGTTCAACTCTGCTTAGGAAACTGACAAGAACAGTAGTTTGTCTTGCGTCCAATACAATGCACTTGCTGGGTACAGACGCGAGTGCTATTTGCACTGTGTATGGCCAAATGAGCACAATAGTGACTCTTCTTACCAGAAAACAACTCTTGATGCTAGGACCATAAACTGCATGTGATTCAACTCCGTTTATGAAAGGGAATTCAACTCTAGCTTGCCTTACAAGAAACACACTCTGCTTTTGAGAAAGCAGCACTCTTCTACTCTACTGTCTTTCCTATAGAGCCAGAACAGTCAGCTTGCTCAGAACTAAAGAAGTGTGCTTCCTACACACAAGGGCAATATCTAATTCAACTCTGCTTAGGAAACTGACAAGAACAGTAGTTTCTCTTGCGTCCAATACACTGCATTTGCTGGGAACAGACGCGAGTGCTATTTGCAATGTGTATGGAAAATTGAGCACAATAGTGAATCTCCTTACCAGAAAACAACTCTTGCTGCTAGGACCAGAAATTGCATGTGATTCAACTCCTTTTATGAAAGGGAATTAAACTCTGGCTCGCCTTACAAGAAACACACTCTGCTTTTGAGAAAGCAGCACTCTTCTACGCTACTTATAGAGCCAGAACAGTCAGCTTGCTCAGAACCAAAGAACTGTTCTTCCTACACACAAGGGCCATAACTAGTTCAACTCTGCTTAGGAACCGGACAAGAACAGTAGTTTCTCTTGTGTCCAATACAATGCACTTGCTGGGTACAGACGCGAGTGCTATTTGCACTGTGTATGGCCAAATGAGCACAATAGTGACTCTCCTTACCAGAAAACAACTCTTGGTGCTAGGACCAGAAACTGCATGTGATTCAACTCCGTTTATGAAAGGGAATTCAACTCTAGCTTGCCTTACAAGAAACACACTCTGCTTTTGAGAAAGCAGAACTCTTCTACTCTACTCTGTTTCCTACATAGCCAGAACAGTCAACTTGCTCAGAACCAAAGAACTGTGCTTCCTACACACAATGGCCATATCTAATTCAACTCTGCTTAGGAAACTGACAAGAACAGTAGTTTCTCTTGCGTCCAAAACAATGCACTTGCTGGGTACAGACGGGAGTGCTATTTGCACTGTGTATGACCAAATGAGCACAATAGTGACTCTCCTTACCAGAAAACAACTCTTGCTGCTAGGACCAGAAACTGCATGTGATTCAACTCCGTTTATGAAAGGGAATTAAACTCTGGCTCGCCTTACAAGAAACACACTCTGCTTTTGAGAAAGCAGCACTCTTCTACTCTACTGTGTTTCCTATAGAGCCAGAACAGTCAGCTTGCTCAGAACCAAAGAACTGTGCTTCCTACACACAATGGCCATAACTAGTTCAACTCTGCTAAGGAAACTGACAACAGTAGTTTCTCTTGCGTCCAATACAATGCACTTGCTGGGTACAGACGCGAGTGCTATTTGCACTGTGTATGGCCAAATGAGCACAATAGTGACTCTTCTTACCAGAAAACAACTCTTGATGCTAGGACCAGAAACTGCATGTGATTCAACTCCGTTTATGAAAGGGAATTCAACTCTAGCTTGCCTTACAAGAAACACACTCTGCTTTTGAGAAAGCAGCACTCTTCTACTCTACTGTGTTTCCTATATAGCCAGAACAGTCAGCTTGCTCAGAACCAAAGAACTGTGCTTCCTACACACAATGGCCATAACTAGTTCAACTCTGCTTAGGAAACTGACAAGAACAGTAGTTTCTCTTGCGTCCAATACAATGCACTTGCTGGGTACAGACGCGAGTGCTATTTGCACTGTGTATGGCCAAATGAGCACAATAGTGACTCTCCTTACCAGAAAACAACTCTTCGTGCTTGGACCAGAAACTGCATGTGATTCAACTCCGTTTATGAAAGGGAATTCAACTCTAGCTTGCCTTACAAGAAACACACTCTGCTTTTGAGAAAGCAGCACTCTTCTACTCTACTGTGTTTCCTATATAGCCAAAACAGTCAGCTTGCTCAGAACTAAAGAACTGTGCTTCCTACACACAAGGGCCATATCTAATTCAACTCTGCTTAGGAAACTGACAAGAACAGTAGTTTCTCTTGCGTCCAATACAATGCACTTGCTGGGTACAGACACGAGTGCTATTTGCACTGTGTATGGCCAAATGAGCACAATAGTGACTCTCCTTACCAGAAAACAACTCTTGGTGCTAGGACCAGAAACTGCATGTGATTCAACTCCGTTTATGAAAGGGAATTCAACTCTAGCTTGCCTTACAAGAAACACACTCTGCTTTTGAGAAAGCAGCACTCTTCTACTCTACTCTGTTTCCTACATAGCCAGAACAGTCAACTTGCTCAGAACCAAAGAACTGTGCTTCCTACACACAATGGCCATATCTAATTCAACTCTGCTTAGGAAACTGACAAGAACAGTAGTTTCTCTTGCGTCCAATACAATGCACTTGCTGGGTACAGACGCGAGTGCTATTTGCACTGTGTATGACCAAATGAGCACAATAGTGACTCTCCTTACCAGAAAACAACTCTTGCTGCTAGGACCAGAAACTGCATGTGATTCAACTCCGTTTATGAAAGGGAATTAAACTCTGGCTCGCTTTACAAGAAACACACTCTGCTTTTGAGAAAGCAGCACTCTTCTACTCTACTGTGTTTCCTATAGAGCCAGAACAGTCAGCTTGCTCAGAACCAAAGAACTGTGCTTCCTACACACAATGGCCATAATTAGTTCAACTCTGCTTAGGAAACTGACAAGAACAGTAGTTTCTCTTGCGTCCAATACAATGCACTTGCTGGGTACAGACGCGAGTGCTATTTGCACTGTGTTTGGCCAAATGAGCACAATAGTGACTCTTCTTACCAGAAAACAACTCTTGATGCTAGGACCAGAAACTGCATGTGATTCAACTCCGTTTATGAAAGGGAATTGAACTCTAGCTTGCCTTACAAGAAACACACTCTGCTTTTGAGAAAGCAGCACTCTTCTACTCTACTGTCTTTCCTATAGAGCCAGAACAGTCAGCTTGCTCAGAACTAAAGAAGTGTGCTTCCTACACACAAGGGCAATATCTAATTCAACTCTGCTTAGGAAACTGACAAGAACAGTAGTTTCTCTTGCGTCCAATACACTGCATTTGCTGGGAACAGACGCGAGTGCTATTTGTAATGTGTATGGAAAATTGAGCACAATAGTGAATCTCCTTACCAGAAAACAACTCTTGCTGCTAGGACCAGAAATTACATGTGATTCAACTCCTTTTATGAAAGGGAATTAAACTCTGGCTCGCCTTACAAGAAACACACTCTGCTTTTGAGAAAGCAGCACTCTTCTACTCTACTGTGTTTGCTATAGAGCCAGAACAGTCAGCTTGCTCAGAACCAAAGAACTGTGCTTCCTACACACAATGGCCATAACTAGTTCAACTCTGCTTAGGGAACTGACAAGAACAGTAGTTTCTCTTGCGTCCAATACAATGCACTTGCTGGGTACAGACGCGAGTGCTATTTGCACTGTGTATTGCCAAATGAGCACAATAGTGACTCTCCTTACCAGAAAACAACTCTTGGTGCTAGGACCAGAAACTGCATGTGATTCAACTCCGTTCATGAAAGGGAATTAAACTCTGGATCGCCTTACAAGAAACACACTCTGCTTTTGAGAAAGCAGCACTCTTCTACGCTACTTATAGAGCCAGAACAGTCAGCTTGCTCAGAACCAAAGAACTGTTCTTCCTACACACAAGGGCCATATCTAATTCAACTCTGCTTAGGAAACTGACAAGAACAGTAGTTTCTCTTGCGTCCAATACACTGCATTTGCTGGGAACAGACGCGAGTGCTATTTGCACTGTTTAAGGCCAATTGAGCACAATAGTGAATCTCCTTACCAGAAAACAACTTTTGCTGCTAGGACCAGAAACTGCATGTGATTAAACTCCGTTTATGAAAGGGAAATCAACTCTAGCTCGCCTTACAAGAAACACACTCTGCTTTAGAGAAAGCAGCACTCTTCTACTCTACTGTGTTTCCTATATAGCCAGTACTGTCAGCTTGCTCAGAACTAAAGAGCTGTGCTTCCTACACACAAGGGCAATATCTAATTCAACTCTGATTAGGAAACTGACAAGAACAGTAGTTTCTCTTGCGTCCAATACACTGCATTTGCTGGGAACAGACGCGAGTGCTATTTGCAATGTGTATGGCCAATTGAGCACAATAGTGAATCTCCTTACCAGAAAACAACTCTTGCTGCTAGGACCAGAAATTGCATGTGATTCAACTCCGTTCGTGAAAGGGAATTAAACTCTGGCTCGCCTTACAAGAAACACACTCTGCTTTTGAGAAAGCAGCACTCTTCTACTCTACTGTGTTTGCTATAGAGCCAGAACAGTCAGCTTGCTCAGAACCAAAGAACTGTGCTTCCTACACACAATGGCCATATCTAATTCAACTCTGCTTAGGAAACTGACAAGAACAGTAGTTTCTCTTGCGTCCAATACACTGCATTTGCTGGGAACAGACGCGAGTGCTATTTGCACTGTGTAAGGCCAATTGAGCACAATAGTGACTCTCCTTACCAGAAAACAACTTTTGCTGCTAGGACCAGAAACTGCATGTGATTCAACTCCGTTTATGAAAGGGAAATCAACTCTAGCTCGACTTACAAGAAACACACTCTGCTTTAGAGAAAGCAGCACTCTTCTACTCTACTGTTTTTCCTATATAGCCAGTACTGTCAGCTTGCTCAGAACTAAAGAACTGTGCTTCCTACACACAAGGGCAATATCTAATTCAACTCTGCTTAGGAAACTGACAAGAACAGTAGTTTCTCTTGCGTCCAATACAATGCACTTGCTGGGTACAGACGCGAGTGCTAGTTGCACTGTGTATGGCCAAATGAGCACAATAGTGACTCTCCTTACCAGAAAACAACTCTTGGTGCTAGGACCAGAAACTGCATGTGATTCAACTCCGTTTATGAAAGGGAATTCAACTCTAGCTTGCCTTACAAGAAACACACTCTGCTTTTGAGAAAGCAGAACTCTTCTACTCTACTCTGTTTCCTACATAGCCAGAACAGTCAACTTGCTCAGAACCAAAGAACTGTGCTTCCTACACACAATGGCCATATCTAATTCAACTCTGCTTAGGAAACTGACAAGAACAGTAGTTTCTCTTGCGTCCAATACAATGCACTTGCTGGGTACAGACGCGAGTGCTATTTGCACTGTGTATGGCCAAATGAGCACAATAGTGACTCTTCTTACCAGAAAACAACTCTTGATGCTAGGACCAGAAACTGCATGTGATTCAACTCCGTTTATGAAAGGGAATTCAACTCTAGCTTGCCTTACAAGAAACACACTCTGCTTTTCAGAAAGCAGCACTCTTCTACTCTACTGTGTTTCCTATAGAGCCAGAACAGTCAGCTTGCTCAGAACCAAAGAACTGTGCTTCCTACACACAATGCCCATAACTAGTTCAACTCTGCTTAGGAAACTGACAAGAACAGTAGTTTCTCTTGCGTCCAATACAATGCACTTGCTGGGTACAGACGCGAGTGCTATTTGCACTGTGTATGGCCAAATGAGCACAATAGTGAATCTCCTTACCAGAAAACAACTCTTCGTGCTTGGACCAGAAACTGCATGTGATTCAACTCCGTTTATGAAAGGGAATTCAACTCTAGCTTGCCTTACAAGAAACACACTCTGCTTTTGAGAAAGCAGCACTCTTCTACTCTACTGTGTTTCCTATATAGCCAGAACAGTCAGCTTGCTCAGAACTAAAGAACTGTGCTTCCTACACACAAGGGCCATATCTAATTCAACTCTGCTTAGGAAACTGACAAGAACAGTAGTTTCTCTTGCGTCCAATACACTGCATTTGCTGGGATAAGACGCGAGTGCTATTTGCACTGTGTATGGCCAACTGAGCACAATAGTGAATCTCCTTACCAGAAAACAACTCTTGCTGCTAGGACCAGAAACTGCATGTGATTCAACTCCGTTTATGAAAGGGAATTAAACTCTGGCTCGCCTTACAAGAAACACACTCTGCTTTTGAGAAAGCAGCACTCTTCTACTCTACTGTGTTTGCTATAGAGCCAGAACAGTCAGCTTGCTCAGAACCAAAGAACTGTGCTTCCTACACACAATGGCCATAACTAGTTCAACTCTGCTTAGGGAACTGACAAGAACAGTAGTTTCTCTTGCGTCCAATACAATGCACTTGCTGGGTACAGACGCGAGTGCTATTTGCACTGTGTATTGCCAAATGAGCACAATAGTGACTCTCCTTACCAGAAAACAACTCTTGGTGCTAGGACCAGAAACTGCATGTGATTCAACTCCGTTCATGAAAGGGAATTAAACTCTGGCTCGCCTTACAAGAAACACACTCTGCTTTTGAGAAAGCAGCACTCTTCTACGCTACTTATAGAGCCAGAACAGTCAGCTTGCTCAGAACCAAAGAACTGTTCTTCCTACACACAAGGGCCATATCTAATTCAACTCTGCTTGGGAAACTGACAAGAACAGTAGTTTCTCTTGCGTCCAATACACTGCATTTGCTGGGAACAGACGCGAGTGCTATTTGCACTGTGTAAGGCCAATTGAGCACAATAGTGAATCTCCTTACCAGAAAACAACTTTTGCTGCTAGGACCAGAAACTGCATGTGATTAAACTCCGTTTATGAAAGGGAAATCAACTCTAGCTCGCCTTACAAGAAACACACTCTGCTTTAGAGAAAGCAGCACTCTTCTACTCTACTGTGTTTCCTATATAGCCAGTACTGTCAGCTTGCTCAGAACTAAAGAGCTGTGCTTCCTACACACAAGGGCCATATCTAATTCAACTCTGCTTAGGAAACTGACAAGAACAGTAGTTTCTCTTGCGTCCAATACACTGCATTTGCTGGGAACAGACGCGAGTGCTATTTGCAATGTGTATGGCCAATTGAGCACAATAGTGAATCTCCTTACCAGAAAACAACTCTTGCTGCTAGGACCAGAAATTGCATGTGATTCAACTCCGTTCGTGAAAGGGAATTAAACTCTGGCTCGCCTTACAAGAAACACACTCTGCTTTTGAGAAAGCAGAACTCTTCTACTCTACTCTGTTTCCTACATAGCCAGAACAGTCAACTTGCTCAGAACCAAAGAACTGTGCTTCCTACACACAATGGCCATATCTAATTCAACTCTGCTTAGGAAACTGACAAGAACAGTAGTTTCTCTTGCGTCCAATACAATGCACTTGCTGGGTACAGACGCGAGTGCTATTTGCACTGTGTATGGCCAAATGAGCACAATAGTGACTCTTCTTACCAGAAAACAACTCTTGATGCTAGGACCAGAAACTGCATGTGATTCAACTCCGTTTATGAAAGGGAATTCAACTCTAGCTTGCCTTACAAGAAACACACTCTGCTTTTGAGAAAGCAGCACTCTTCTACTCTACTGTGTTTCCTATATAGCCAGAACAGTCAGCTTGCTCAGAACCAAAGAACTGTGCTTCCTACACACAATGCCCATAACTAGTTCAACTCTGCTTAGGAAACTGACAAGAACAGTAGTTTCTCTTGCGTCCAATACAATGCATTTGCTGGGTACAGACGCGAGTGCTATTTGCACTGTGTATGGCCAAATGAGCACAATAGTGACTCTCCTTACCAGAAAACAACTCTTCGTGCTTGGACCAGAAACTGCATGTGATTCAACTCCGTTTATGAAAGGGAATTGAACTCTAGCTTGCCTTACAAGAAACACACTCTGCTTTTGAGAAAGCAGCACTCTTCTACTCTACTGTGTTTCCTATGTAGCCAGAACAGTCAGCTTGCTCAGAACTAAAGAACTGTGCTTCCTACACACAAGGGCCATATCTAATTCAACTCTGCTTAGGAAACTGACAAGAACAGTAGTTTCTCTTGCGTCCAATATAATGCACTTGCTGGGTACAGACACGAGTGCTATTTGCACTGTGTATGGCCAAATGAGCACAATAGTGACTCTCCTTACCAGAAAACAACTCTTGGTGCTAGGACCAGAAACTGCATGTGATTCAACTCCGTTTATGAAAGGGAATTCAACTCTAGCTTGCCTTACAAGAAACACACTCTGCTTTTGAGAAAGCAGAACTCTTCTACTCTACTCTGTTTCCTACATAGCCAGAACAGTCAACTTGCTCAGAACCAAAGAACTGTGCTTCCTACACACAATGGCCATATCTAATTCAACTCTGCTTAGGAAACTGACAAGAACAGTAGTTTCTCTTGCGTCCAATACAATGCACTTGCTGGGTACAGACGCGAGTGCTATTTGCACTGTGTATGACCAAATGAGCACAATAGTGACTCTCCTTACCAGAAAACAACTCTTGCTGCTAGGACCAGAAACTGCATGTGATTCAACTCCGTTTATGAAAGGGAATTAAACTCTGGCTCGCTTTACAAGAAACACACTCTGCTTTTGAGAAAGCAGCACTCTTCTACTCTACTGTGTTTCCTATAGAGCCAGAACAGTCAGCTTGCTCAGAACCAAAGAACTGTGCTTCCTACATACAATGGCCATAACTAGTTCAACTCTGCTTAGGAAACTGACAAGAACAGTAGTTTGTCTTGCGTCCAATACAATGCACTTGCTGGGTACAGACGCGAGTGCTATTTGCACTGTGTATGGCCAAATGAGCACAATAGTGACTCTCCTTACCAGAAAACAACTCTTCGTGCTTGGACCAGAAACTGCATGTGATTCAACTCCGTTTATGAAAGGGAATTCAACTCTAGCTTGCCTTACAAGAAACACACTCTGCTTTTGAGAAAGCAGCACTCTTCTACTCTACTGTGTTTCCTATATAGCCAGAACAGTCAGCTTGCTCAGAACTAAAGAACTGTGCTTCCTACACACAAGGGCCATATCTAATTCAACTCTGCTTAGGAAACTGACAAGAACAGTAGTTTCTCTTGCGTCCAATACACTGCATTTGCTGGGATAAGACGCGAGTGCTATTTACACTGTGTATGGCCAATTGAGCACAATAGTGAATCTCCTTACCAGAAAACAACTCTTGGTGCTAGTTCCAGAAACTGATTGTGATTCAACTCCGTTTATGAAAGGGAATTCCACTCTAGCTTGCCTTACAAGAAACACACTCTGCTTTTGAGAAAGCACCACTCTTCTACTCTACTGTCTTTCCTATAGAGCCAGAACAGTCAGCTTGCTCAGAACTAAAGTACTGTGCTTCCTACACACAAGGGCAATATCTAATTCAACTCTGCTTAGGAAACTGACAAGAACAGTAGTTTCTCTTGCGTCCAATACACTGCATTGGCTGGGAACAGACGCAAGTGCTATTTGCAATGTGTATGGAAAATTGAGCACAATAGTGAATCTCCTTACCAGAAAACAACTCTTGCTGCTAGGACCAGAAATTGCATGTGATTCAACTCCTTTTATGAAAGGGAATTAAACTCTGGCTCGCTTTACAAGAAACACACTCTGCTTTTGAGAAAGCAGCACTCTTCTACTCTACTGTGTTTCCTATAGAGCCAGAACAGTCAGCTTGCTCAGAACCAAAGAACTGTGCTTCCTACACACAATGGCCATAACTAGTTCAACTCTGCTTAGGAAACTGACAAGAACAGTAGTTTGTCTTGCGTCCAATACAATGCACTTGCTGGGTACAGACGCGAGTGCTATTTGCACTGTGTATGGCCAAATGAGCACAATAGTGACTCTTCTTACCAGAAAACAACTCTTGATGCTAGGACCATAAACTGCATGTGATTCAACTCCGTTTATGAAAGGGAATTCAACTCTAGCTTGCCTTACAAGAAACACACTCTGCTTTTGAGAAAGCAGCACTCTTCTACTCTACTGTCTTTCCTATAGAGCCAGAACAGTCAGCTTGCTCAGAACTAAAGAAGTGTGCTTCCTACACACAAGGGCAATATCTAATTCAACTCTGCTTAGGAAACTGACAAGAACAGTAGTTTCTCTTGCGTCCAATACACTGCATTTGCTGGGAACAGACGCGAGTGCTATTTCCAATGTGTATGGAAAATTGAGCACAATAGTGAATCTCCTTACCAGAAAACAACTCTTGCTGCTAGGACCAGAAATTGCATGTGATTCAACTCCTTTTATGAAAGGGAATTAAACTCTGGCTCGCCTTACAAGAAACACACTCTGCTTTTGAGAAAGCAGCACTCTTCTACTCTACTGTGTTTCCTATATAGCCAGAACAGTCAGCTTGCTCAGAACTAAAGAACTGTGCTTCCTACACACAATGTCCATAACTAGTTCAACTCTGCTTAGGAAACGGACAAGAACAGTAGTTTCTCTTGCGTCCAATACAATGCACTTGCTGGGTACAGACGCGAGTGCTATTTGCACTGTGTATGGCCAAATGAGCACAATAGTGACTCTCCTTACCAGAAAACAACTCTTGGTGCTAGGACCAGAAACTGCATGTGATTCAACTCCGTTTATGAAAGGGAA